>NC_066581.1:50469698-51069698 GCF_024323335.1 Lathyrus oleraceus | reverse complement strand
ATGCTCATACGCGTATTGCCCACGCCTGACCAAATCCATACGCGTATTGGCCATTCCCATACGCGTATGCTACGCGTATCACTTCCCCATACGCGTACCACCAGAGACCATTTCACGTTCAAAATTCCATCTTCTTCATCCATACGCGTATTGCCTAGTGCCATACGCGTACCAGGCCATCTCATACGCGTATTGCCTAGTGCCATACGCGTATGACCAGAAACCAGATCTCCAGATCTGCCATGGCTTTCTCTACTACGAGATCTATCCAAATTCATCCTTCCACAGTCCAAATTTCGCACACAATCACTCATATCATCTAGTACAATTAGTCTCCTATTCGATTTCACAATCCTAACATCATTGCATATAATTTCTACGAATTCCTTCGACTAAAATCCCAATTTCGTTCACACAATATTTCACCATTTTCAGCATATTATTGTTTAATAAGGTTCAGACCCCTTACCTCTTTGGATTGAAGGAAGCTCTGAGCAATCTTTGGCCTTTTCCTCTTCCTTCTCTTTCTCTTCAGCGTTTCTCCCCCCTTTCTCTGACTCTGAGGCAAAACACGTGAAAACAACCTGAGTCCTCACTTTGGCCTCTTTTATCCAATTTCCACTTTTACCCTTCCACTCTTCATATTCCAATTATTTTATTTATTTAATTATTATTAAAATAAATAATATCTATAATAATAAGAATAATACTCCAATAATTCAACTTTATTTAATTAAATTAATAAAATAATATTAACTCAATTAAATAATTCTCTTATTTTAATCGGGGTGTTACAAAGCACATACAATTTGCCAATCCTCCTAGCTATAAATCCAGTGATCTTGGGATGAAATAGCTGCAAAATTTCACAACAATTAGGATAGAGTTTCACATCATATAAGGTGGAATCAAACAGAGTAGTGACTGAGATGATATTGACATGAAACGAAGGAAAATAGTAGACATTATGAAGGACTAGGGAACCAAATAGCAAAACTGATTCAGTTACAACTATGACCAGGTGAACCTAACTAGAGTTAAATAAAGAACTAGTTAACTATTTACATCATGTAAATTTCTATACATATTTTCTTGCTGTATAACCACAACAATGGTGATATCTTACTCTGATTTTGCTACAAATCTACCTCCTGGGTTATTGACATCATATCATTCATCCAATAAAGTCTGCAAATTAAATAAGTCCTTATATGGACTAAAACAGGCCAGTAGGCAATGGTAC
The DNA here is from genome assembly GCF_024323335.1 of Lathyrus oleraceus. Taxonomy (NCBI): domain Eukaryota; kingdom Viridiplantae; phylum Streptophyta; class Magnoliopsida; order Fabales; family Fabaceae; genus Lathyrus; species Lathyrus oleraceus. The sequence goes on along the minus strand of NC_066581.1, from coordinate 51,068,455 downwards.
TCCAAGTTATCTACTGCTGTCACCTCTCTTGGATACTCACATTCTTCTGCTGATCATTCTCTATTCACAAAGCTACATAATTCACATTTCACTGCTCTTCTAGTCTATGTTGATGATATTGTCTTAGCAGGTGATGATTTGTAGGATATACAATATGTCAAAAAAATTCCTTGATTCAAAATTCAAAATCATGGACCTTGGCAAGCTAAAATACTTCTTTGGATTGGAGTTTGAAAGATCTACTCAAGGTATGTTTCTCAATCAAAGGAAATATACCTTAGAATTGCTTGAGCAAATAGAGCCGGATACGACTCCTTCATCTGATCTTCACGCTCCCAAGTCAAGCTCTCACCAGCTGGACCTCCCCAAACAACTTTCACTAGAGCAATCTTCTTACCTCTCAGGGTCTTCTCTTCTCGGTCATCTATCCGAATTGGCAACACCTCTACGGTCAAATTATCCCTCACCTGGATATCATCCAACTGAACAACATGCGAAGGATCCGCAATATACTTTCTTAACTGAGATACATGAAACACATCATGCAGATTAGAAAGCGACGGCGGTAAAGCTATCCGATACGCCACTTCCCCAACCCTCTTCAAAATCTGATACGGACCCACAAACCTCGGAGTAAGCTTTTTAGACTTTAAAGCTCTACCCACACCTGTCGTCGGAGTAACTCTCAAGAACACATGATCTCCCTCTTGGAACTCAAGTGCCTTTCTCCTGTTATCATGATAACTCTTCTGACGGCTCTGAGAAATCTTCATTTTCTCCTGAATCATCTTAATCCTTTCAGTCGTCTGCTGCACAATCTCAGGTCCGAGTACAACACTCTCACCTGATTCATACCAACACAATGGAGTTCTACACCTCCTACCATACAATGCTTCATATGGAGCCATACCGATACTAGCATGAAAACTATTATTATAAGTAAACTCCACCAACGGCAAATAACTATCCCAAGAACCACTCTGCTCCAACACACAAGCTCTCAACAATCCTCCAAGGATTGGATAGTTCTTTCAGTCTGACCATCAGTCTGAGGATGATAAGCTGAACTCAACCTCAACTTAGTTCCCAACGCTTTCTGTAAACTTTCCCAAAATCTAGAAGTAAATCTGGGATCTCTATCAGACACAATACTGGATGGAATACCATGCAGCCTCACTATCTCCTCAATATACAACTCTGCCAACTTCTCTAAAGAGTGATTAATCTTCATCGGCAAGAAATGCGCCGACTTAGTCAATCGATCCACAATCACCCAAATAGAATCATTACCTTTCGTCGTCCTCGGCAATCCCGTCACAAAATCCATGGAAATGCTATCCCACTTCCATTCAGGAATCTTCAAAGGTTGCATCATACCTGCCGGTTTCTGATGTTCAATCTTTGACTTCTGACAAGTCAAACAGGCATACACAAACTTAGCAACATCTCTTTTCATACCAGCCCACCAAAACAACTTCTTCAAATCTTGATACATTTTAGTTGCACCTGGATGGATGCTCAATCCACTCCTATGGCCCTCTTCAAGAATACTCTTTTTCAATTCAGACACCTCAGGAACACAAACTCTACCTTTAAATCGCAAGATGCCATTCTCATCAATCTCAAAATTACCACCATTACCCTGGTTAACCATAGTAATATGATCAACTAGAGCGACATCAACTTGCTGACCATTCCGAATATCTTCCAGAATTCCACTAGTCAACTTCAGCATACCCAACTTTACACTATCAGCGGAAACTTCACAACCCAAACTCATATCACGGAACTGTTCAATTAACTCAAGCTCCCGAACCATCATCATAGACATATGTAGAGACTTTCTACTCAGCGCATCTGCAACTACATTAGCCTTACCGGGATGATAACTCAATTCAAAGTCAAAATCCTTCAGTAATTCTAACCACCTTCTCTGCCTCATATTTAACTCTTTCTGATCAAACAGATACTTCAGACTCTTGTGATCACTGAACACTTCGAATCTGGAACCATACAGATAATGCCTCCACATTTTCAACACAAATACAACAGCTGCAAGTTCTAGATCATGCGTAGGATAATTCCTCTCATGAACTTTCAACTGTTTAGAAGCATAAGCTACAACTTTACTATTCTGCATCAAAACACCACCAAGACCCATCAAAGAAGCATCACAATAGACAACGAAGGACTCACCCGGATTAGGCAAGATCAACACTGGAGCACTGGTCAACCGCCTCTTCAACTCAACAAAACTCGCTTCACAAGCTGCATCCCACACATACACTTGACCCTTCTTAGTCAACTGCGTCAACGGCAATGCCAACCTAGAGAAGCCCTCAATAAATCTGCGATAATAACCAGCTAACCCCAGAAAACTGCGTATCTCAGTAGCAGACTTCGGAGTCTCCCACTGTAATACATCATTAACTTTAGCAGGATCAACCGAAATCCCACCGCTCGAAATCACATGGCCAAGGAAACTCACTTCCTTCAACCAGAACTCACATTTAGATAACTTTGCATATAATTTCTTTTCTCTTAACACCTGCAAAACAATTCTCAGATGTCCTGCATGCTCTTCTTCCGTCTTAGAATATATCAATATATCATCTATGAACACCACAACAAAGTTATCAAGGTACGGATGAAATATACGATTCATATATTCCATAAACACACCTGGAGCATTAGACACACCGAACGGCATCACAGTGTATTCATAATGACCATACCTCGTACGGAAAGCAGTCTTCGCAATATCATCTGACTTCACTCGGATCTGATGATAACCCGACCGTAAATCAATCTTACTGAAAACATGAGCTCCAACCAACTGATCCATCAAATCATCAATCCTCGGCAATGGATACCGATTCTTGATAGTCACCTTATTCAACTGCCGGTAATCGACACACAACCTCATCGTACCTTCTTTCTTCTTCACTAACAATACTGGTGCACCCCAAGGAGAAACACTTGGACGCACAAACTTCTTCTCAAGCAATTCTTCAAGTTGCTTCTTCAATTCAACTAATTCAGTTGCCGACATTCTATAAGGAGACATCGACACCGGACTCGTACCTGGTACTAAGTCAATGGCAAATTCGACTTCACGTTCTGGAGGTAATTCACTTACATCCTCCGGAAACACATCTTGAAATTCACAGACAACAGGCAAATCTACACCCACCACTTTCTTATCCGCTTGCAGAGACGCAAATAAAGCGAATATCTGAGCTTCATCTTTCACAAATTCCCCCACCTGCCTAGCAGATAGAAATCTTGCCTCATCATTCTCACCAACTTCAGAAAACCGTACCGTCTTACTATAGCAGTTGATAAACACGCCATAGAATTCTAGCCAATTCATTCCCAGAATAATATCAATTTGGTGCAAGGGTAAGCACACCAAATCAACCACGAACTCTCTCTCAAAGATCGTCAAATGACAACCTCGACAGACAACAGAAGTCTTCACAGAACCATTAGCAGGAGTATCTATCACCATACTTCCACCTAGGGACGACATAATCACACCAATCCTGGTCGCACACTCATACGAAATAAACGAATGAGTAGCACCAGTGTCAACAATAGCAAGCAATTCAACATTATTAATCAAGCAAGTACCTTTAATCAGATTATCTTCTGTAGGAGCTTCAGCCCCACTCAGAGCAAACACCCTACCAGCAGTATGAGCTGCAGTAGCCGCCTTCTTCGGTTTCGAGCACTGCGAACTGATATGGCCTTTCTCGCCACAATTAAAACATGTCGGACCAGCATCCTTACATTCCGTAACTCTATGACCAGCCTGACCGCATCGGAAACATCTCAGCACTTTCTTGGTACAGCTATCAGCACGGTGGCCTGGCTCGCCACACTGGAAACATTTACCAGCTATGGGAGATCCTCCCCCACTTGGCTTCTTCTCATCTACCACTTTCTGCTTACCTTTACCATTCGGAGATGCATAAGGACTACCACGATCCTTATTCTTCTTCTCACTAAGACTCTTGTAATGAGCAGTCCTAGCCTTGCTATCTTCATCAAATATCCTGCACTTATTAACCAGTGTAGGAAACCTACGAATCTCCTGGTAACCAATGCCTTGTTTGATCTCGGGACGCAACCCGTTCTCAAACTTGACACACTTGGATTCCTCAGCATCAGCATTATTATAATGAGGACAATACTGCACCAGCTCCTCAAACTTCGAAGCGTAATCAGCAACAGACATGTTACCCTGCTTCAGTTCTAGAAATTCCATCTCCTTCTTACATCGCACATCAGCAGGAAAATATTTCTCCAGAAAGGCCGCCTTGAACCTTTCCCAAGTCATCTCAGTACCTGGTACTGCAATTCTCTGGCGAGTGTTATCCCACCAGTTTTCAGCCTCTTCAGATAACATATGCGTACCAAACTGCACCTTCTGTGCTTCAGTACACGTCATCACCCGGAAAATCTTCTCAATTTCCTTCAGCCAAATCTGAGCACCATCTGGGTCATAGCGCCCTTTGAATGTAGGAGGGTTATTCTTCAGAAACCTTCCCAAATTCCTAAACTCGTCGACCGGCGGATTCTGCTGCGCCTGCATAGCCTGCGCCATAGCAGCCAAAGCCTCAGCAATCGCACGGTCATTTTCTCCAGCCATACTCTGCACAACACAACCACAACCGTTAAATATCGACAGTGTCATTTACACTAATCGACCAACAGGGAAAACCTCACATTATGACTCGACTGGACTAACAATGCTCTGATACCACTAATGTAACACCCTTCTACCCGAACGACATATTTAACTATATTATCAGAGTACAACATGTAGAAGAGTTTACATTCCTTACAACATAACACTTATTTCATTTCAACATAACATATATTATTTAATATTTAAAACTTCGCAGCGGACAACAACACAATTATTATAATTCATCATATAACAATTCATAATAATGTTTCAACATTATCTCAACAAACATCTTAATATTAGTCATCATAAACAACGTAAATAATAATCAATTATCTATCGAATCCCATAACCCCGGTGTCACATGACCAGAGCATTTGACTCGACTCTGTAGAATAACTCTACACTTATTCTTCAAACCTCAACAATAGCTACTCCTCTTTATCTGCACATTGCTCATCATAGATGAACATAAACACATGCAGAAGGGGTGAGAATTACATTATTAAATAATAATATAACGACAGAAACATAAACATAAATATATTTCACATATGCCAACACAGCTCATCATAATCATCATAATCAACAAATTCATGAACATCAACAAAACAACATATCAATTGCAATGTACACACCCATGCATGACTCAACACGACTCGGTATACCCATTTTGTGACCAACTACAGGATCACCACTCCCAGATTCATCACCATAGAATCCGAGTTCCCCGCAAGGAACCAAGCCTCTCAACAAGCCCGGAGTCAACAACATCATTGGAACTCAGTCCGTTCATCACTAGGCATCGGCCTTTCATGAATGCATGCACACCAAGCATTCATCATAATCAACATAGCAACAACAGCATCATATAGTCATGTTATCATCATCATTAACACATTCTATCATAAAAGCATATCACATCATGCCACATAATCAAACACAGTATTATCGCACTCTACTAATATCTATACCACTCAAAGCAACGGAATTGATCCCTCGTATACTATGCATCAGCTAAGTTACCTCGCTCAGCCTAAACAACCGAAACTGCACAACAACAGCCAGGAAAGACCACAAGTCTGCCCATACGCGTATTGCCTATGCTCATACGCGTATTGCCCACGCCTGACCAAATCCATACGCGTATTGGCCATTCCCATACGCGTATGCTACGCGTATCACTTCCCCATACGCGTACCACCAGAGACCATTTCACGTTCAAAATTCCATCTTCTTCATCCATACGCGTATTGCCTAGTGCCATACGCGTACCAGGCCATCTCATACGCGTATTGCCTAGTGCCATACGCGTATGACCAGAAACCAGATCTCCAGATCTGCCATGGCTTTCTCTACTACGAGATCTATCCAATTCATCCTTCCACAGTCCAAATTTCGCACACAATCACTCATATCATCTAGTACAATTAGTCTCCTATTCGATTTCACAATCCTAACATCATTGCATATAATTTCTACGAATTCCTTCGACTAAAATCCCAATTTCGTTCACACAATATTTCACCATTTTCAGCATATTATTGTTTAATAAGGTTCAGACCCCTTACCTCTTTGGATTGAAGGAAGCTCTGAGCAATCTTTGGCCTTTTCCTCTTCCTTCTCTTTCTCTTCAGCGTTTCTCCCCCCTTTCTCTGACTCTGAGGCAAAACACGTGAAAACAACCTGAGTCCTCACTTTGGCCTCTTTTATCCAATTTCCACTTTTACCCTTCCACTCTTCATATTCCAATTATTTTATTTAATTATTATTAAATAAATAATATCTATAATAATAAGAATAATACTCCAATAATTCAACTTTATTTAATTAAATTAATAAAATAATATTAACTCAATTAAATAATTCTCTTATTTTAATCGGGGTGTTACAAAGCACATACAATTTGCCAATCCTCCTAGCTATAAATCCAGTGATCTTGGGATGAAATAGCTGCAAAATTTCACAACAATTAGGATAGAGTTTCACATCATATAAGGTGGAATCAAACAGAGTAGTGACTGAGATGATATTGACATGAAACGAAGGAAAATAGTAGACATTATGAAGGACTAGGGAACCAAATAGCAAAACTGATTCAGTTACAACTATGACCAGGTGAACCTAACTAGAGTTAAATAAAGAACTAGTTAACTATTTACATCATGTAAATTTCTATACATATTTTCTTGCTGTATAACCACAACAATGGTGATATCTTACTCTGATTTTGCTACAAATCTACCTCCTGGGTTATTGACATCATATCATTCATCCAATAAAGTCTGCAAATTAAATAAGTCCTTATATGGACTAAAACAGGCCAGTAGGCAATGGTACTCCAAGTTATCTACTGCTGTCACCTCTCTTGGATACTCACATTCTTCTGCTGATCATTCTCTATTCACAAAGCTACATAATTCACATTTCACTGCTCTTCTAGTCTATGTTGATGATATTGTCTTAGCAGGTGATGATTTGTAGGATATACAATATGTCAAAAAAATTCCTTGATTCAAAATTCAAAATCATGGACCTTGGCAAGCTAAAATACTTCTTTGGATTGGAGTTTGAAAGATCTACTCAAGGTATGTTTCTCAATCAAAGGAAATATACCTTAGAATTGCTTGAGGAAACTAGTTTATTGGCTACTAAGCCTAGTACCACTCTCTTTGATTGCTCCTTGAAGCTTCATGATAGTGAATCACCACCTCATGAAGATGAAACAGCTTATAGGAGTCTTGTTGGAAATTGTTATATATAACTACAACAAGACCTGACATTGCCTTCATTGTTCAGCAACTTAGTCAATTCATATCTAAGCCTTTACAAGTTCATCATTCAGCAACAATTAGAGTTCTCAAATATCACAAAGGTGCTCTTGCCAAGGGATTATTCTATTCTTTCTTATCAACACTCAAATTCTCTAGCTTTACAGACTCAGATTGGGCAAGTTGTCATCTACTCGCAGATCAATGACTGGTTATTATGTCTTTCTTGGCACATCTCTATTGAGTTTTGGCTAGCTTATCTTGTGAATTACAATGGCTGCAATATTTGTTCCAGGATCTTCACATCTCTCTTGATCAACCTAGCTTAGTATATTGTGATAACAAGAGTGCTATCTACCTTGCTCACAACCCAATCTTTCATGAGAGAACAAAACATATAGAAATCAACTGTCATGTCATTCGTGAGAAAATTCAAAATGGACTCATTCACCTCCTGCCAGTTTCTTCTGCTGCACAATCGACATATGTGCTTACCAAGCCACTGCACGCTGCCTCATTCACTTCATTGGTTTCCAAGCTTGGCCTATTAGACATCCATAGTCCAACTTGTGGGGGCTATTACATGATGTAAATAGTTAGCTAGTCATTTATTTAACTCTATTTAGCCTCATCTAATCATAGTTGTAACTAAATTAGTTTTCCTAAATTAAGAGTTAGTTAGTTAGTTAGCTAGTTTACCATATATAGACAATACTTGTACATTGTAATAGTTGAGTTTTATGATGAATAAAATTGTATTTCATATTTTTTCCCTCTCTCCATTGGCATTCTAAACTCAACATCCTCTCTTACGTTCTTTTTTTTTTAATCTTTTATGTTACTATTTTCTCTTCCAATTACATTTTTATCGCACTTTTCTTCTCAATTTCGTATCTCTTACGTTCTTTTTTTTTTATCTTCTCTAATCTCTCATCTCATATATTTTTTATGTTTTATTATAATATCTTTGATATTATTTTAGGCTACTATTTTATATATGTTTTTTAATCCACTTTTGTCTAATCATATTTTTGTATATTGAATGCGAAGTTTTTGTCAAAAATTCTAAGTTTTGATGTTATTTAGTAATGTATGAATTACTAAACACAAAGTTATGTTGTTCTCTATAGGTGTATATATGGCTCAATAAAAATATTGTAAAAAACCGAACCAATTGAAAAAATTCAAACCATATTAGTTTGGTTTGGTTTTATTTCTAAAAGTCAACCGAACCAAACCAAGCCGCATGCTTTTTTGTCTTGCGGTTCGAATGATTGTTATCCTTAAAACCGTACCGCGAACACCCCTAATATGACATGTCTTTTATTTTACAAAATAAATATTAGCGTTGTTATATTTTCTGATAATAATTAAAATATAAAATAATTAATATTAATAAATGAATTTGAAATTTTGTTATTTCAGACAAAAACTTTATATAACAATCCATAACATGGTTATATGTTAAAATATATGATTATTTTATTATTTTAGATTATTATACTTGAATAAGTCACTCATCTTTAGTATTTTATTTCTCATAGTCAGTTATTTTTCATATATATATATATATATATATATATATATATATATATTATATATATATATATATATATATATATATATATATTATATATATATTATATATATATATATATATATATATATATATTATTCAATACTTTAATGTGTTCTTATTTCTTCTTCAATAGATTTCACACTGTCTTATACTGTCATCTTAATTCTTCTTCAATCAATTTCACACTATCATCTTATTTCTTCTTTAATCAATTTCACACTCTCATCTATCATCTTATTTCACATATCAGCATCACTCCTTGAGATATAAGCATCACCCCTTGAGATATAGGTAGTCTTTCGAATTTCCATCGCCCCTTGAGATATGTATTCTTTCGATTTTCATCACCCCTTGAGATAGGTAAATCACCTCTTTGATTCTACATATCTTTAAAGAGTACAATTAATTAACAATTTATGATGGAAATAAATGAGATATCCAAATTTAATGCATGAATATCATGAAATTATGAAGAAAGGAAAGTAATATAAAACCAAACTCTAAAATTTTATTGAAACTTCATCAGATTTTAACATTTAATTAAATATTTGGATCACAAAAAATAATATTATAAAAATTAATTTTTGTATATCTTATGTAATAGAAGGACTGGTATAATTATCAATTAGTTTTATATTATATTTTTTTTCCTGTTGTATAGAATACTTATTATATACTAAACTTTAATTCCTTTCATTATATTTTATAAATTAATTAATATAAAATTATATTTATTCCATTAAATATTTAATCTACTTTTTTATTCTATCTTTTTCCAATCTTACTCTTTTTATTTTGTGTGACTGTATTAAACTTTAGTTAATTTGTTTATCTAATAAGATGTTTAGGATTATATAACTCACATCATTAATAACACATTAAGAATATATAAATAATTATATGATATTTTTATTTTTATGATCATGAATCAATTATGAGTTATTTAAATTATATTAAAATTTATTACTATTTAATTACATCACTTATATATTTAACAATAATACAAATCTAAATTGCATTTATTACCATTTATTTTAAATTAAATTTAATATCATTGATATCTTTAATCTCCTACAAAAGTTCAACCATTATTATATATTTTTTTATGATAAATTTAATATCACTAATTATGTATTCATATGTTTTCTTCTTTTTAATTTTATATAAAATATTACATTTTAAAATAGAAAAATCTAATATATAATTGATATTAAAAACAAATAGTTTTTTTTAACAATAAAGTAGATAGGATAATTATGAAAACACGTGAGAATAATAATTTAGACATGTCTCATGCATTTGTTTTAAATAAGTTTACCTATTCTAGAATTGCTAATTTTTTTTATATTTATAACTCTTAAAGTTAGTGTAAATAATGGTATTGTTGTTTCATATGACATATGGGTGTTCAAGACCAAACCAATCCAATAGAAAACCTTAAAATAAACCAAAACCGCATCTGGTTCTGATGCGTTTGGGTCATTTTTTACCAAAATCGCACGGTTTGGTTTGGTTTGCAGTTTGTATTTTTAAAAACGAACTAAACCAAATCAAACCGCATTATGTTACAACCCAAACATAAATTATCCCACATCCAACCCAAAACTCAAACATAGTATGCATTAACCTTACAATTAAAAATGATTTTCTCTTACGCACACTTAATATTTCAATTTCAACCTTCTTAAATATCTCCAAGTAGTATCGCGTCTTCTTCTCATCTTCTTTACCTTGTACATTTTTCCCTTTCTACTATAATTATCACGTGATGTAAATAGTTAGCTAGTCCTTTATTTAACTCTAGTTAGGTTCAGCTAATCATAGTTGTAACTGACAGGGTTATTGGCAGATGGAGATGAGCCAAAGGGAAAGACATTTCCATGGAAGACAATATTCCTTGAAACATAGAACTCATGAGTGATTGGATCATATATAAGGTAGCCTTTGGTGCCTTCTCTATATCCAAGGAAGATGGATTTTCTTGCCCTTGGTTCAAATTTGGTTCTATGGTTATGCAAGGTTGAGGAATATGCAAGGCATCCAAAGACTCTTAAGTGAATAAGACTGGGAGGAGTAGAATGAAGCATTTAGTAAGGTGTGAGGTTGTTTAACAGAGGTGTGGGAAGTCTATTGATAATATGTATGGCTTGTTGTATGGGGAGATGCCAAAGGTTGTGAGGTAGATGGGATTGAAAGGAAATAGCATGTGCCACATTTAAACGGTGTTGATGCTTTCTTTCCATGATGCCATTTTGCTGAGGTGTCTCAACACATGACCTATGATGTATGATGCCTCTAGAAAGGGAAAACTAGTCATGAGACTCAGGGCCATTGCCACTGCGAATACATGTTAGTTTCTTATTGAATTGAGTTTCAATGAAAATAATGAAATTAGCAAGGTGATTTTTGGTTTCACTTTTATTTTTCATGAAAATTGTCCAAGTGAACCTGCTGTAATCATCTACTAGAGTTAAGAAATACTTATGACCACCTATGGAAGACGTGGAAAGAGGTCCCCAATTATCAGCATGAACTATATCAAAAATGGCAACAGATTTAGTATTACAATGACCAAAGGGTAAATTTCTTTGTTTAGCCAAATGGAAAGTATTACAAGGTTTATGATTGTCATTGAAAGTTACAAAGGGAAATTGAGATGAAATACATTTGTGTATATGAGGACTTAAATGTGCTAATCTAAAATGCCAAATGGTGGCAGGATCATTCTTAGCAGAATCTAAATGATTAGAGATTAAGGTGTTGACAGAACCAGATACGGGAGATGGATCCAAAGTTGAGTTGGTGTCAAGCACATACAATTTGCCAATCCTCCTAGCTGTAAATCCAGTCATCTTGGGTTGAAATAGCTGCAAAATTTCACAACAATTAGGATAGAGTTTCACATCATATAAGGTGGAATCAAACAAAGTAGTGACTAAGATGATATTGACATGAAACAAAGGAAAATAGTAGACATTATGAAGGACTAGGGAACCAAATAGCAAAACTGTTTCGGTTACAACTATGATTAGTTGTACCTAACTAGAGTTAAGTAAAGAACTAGTTAACTATTTACATCATGTAAATTTCTCTACATATTTTCTTGCTGTATAACCACAACAATGGTGATATCTTACTCTGATTTTGCTACAAATCTACCTCCTGGGTTATTGACATCATATCATTTATCTAATAAAGTTTGCAAATTAAATAAGTCCTTATATGGACTATAATAGACCAGTAGGCAATGGTACTCCAAGTTATCTACTGCTCTCACCTCTCTTGGATACTCACATTCTTCTGCTGATCATTCTCTATTCACAAAGCTACATAATTCGCATTTCACTGCTCTTCTAGTCTATGTTGATGATATTGTCTTAGCAGGTATGATTTGTGTAGCACCTCAAATTTGCACCCCCCATTCATGCATTCATTTCATTTTTTAGGTCATTAACATTACATATTGCATTACATCTTGGCAGTCAGCATTGGCATCAAGAGAATTCCTCAGTGCAAAAGAGCAAGTTTTTCCTTGAGATGAAGGCCACATGATTATTCTAGAAAGCTTATATGAGTCAAGGTTCATTTTGAAGCAACTTTGCCAAGTGGTAGAGGTCCAAAGTCATCAGTGCATTTGAATCAGGATGATGTGTTGTACAAGAGGAACTTTGACATGGTTCTGCTCATATGCGTGGATAGACACGAAGCAGACATGTTAATGCAAGAAGTACACGAGGGGTCTTTCGGTACTCATGTTGGTGGTCATGCAATGGCCAAGAAGTTGTTGAGAGCCGGTTATTACTGGATAATCATGGAGTCTGACTGTTTCAAATACGCTTGGAAGTGCCATAAATGTCAGATCTATGCAGATAAGGTGCATGTACCACCAAACCCTCTGAATGTCATGAATTCTCCTTGGCCATTCGCAATGTGGGGCATAGATATGATTGGGAATATCGAACCTACTGCTTCTAATAGACATCGCTTCATCCTGGTTGCGATTGATTACTTCACCAAGTGCGTGGAAGCAGCTTCCTATGCCAATGTTACCAAGCAAGTGGTTGCCCGATTCATTAAGAAGGAAATTATCTATCGTTATGGGGTTCCTGAGAGAATCATCACTGATAATGGTTCGAATCTCAATAACAAGATGATGAAAAAGCTCTGCAAAGATTTCAAGATCGAACATCATAATTCTTCTCCTTACAGACCAAAGATGAATGGTGTTGTAGAGGCGGCAAACAAGAACATTAAGAAGATTGTGCAGAAGATGGTCGTAACGTACAAGGATTGGCATGAGATGTTGCCTTTCGCTTTGCATGGGTACCGTACTTCAGTACGTACGTCGACCGGGGTAACCCCTTACTCCCTTGTGTATGGTATGGAAGCAGTCCTACCTGTTGAAGTGGAGATTCCTTCTCTAAGAGTCCTGTTGGATGTCAAGTTAGACGAAGCTGAATGGATTCGGACAAGGTTCAATGAGTTGAGCCTTATTGAGGGGAAGCGATTGGCAGCCGGTGGCCATGGGCAGCTGTATCAGAGAAGGATGAAGAAGGCCTTTGATCAGAAAGTGCGTCCTCGAAGCTATCAGACGGGTGATTTGGTTTTGAAGAGGATCCTTCCTCCCGGTACAGATAACAGGGGCAAGTGGACTCCGAATTACGAAGGTCCATATGTTGTTAAGAAGGTCTTTTCTGGTGGAGCCTTGATGCTTATAACTATGGATGGTGAAGATTTCCCGTCCCTTGTTAACTCAGATGTAGTCAAAAAATACTTCACATAAACTGACCTGCTGGACGAAAAGAATAAAAGAGTCCAGGCAAAAAAGGGCATCCCGGCGAACCAAGAAAAAACGAAAAAAGGTTCGGGCAAAAGTTAGGGATAAAGAATGAAAAAATATGTACACCCGGTAAGTCGAAAACCTGAAAAGGCGGCTTAGGCAAAAATGGGTATCCCGGTGGATTGAAAACCTGAAAAGGCGATCCAGGAAAAAGAGGGATTAAAGCGAAGACTACAGTCTGAGTTATATGTACTTCATCGCGCTTTAGTGTCTACCATCTTGAAGGATATGAACGGTCCAATCATTCTTCTTAGAAAGCAAGGAATTTGGGGGAAATTGAGGATATACGAGTCATAACAGAATTGGAAAATAGTGGATGCCGTGTTCACATTGCCAATAGGATAGTTTATTTCCTTTTTTTGGCGCAATTACCTCTTCCTAGGAATTGCTTCCTGATGTATTTGCCTTTATAGGCCATTTTCAATCAATAAAAGTCGTTATTCAGTCAAATTGCTCTCTTGTTTTATTTTACTGTTTTGTTTGCAAAAACGTCTGAATTTTTGATAAACATTGCATCTAAAAAACATGAAGGCTAGACAATGACGTGCAGAAAGATAAAACATTTGAAAATCATTTTGAATGTTGAGTACACTTGGGTGTATTTTGTCCATACAATCCCCTGGGGCATGTATGTCTTGCTGTTTGCAGGTTACTATCTTTGATTGCTGGCTAAAGCAGATAAGCCACAGTTTGTTCAAAGGTGTTTCAACACTGCCAGTAGGGTGAGAAGTTGGGTTGTCCAAAGCAAGTTTAGAACTTGTTTCCCCAGCAAGTCTGAGGACTGTTAGTTCGCCAGCGAGTCTGAAGGTGGCTATTTCCCCAGCGGAGGTGTCTGTGGGTAGTTTGTTCCTCAGCAGCAGGCCTGAAGTGTTGAAATCCCCAGCAGGGTTGAGAGTGTTTTTCCCTAGCAGGTCTGAAGATTGTTGTCTCCCTAGCGGGTGTGGGTTGTTTTCCCCAGCGAAATCCCCAAGCGGATCAGGTTCAGTGGATGTCGTCCCCAATGAGGGTTATCATTTCCCCAACAGTGATATTCCCCAGCATGATCGAGAGGTTGGTGTTTTCCCAACAAATGACTCCCCAGTTGAGTTGGGTTCTTTGCCGTTCCGAGAATGTCAGATCAGCAAGTATCCGCAACAGAATTGTTGTGTGTCCCCACAGAGGTGGAAGATCGAATCAGAATCGGGTGCTCAGCAAAGTGATCATCTGCTTTCCTAGCAGGAGTTTTCATCCTTTGCATCTTGCGTATAGTAATCATCATTTGCATTTGCATCCTCAAATCGCGTAGCATTTCCATTTAGTATGGACCATTACGCCTTAGAAAACTCAAACATATGCATACATTTGGTCAAACCAGATTGGATCGTATTCCCAACAGAGGCGGGTCATTTTTCAACATCTGTATGGCACATTTGCAGCAGTTGCTCTTGGCAGCATTCAGAATCAGTAATCCCCAGAGAGGTTCATTTCCTCACCTGTCCGTGAAAGGAAAGCTTGATTCTCTCCCCAGTTTAGTCCTCGGCAAGTGTCTGCCTTTTTTTGACATATGTAGATGTCATCCTTGTGATACCAGTAAATGTCTGGTCTTGTTTCACTTCTGAACATCATCTTTCGATGTCGGTAAACATCGAGTTTCTTCCCATTCATCGAGTGATGTCTGGTCGTGGTTTCTCTCTTTCCCATTCATCCGAGAGATGTCTGGTCGTGGTTTCTCTCTTTCCCATTCATCCGAGAGATGTCTGGTCGTGGTTTCTTTCTTCCCATTCATCCGTTGATGTCTGGTCGTGGTTTCTCTCTTTCCCATTCATCCGAGAGATGTCTGGTCGTGGTTTCTTTCTTCCCATTCATCGAGAGATGTCTGGTCGTGGTTTCTTTCTTCCCATTCATCCAAGAGATGTCTGGTCGTGGTTTCTTTCTTCCCATTCATCCGTTGATGTCTGGTCGTGGCTTCTTTCTTCCCATTCATCCGTGGATGTCTGGTCGTGGTTTCTTTATTCCCATTCATCCGTTGATGTCTGGTCGTGGTTTCTCTCTTCCCATTCATCCGTTGATGTCTGGTCGTGGTTTCTCTCTTCCCATTCATCCGTTGATGTCTGGTCGTGGTTTCTTTTCTCCCATTCATCAGTGGATGTCTGGTCGTGGTTTCTTTACTTTATACCCTGCAGAGTGCAAATTCCCAGGTTCTTTTGGTATTCAATCCCTGTTTACCTTGAAAGTATGATAGCCGTTACTTTCATCCGTTCAGGTTCTCAGTTGATTGAATAGGGGAAGCTGTAGCACCTCAAATTTGCACCCCCCATTCATGCATTCATTTCATTTTTTAGGTCATTAACATTACATATTGCATTGCATCTTGGCAGTCAGCATTGGCATCAAGAGAAATCCTCAATGCAAAAGAGCAAGTTTTTCCTTGAGATGAAGGCCACATGATTATTCTAGAAAGCTTATATGAGTCAAGGTTCATTTTGAAGCAAGTTTGCCAAGTGGTAGAGGTCCAAAGTCATCAGTGCATTTTCAGGTCATCTGAGGCCCATACAAGTCAACTGTGCAGTCAACTGAGGGGCTTTGAGGTGGGGAAATGAATTTCTTCGTCCCATTCATGTTCAAACAAGGCCTATTCATCATGTCAAACATCTATCTTGAAGAATTTGAAGTCAGATCAAAAGTTTCCAAAAATGGAAAGTGACCTGTAATTTCAAGTTTCCAAAAATGGCAAGTTTTTGGACCACATTCAACTTGACTTTCCAACATCAAAGAAGCTTCAAATGAAATTTTGGTCACACTGTTCTTCAAGAAGGTTGGAAATCGATCACTCTTTTTCTTCATTTCGTTGCCATTATTAGATAGATCTTGATGCACTGATAATTTTGATATGAATTTTGTTGAAAATGGATGAGAATTGAATGAGTTATGTCGATTTAAAGTTTTGTTGATCAAAATGTTTTCCTTCGATTTGCTTTGTTCATGGAGAATTAGGATGTATAATTATGATATTCTTGATGTATGTGATGAGACGGTTCGATCGGTGTATCCTATGTCAAATTCTGGAAAAAAAATTATGAATGTTCATGATGCCTCGCCAGAAAACCACCGGAGAAGATGACCGGAAGTTACTGTTCCGGTCATCTGGTTCATGACCTAGGGCTTTAGTACAGGCGCGTTTGTAACCTTGCTTATCTCGGTTCGATTCCTCACCATGACATTTTCCTTTTTCACTTTTGATTTTCCTTTTTCCTTCCAAACGCTGCGTTTTGTGGTTAGCACGCTTGCAACTTACCTTGCATCTGTTTGATTCCCTGCGCCTGCACTTTTGATTTTTCAATTGATTTAATGTTGAGCGCTCCTGGAACCACACAAACCTGGGTTCGAGCCTTGCTTGTACATTTTATTCCAATTATTTTCCAGCGCTTATTTGACTCCCATGACCTTGGTTCGATCCTTGGCCAAGCGCATCTTCTGAATTTTATTTCCAACGCCTCTTTTGATTGCCTTAACCTGGGTTCGAGTCTTGGTGTTGCTTGTTTCCAATTGCATTTTATTTCATTGTTTTCCATATTGTTTTTCACATTAGTTCCTTTTATTCTCATGCAATTTCCAAAAATCATAAAAAATAGCATGTTAATCCAAATTGAATGAAATTTTTTTTCACATGATTGTATGGATGTCTACTATTTTGTGAAGTCAATTTCCTGATTTTATTGTGGCTGGATTTTTAAATGTGTTTGTGTGATTGAACATGTATGCAAAATTGACATGCTTCATTCAATTGATTGTGAAATGCTCATTGTTTGTCCAATTGCCTTGAAATTTGATATGCTGAATCCTAACATGTTGCATGATTTTTGAGCTTTTGTTTGGCATTTTTAGCATAGTCCATCACTGTTTTGTACACATGAACTTTAGGTGTGACAATTTGTGTCGCACACTTGGATAATGATCTTGTTCATTTTCATTTACATGTCATATTAGCTCTTCTGGACTTAATTTTTTACATGATGCTTGTTCATAACATTTTGTGTGCACATAAAAAATTTCATGATCATTGGATGTGTTTCTGATTTAATGTGCATTTTCTCATTTGTATGTCCAAGTTTGATCATCTTGTATGCCTTTGCCTTATCTTGCTCATGTGAGGACTTTGCCCTATGATTTGAGTTTGATCCTTCTTAGGACATGTTCTTGCTTGATTAAAGGTGCTTCATGTGGAATATTAGCTTCTGTTTTGACTTTTTGCTTTGCCTTTGACCCTAGTCTTGGTACTAGTGGGTTGTACTCACCTTTTGAGCTTTGTATTTCAGGTTCAAGCAATTAGCTCTAATGATTGATGGGATCTCCTTCATGAGATGCAAATTACTTTGTCCTCTAACCTTTGTTGTGTTGTAGGTTCATTGATGATGAACTCACTTGAGTTGTTTACACATAGGATTTGTATTGTGTACATATTGAAGAACCACTGCTGATTGTCTGTTTGGTTTGTCTGAATATGATATTGACTTGTTTGACTTTTGTACAGGTACATTAGTCGCTTTTAGCTCATTGCTTGAGCTTTGCTTTGCTTGTGGTTGGTTTACCATATAGGTAATCACTCTCTAACTCCATGTAGTCTGGAAGCCCTGTCGTTTCTTTTGGCAGGCATTTGGCTGAAGTCCTCCTTAAGAGGCAATGACTGTGTTTGTTTACTTTTGTGCTAAAGACCTCCTTGTCGAGGCATGTTATTTAAGTCCTCCTAAGTGAAGAGGAAATTGATAGATAGAAGGGATTAGCAATCAATCCCCTGTTAGTCGTTGAGTCGTTCATTATGCTTGTACTACGTGCTGACGCTCTTGAACCTAACCCAAGATCTTGTATATAGAGTCAGTCCAGTGGAGTAGGGTCCCTCATTCTGGATCCCCACGTCTTCATTGATTCAAGCTCACCCAGGCCCGGGTTAAGAGCTATGAGGTCTTATTCTCATTACCTTTCATCTGCTCACCCTGGCGGTCAATGTCAGTGGTTAAGAGCCCTCAGATATCCTTCCAGTTGGCTTGTTTGTCGAGGTTGATATGACCCCTCTTGACTAAAGCCCGGCTTGTTTGTCGAGGTTGATATGACCCCTTGACTAAAGCCTTACCCTTGGATATTTGAGCCCCTTGTTGGTGTGTTTATTTCATGTTGTATGTTTTTGCGTGGTGTGATTGTATCCCCATAGGTTTGCTAGACTTCGTATAGTCTCTCGTTTGCATGTCAATTAAGGTAGCACGGTTCCTTCGTCTAGGACTTCCTTTCTTGCATGAGCATTCCTAAAACAAAAACAAACTTTATCTCCCCTTAAGGACACGTTAACTCCTTCTACTACAGGTGAGTAAGTCTCCCAAGGTCGAGCATCCGGTAGATTGCGTAGTAACGTCGTTCATCTAAAAAACACAAAACAAAGAGAAATAGTTTAGCCGAACTACGGCAACTCTGATTCTCATGTTCAGATGAGATACGTAGGCACGAGATGCGATGTCTTGTCGAGTTTGACTGACGACTAACATTTAATCCTTGCTGGTTTTCGCCCTCGTTGCGATTCTTTTCTCTCGCCCTCGTTGCGATCGAGACCTTCCTTTTCTCTTGCCCTAGTTGCAATCGAGACCCTTCTTCTTTTCGTGTGTGTTTGTTAGGAGTTGGATGTAAGTCCATTTATTGGCATTCTGTTTCCTGTTTGCGTTTGTTTGTTCGGAGTTGGATGTAAGTCCATTTATTGGCATTCTGTTTCCTGTTGGCGTTTCATGGTTAGGAGTTGGATGTAAGTCCATTGATTGGCATTCCGTTTCCTATTGTGTGTTTCTGTTGACGTCTCAGCGTCTCCTTTCAGTGTTTGTTTCGGCGTGCGTTATCCGAGCTACGAGTGCTCTGATTCTTACTCTGGTTAGAGAAGATACGTATGTATATGATGCGATATCCTAGCGAGCATGTTCCCCATTTCCCCGAACTACGTCGACTCTGATGTTTGTGTCTGACAAACTACGTAGGCCCAGGATGCGACATCCTGTCGAGTCCCCTTTCTCCGTCCTCTTTCACCCTGTGTCTTATTCCAGTGTGTGCAGTTCTTTGAGCAGTTTCTTAGCAACCTTATTCTATTCTTTTGAGCGTGGATCCCGTCGAGTACGACGGACGTGAGGGGTGCTAATACCTTCCCCTTGCGTAACCGACTCCCGATCCTAGCAATCTCTGGTCGTAAGACCATTCCTTTCCCTTTTTCAGGTTTACTTCGAGCGTTTCCTTTCCCTCATATGGGATAAATAACGCACGGTGGCGGCTCTGTGTCTTTTCCCGCCGGTTGTTTTTCGTGTATGCGACAATTTGTAGGAAATACAATATGTCAAAAAATTCATTGATTCAAAATTCAAAATCATGGACATTGGCAAGCTTAAATACTTCCTTGGATTGGAAGTTGAAAGATCTACTCAAGGTATGTTTCTCAATCAAAGGAAATATACCTTAGAATTACTTGAGGAAACTGGCTTATTGGCTACTAAGCCTAGTACCACTCCCTTTGATTACTCCTTGAAGCTTCATGATAGTGAATCACCACCTCATGAAGATGAAACAACTTATAGGAGGCTTGTTGGAAATTGCTATATTTAACTACAACAAGACCTTTTTTCCTTCATTGTTCAGCAACTTAGTCAATTCATATCTAAGCCTTTACAAGTTCATCATTCAGCAGCAATTAGAGTTCACAAATATCTCAAAGGTGCGCTTACCAAAGGATTGTTCTATTCTTTCTCATCAACCCTCAAATTCTCTGACTTTACAGACTCAGATTGGGAAAGTTATCATGCAACTCGCAGATCAGTGACTGGTTATTGTGTCTTTCTTGGCATATCTCTACTGTCTTGGAAATCAAAAAGGAAATCCACTTTCTTAAGGTCAAGTTCGGAAGCAGAATATAGAGCTTTTCCTAGCTTATCTTGTGAATTACAATGGCTGCAATATTTGTTCCAGGATCTTCACATCTCTATTGATCAACATATCTTAGTATATTGTGATAACAAGAGTGCTATCTACCTTGCTCACAAGCCAATCTTTCATGAGAGAACAAAACATATAGAAATCAATTGTCATGTCATTCGTGAGAAAATTCAAAATGGAGTCATTCACCTTCTGCCAATTTCATCTGTTGCACAATCGACATATGTGTTTACCAAGCCACTGCGCGCTGCCTCATTCACTTCATTGGTTTCCAAGCTTGGCCTATTACACATCCATAGTGCAACTTGTGGTGGCTATTACATGATGTAAATAGTTAGCTAGTCCTTTAATTAACTCTAGTTAGGTTCAGCTAATCATAGTTGTAACTGAATTAGTTTTCCTAAATTAAGAGTTAGTTAGTTAGCTAGTTAGCTAGTTTACCATATATAGACAATACTTGTACATTGTAATAGTTGAGTTTTACGATGAATAAAATTGTATTTCATATTTTTTCCCTCTCTCCATTGGCATTCTAAACTCAACATCCTCTCTTACGTTCTTTTTTTTTATCTTTTATGTTACTATTTTCTCTTCCAATTACATTTTTATCGCACCTTTCTTCTCAATTCCGTATCTCTTATGTTCTTTTTTTTATCTTCTCTAATCTCTCATCTCATATATTTTTTATGTTTTATTATAATATTTTTGATATTATTTTATGCTACTATTTTATATATATTTTTTATTCCACTTTTGTCTAATCTAATTTTTTGTATATTGAATGCGAAGTTTTTGTTTAAATATTCTAAGTTTTGATGTTATTTAGTAATGTATGAATTACTAAACACAAAGTTATGTTGTTCTCTATAGGTGTATGTATGGCTCAATAAAAATATTGTAAAAAACCGAACCAATTGAACAAATTCAAACCATATTAGTTTGATTTGGTTTTATTTCTAAAAGTCAAACGAACCAAACCAAGCCACATGCTTCTTTGTGTTGCGGTTCGAATGATTGTTATCCTCAAAACCGCCCAAACCGTACCGCAAACACCCGTAATATGACATGTCTTTTATTTTACAAAATGAATATTAGCGTTGTTATATTTTCTGATAATAATTAAAATATAAAATAATTAATATTAATAAATAAATTTGAAATTTTGTTATTTCAGACAAAAACTTTATATAACAACCCATAACATGGTTATATGTTAAAATATATGATTATTTTATTATTTTACATTATTATACTTGAATAAGTCATTCATATTTAGTATTTTATTTCTCATAGTCAGTTATTTTTTCATATATATATATATATTATATATATATATATATATATATATATATATATATATATATATATATATATATATATATATATATATATATATATATATATATATATATATATATATATAATTTTTTCATTTAGGGTGATTATAGAAATCATAATTTGATATTATTTGACGAGCAGAAATCCAATACTTTCATGTGTTCTTATTTTTTCTTCAATAAATTTCACACTGTCTTATAGTGTCATCTTAATTCTTCTTCGATCAATTTCACACTATCATCTTATTTCTTCTTTAATCAATTTCACACTGTCATCTATCATCTTATTTCACATATCAGCATAACCCCTTGAGATATAAGCATCACCACTTGAGATATAGGTAGTCTTTCAGATTTTCATTGCCCCTTGAGATATGTAATCTTTCAGATTTTCATCACCTTATTATCATCTTATTTCATCTTTAATCAATTTCACAATCTCATCTTATTTCTTCTTCAATCAATTTCACACTGTCATCTATCATCTTATTTCACATATCACCCTCACCCCTTGAGATATAAGGATCAACCCTTGAGATATAGGTAGTCTTTCAGATTTCCGTTGCCCCTTGAGATAGGTAAAGCACTTCTTTGATTCTACCTATCATGTATCTCCTGCATGCCACTCTTTTACAATTTTAAAAATATAAGTTAATAAATCATTTAAAACTTTTTATATAAATTTATACATTTATTTATAAGATATCATTTGAATGTTTTTTAAACTTCAAAAGATTTTCAAATTTAGATAAATATTTGGATCACAAAAAATTATTTTATAAAAATTAATTTTTGTAAATCTTATGTAATAGTAGGACTGGTATAATTATCAATTACTTTTATATTACTACATTTTTTTTTCCTGGTGTATAAAATACTTATTATGTATTAAATTTTAATTAATTTCATAATATTTTATAAATGAATTAATAAAAAATTATATTTATTCCATTATTTATTTAATCTACTTTTGTATTATATGTTTTTCCAATCTCACTGTTTTTATTTTGTGTGACCGTATTAAACTTTATTTAATTTGTTTAACTAATAAGATGTTTAGGATTATATAACTCACATCATTAATAACACATTTAGAATATATAAATAATTATATGATATTTTTATTTTTATTATCATGAATCAATTATGAGTTGTTTCTATTATATTAAAATTTATTACATTTAATTACATCACTTATATATTTAACAATAATACAAATATAAATTGCATTTATTACCATTTATTTTAAATTAAATTTAATATCATTGATATTTTTAATGTCCAACAAAAGTCCAACCATTATTATATATAATTTTATGATAAATTTAATATCATTAATTATGTATTAATATGTTTTCTTATTTTTAATTTTATATACAATATTACATTTTAAAATAGAAAAATCTAATATATAATTAATATTGAAAACAAATAATTTTTTTGTTAACAATAAAGTAGATATGATAATTATGAAAACACGTGAGAATAATAATTTAGACATGTCTCATGCATTTGTTTTAAATAAGTTTACCAATTCTAGAATTGCTATTTTTTATATATTTATAACTCTTAAAGTTAGTGTAAATAATGGTATTGTTGTTTCATATGACATATGGGTGTTCAAGACCAAACCAATCCAATAGAAAACCATAAAACAAACCCGAACCGCAAAAAACCGCATCTGGTTCTGATGTGTTTGGGTCATTTTTTACCAAAATCGCACGGTTTGGTTTGGTTTGCGGTTTGTATTTTTAAAAACAAACTAAACCAAAACAAACATAGTATGCATTAACCTTACAATTAAAAATGATTTTCTCTTACTCACACGTAATATATCAATTTCAACCCTCTTAAATATCTCATAGTAGTATTGCGTCTTCTTCTCATCTTCTTTACCATGTACATTTTGCCCTTTCTATTATAATCATTACATGATGTAAATAGTTAGCTATTCTTTTATTTGATTCTAGTTAGGTTCAGCTAATCATAGTTGTAATTGACAGGGTTATTGGCAGATGGATATGAGGCAAAGGGTAAGACATTTCCATGGAAGACAACATTCCTTGAAACATAGAACTCATGAGTGATTGGATCATATAGAAGGTAGTCTTTGGTGCCTTCTCTATATCCAAGGAAGATGGATTTTCTTGCCCTTGGTTCAAATTTGGTTATATGGTTATTCAAGGTTGAGGAATATGCAAGGCATCCAAAGACTCTTAAGTGAATAAGACTGGGAGGAGTAGAATGAAGCATTTGGTAAGGTGTGAGGTTGTTCAACAGAGGTGTGGGAAGTCTATTGATAATATGTATGGCTTGTTGTATGGGGAGATGCCAAAGGTTGTGAGGTAGATGAGATTGAAAGGAAATAGCATGTGCCACATTTAAAATGTGTTGATGCTTTCTTTCCACGATGCCATTTTGCTGAGGTGTCTCAACACATGACCTATGATGTATGATGCCTCTAGAAAGGTGAAAACTAGTCATGAGAAACTAAGGGCCATTACCACTGCGAATACATGTTAGTTTCTTATTTAATTGAGTTTTAATGAAAATAATGAAATTAGCAAGGTGATTTCTAGTTTCACTTTTATTTTTCATGAAACTTGTCCAAGTGAACCTGCTGTAATCATCTACTAGAGTTAAGAAATACTTATGACCACCTATGGAAGGCATGGAAAGAGGTCCCCAATTATCAGCATGAACTAAATAAAAAATGGCAACAGATTTAGTATTACAATGAGCAAAGGGTAAATTTCTTTGTTTAGCCAAATGGAAATTATTACAAGGTTTATGATTTTCATTGAAAGTTACAGAGGGAAATTGAGATGAAATACATTTGTGTATATGAGGACTTAAATGTCTTAATCTAAAATGCCAAATGGTGGCAGGATCATTCTTAGAAGAATCTAAATGATTAGAGATGAAGGTGTTGACAGATCCAGATGCGGGAGATGGAGCCAAAGTTGAGTTGGTGTCAAGCACATAAAATTTGTCAATCCTCATAGCTGTAAATCCAGTCATCTTAGGATGAAATAGCTACAAAATTTCACAACAATTAGGATAGAGTTTCATATCATATAAGGTGGAATCAAACAGAGTAGTGACTGAGATGATATTGACATGAAACAAAGGAAAATAGTAGACATTATGAAGGACTAGGGAACCAAATAGCAAAACTTATTCAGTTACAACTATGACTAGTTGAACCTAACTAGAGTTAAATAAAGAACTAGTTAACTATTTACATCATGTAAATTTCTATAAATATTTTCTTGCTGTATAACCACAAAAATGGTGATATCTTACTCTGATTTTGCTACAAATCTACCTTCTGGGTTATTGACATCATATCATTCATCCAATAAAGTCTGCAAATTAAATAAGTCCTTATATGGACTAAAACAGGCCAGTAGGCAATGGTACTCCAAGTTATCTACTGCTCTCACCTCTCTTGGATACTCACATTCTTCTGCTGATCATTCTCTATTCACAAAGCTACATAATTCACATTTCACTGCTCTTCTAGTCTATGTTGATGATATTGTCTTAGCAGGTGATGATTTGTAGGATATACAATATGTCAAAAAAATTCCTTGAGTCAAAATTCAAAATCATGGACCTTGGCAAGCTAAAATACTTCTTTGGATTGGAGTTTGAAAGATCTACTCAAGGTATGTTTCTCAATCAAAGGAAATATACCTTAGAATTGCTTGAGGAAACTAGTTTATTGGCTACTAAGCCTAGTACCACTCCCTTTGATTGCTCTTTGAAGCTTCATGATAGTGAATCACCACCTCATGAAGACGCAGCTTATTGGAGGCTTGTTGGAAATTTTTATATTTAACTACAACAATACCTGACATTGCCTTCATTGTTCAGCAACTTAGTCAATTCATATCTAAGCCTTTACAAGTTCATCATTCAGCAACAATTAGAGTTCTCAAATATCTCAAAGGTGTTGTTGCAAAGGGATTGTTCTATTCTTTCTCACCAACACTCAAACTCTCTGGCTTTACAGACTCAGATTGGGCAACTTGTCATGCTACTCGCAGATCAATGACTGGTTATTGTGTCTTTCTTGGCACATCTCCACTGTCCTGGAAATTCAAAAAGAAATCCACGGTCTCAAGGTCAAGTTCAGAAGCAGAATATAGAGCTTTGGCTAGCTTATCTTGTGAATTACAATGGCTGCAATATTTGTTCCAAGATCTTCACATCTCTATTGATCAACCTAGCTCAATATATTATGATAACAAGAGTGTTATCTACCTTGATCACAACCCAATCTTTCATGAGAGAACAAAACATATAGAAATCGACGGTCATGTCATTTGTGAGAAAATTCAAAATGGACTCATTCACCTCCTGCCAGTTTCTTTTGTTGCACAATCGACATATGTACTTACCAAGCCACTGCATGCTGCCTCATTCACTTCATTGGTTTCCAAGCTTTGCCTATTAGACATCCATAGTCCAGCTTGTGGGGCTATTACATGATGTAAATAGTTAGCGAGTCCTTTATTTTACTCTAATTAGGTTCAGCTAATCATAGTTGTAACTGAATTAGTTTCGCTAAATTAAGAGTTAGTTAGTTAGTTAATTAGCTAGTTTACCATATATAGACAATACTTGTACATTGTAATAGTTGAGTTTTACGATGAATAAAATTGTCTTTCATATTTTTTCCCTCTCTCCTTTGGAATTCTAAACTCAACATCCTCTCTTACGTTCTTCCTTTTTTATCTTTTATGTTACTATTTTCTCTTCCAATTACATTTTTATCGCACCTTTCTTCTCAATTCCGCATCTCTTATATTCTTTTTTTCATCTTCTCTAATCTCTCATCTCATATATTTTTTACGTTTTATTATAATATCTTTGATATTATGTTAGGCAACTATTTTATATATGTTTTTATTCCACTTTTGTCTAATCTAATTTTTTGTATATTGAATGCGAAGTTTTTGTCTAAATATGCTAAGTTTTGATGTTATTTATTAATGTATGAATTACTAAACACAAAGTTATGTGGTTTTCTATAGGTGTATGTATCGCTCAATAAAAATATTATAAAAAACCGAACCATTTGAACAAATTCAAACCGTATTAGTTTGGTTTGTTTTGGTTTGGTTTTATTTCTAAAAGTCAACCGAACCAAACCAAGCCGCATGCTTTTTTGTCTTGCGGTTCGAATGATTGTTATCCTTAAAACCGCCCACACCGCACCGCGAACACCCCTAATATGACATGTCTTTTATTTTATAAAATAAATATTAGCGTTGTTATATTTTTTGATAATAATTAAAATATAAAAAAATCAATAATAATAAATGAATTTTAAATTTTGTTATTTTAGACAAAAACTTTATATAACAACCACATAACATGGTTATATGTTAAAATATATGATTATTTTATTATTTTACATTATTATACTTGAATAAGTCATACATCTTTAGTATTTTATTTCTCATAGTCACTTATTTTTTTCATATATATATATATATATATATATATATATATATATATATATATATATATATATATATATATAATATATTGCATTTAGAGTGATTATAGAAATCATAATTTTATCTTATTTGACGAGCATAAATCCAATACTTTGATGTGTTCTTATTTCTTCTTCAATAGATTTCACATTGTCATCTTATTTCTTCTCCAATCAATTACAAACTGTCATCTTATATCTTCTTCAATCAATTTCACATTATCATCTTATTTCATCTTTAATCAATTTCACAATGTCATCTTATTTCTTCTTCAATCAATTTCACACTGTCATCTATCATCTTATTTCACATATCACCCTCACCCCTTGAGATATAAGGATCACCCCTTGAGATATAGGTAGTCTTTGAGATTTCCATTGCCCCTTGAGATAGATAAAGCACCTCTTTGATTCTACCTATCATGTATCTCCTGCATGCCACTCTTTTACAATTTTAAAAATATAAGTTAATAAATCATTTAAAACTTTTTATATAAATTTATACATTTATTTATATGTCATTTGAATGTTTTTTAAACTTCAAAAGATTTTAACATTTAGTTAAATATTTGGATCACCAAAAATAATTTTATAAAAATTAATTTTTGTAAATCTTATGTAATAGTAGGACTGGTATAATTATCAATTACTTTTATATTACATTTTTTTTCCTGGTGTATAAAATACTTATTATGTACTAAATTTTAATTAATTTCATAATATTTTATAAATGAATTAATAAAATATTATATTTATTCCATTATTTATTTAATCTACTTTTTTATTATATGTTTTTCCAATCTCACTCTTTTTATTTTGTGTGACCGTATTAAACTTTATTTAATTTGTTGAACTAATAAGATGTTTAGGATTATATAACTCACATCATTAATAACACATTTAGAATATATAAATAATTATATGATATTTTTATTTTTATTATCATGAATCAATTATGAGTTGTTTATATTATATTAAAATTTATTACTATTTAATTACATCACTTATATATTTAACAATAATACAAATATAAATTGCATTTATTACCATTTATTTTAAAATAAATTTAATATAATTGATATTTTTAATGTCCTACAAAAGTCCAACCATTATTATATATAATTTTATGATAAATTTAATATCATTAATTATGTATTAATATGTTTTCTTATTTTTAATTTTATATACAATATTACATTTGAAAATAGAAAAATCTAATATATAATTGATATTAAAAACAAATAATTTTTTTGTTAACAATAAAGTAGATATGATAATTATGAAAATACGCGAGAATAATAATTTAGACATGTCTCATGCATTTGTTTTAAATAAGTTTGCCAATTCTAGAATTGCAATTTTTTATATATTTATAATTCTTAAAGTTAGTGTAAATAATGGTATTGTTGTTTCATATGACATATGGGTGTTCAAGACCAAACCAATCCAATAGAAAACCATAAAACAAACCCAAACCGCTAAAAACCACATCTGATTCTGATGCGTTTTGGTCATTTTTTTACCAAAATCGCACGGTTTGGTTTGGTTTGCGGTTTGTATTTTTAAAAACGAACTAAACCAAATCAAACTGCATTATGTTACAATCCAAACTTAAATTATCCCACATCCAACCCAAAACTCAAACATAGTATGCATTAACCTTATAATTAAAAATGATTTTCTCTTTCTCACACTTAATATTTCAATTTCAACCTTCTTAAATATCTCATAGTAGTATCGCGTCTTCTTCTCATCTTCTTTACCATGTACATTTTGCCCTTTCTATTATAATTATTACATGATGTAAATAGTTAGCTATTCCTTTATTTAACTCTAGTTAGGTTAAGCTAATCATAGTTGTAACTGATAGGGTTTTTGGCAGATGGAGATGAGGCAAAGGGTAAGACATTTCCAAGGAAGACAACATTCCTTGAAACATAGAACTCATGAGTGATTGGATCAAATAGAAGGTAGCCTTTGGTGCCTTCTCTATATCCAAGGAAGATGGATTTTCTTGCCCTTGGTTCAAATTTGGTTATATGGTTATGCAAGGTTGAGGAATATGCAAGGCATCCAAAGACTCTTAAGTGAATAAGACTGGGAGGAGTAGAATGAAGCATTTGGTAAGGTGTGAGGTTGTTCAACAGAGGTGTGGGAAGTCTATTGATAATATGTATGGCTTGTTGTATGGGCAGATGCCAAAGGTTGTGAGGTAGATGAGATTGAAAGGAAAAAGCATGTGCCACATTTAAAATATGTTGATGCTTTCTTTCCACGATGCTATTTTGGTGAGGTGTCTCAACACATGACCTATGATGTATGATGCCTCTAGAAAGGTGAAAACTAGACATGAGAAACTCATGGCCATTGCCACTACGAGTACATGTTAGTTTCTTATTTAATTGACTTTTAATGAAAATAATGAAATTAGCAAGGTGATTTCTGGTTTCACTTTTATTTTTCATGAAAGTTGTCCAAGTGAACCTGCTGTAATCATCTACTAGAGTTAAGAAATACTTATGACCACCTATGGAAGGCATGGAAAGAGGTCCCTAATTATCAGCATGAACTAAATAAAAAATGGCAACAGATTTAGTATTACAATGAGCAAAGGGTAAATTTCTTTGTTTAGCCAAATGGAAAGTATTACAAGGTTTATGATTGTCATTAGAAGTTACAAAGGGAAATTGAGATGAAATACATTTATGTATATGAGGACTTAAATGTCCTAATCTAAAATGCCAAATGGTGGCAGGAGCATTCTTAGAAGAATCTAAATGATTAGAGATGAAGGTGTTGACAGATCCAGATGCGGGAGACGGAGACAAAGTTGAGTTGGTGTCAAGCACATACAATTTGCCAATCCTCCTAGCTGTAAATCCAGTCAACTTGGGATGAAATAGCTGCAAAATTTCACAACAATTAGGATAGAGTGTCACATCATATAAGGTGGAATCAAACAGAGTAGTGACCTAGATGATATTGACATGAAATGAAGGAAAATAGTAGACATTATGAAGGACTAGGGAACCAAATAGCAAAACTGATTCAGTTACAATTATTACTAGTTGAACCTAACTAGAGTTAAATAAAGAACTAGTTAACTATTTACATCATGTAAATTTCTATACATTGTTTCTTGCTGTATAACCACAACAATGGTGATATCTTACTCTGATTTTGCTACAAATCTACCTTCTGGGTTATTGACATCATATCATTCATCCAATAAAGTCTGCAAATTAAATAAGTCCTTATATGGACTAAAACAGGCCAGTAGGCAATGGTACTCCAAGTTATCTACTACTCTCACCTCTCTTGGACACTCACATTCTTCTGCTGATCATTCTCTATTCACAAAGCTACATAATTCACATTTCACTGCTCTTCTAGTCTATGTTGATGATATTGTCTTAGTAGGTGATGATTTGTGGGATATAGAATATGTCAAAAGATTTCCTTGATTCAAAATTCAAAATCATGGACCTTGGAAAGCTTAAATACTTCCTTGGATTGGAAGTTGAAAGATCTACTCAAGGTATGTTTCTCATATAAAGGAAATATACCTTAGAATTGCTTGAGGAAAGTGGCTTATTGGCTACTAAGCCTAGTACCACTCCCTTTGATTGCTCATTGAAGCTTCATGATAGTGAATCACCACCTCATGAAGATAAAACAGCTTATAGGAGGCTTGTTTGAAATTGTTATATATAACTATAACAAGACCTGACATTGCCTTCAAGGTTCAACAACTTAGTCAATTCATATCTAAGCCTTTACAAGTTCATCATTCAACAGCAATTA
This sequence comes from Lathyrus oleraceus, assembly GCF_024323335.1. NCBI lineage: Eukaryota > Viridiplantae > Streptophyta > Magnoliopsida > Fabales > Fabaceae > Lathyrus > Lathyrus oleraceus. The sequence goes on along the minus strand of NC_066581.1, from coordinate 51,036,989 downwards.
GAGTTCTCAAATATCACAAAGGTGCTCTTGCCAAGGGATTTTTCTATTCTTTCTCATCAACACTCAAATTCTCTGGCTTTACAGACTCAGATTGGGCAAGTTGTCATGCTACTCGCAGATCAATGACTGGTTATTATGTCTTTCTTGGCACATCTCTATTATTCTGGAAATCCAAAAAGAAATCCACTGTCTCAAGGTCATGTTCAGAAGCAGAATATAGAGTTTTGGCTAGCTTATCTTGTGAATTACAATGGCTGCCATATTTGTTCCAGGATCTTCACATCTCTATTGATCAACCTAGCTTAGTATATTGTGATAACAAGAGTGCTATCTACCTTGCTCATAAGCCAATCTTTCATGAGAGAACAAAACATATAGAAATCAACTGTCATGTCATTCGTGAGAAAATTCAAAATGGACTCATTCACCTCCTGCCAGTTTCTTCTGCTGCACAATCGACATATGTGCTTACCAAGCCACTGCACGCTGTCTCATTCACTTCATTGGTTTCCAAGCTTGGCCTATTAGACATCCATAGTCCAGCTTGTGGGGGCTATTACATGATGTAAATAGTTAGCTAGTCCTTTATTTAACTCTATTTAGTTTTAGCTAATCATAGTTGTAACTAAATTAGTTTTCCTAAATTAAGAGTTAGTCAGTTAGTTAGTTAGTTAGCTAGTTTACCATATATAGACAATACTTGTACATTGTAATAGTTAAGTTTTACGATGAATAAAATTTTATTTCATATTTTTTCCCTCTCTCCATTGGCATTCTAAACTCAACATCCTCTCTTACGTTCTTTTTTTTATCTTTTATGTTACTATTTTCTCTTCCAATTACATTTTTATCGCACCTTTCTTCTCAATTCCGTATCTCTTATGTTCTTTTTTTTATCTTCTCTAATCTCTTGTATTTAATATTTTTTCCCTCTCTCCATTGGCATTCTAAACTCAAAATCCTCTCTTACGTTTTTTTTTATCTTTTATGTTACTATTTTCTCTTCCAATTACATTTTATCGCACCTTTCTTCTCAATTCCGCATCTCTTATGTTCTTTTTTTTATCTTCTCTAATCTCTCATCTCATATATTTTTTATGTTTTATTATAATATCTTTGATATTATTTTATGCTACTATTTTATATCTGTTTTTTTATTCCACTTTTGTCTAATCTAATTTTTTGTATATTGAATGCGAAGTTTTTGTTTAAATATTCTATGTTTTGATGTTATTTAGTAAGGTATGAATTACTAAACACAAAGTTATGTTGTTCTCTATAGGTGTATGTATGGCTTAATAAAAATATTGTAAAAAACCGAACCAATTGAACAAATTCAAACCATATTAGTTTGGTTTGGTTTTATTTCTAAAAGTCAACCGAACCAAACCAAGCCGCATGCTTTTTTGTCTTGCGGTTCGAATTATTGTTATCCTTAAAACCGCCCAAACCGTACCGCGAACACCCCTAATATGACATATCTGTTATTTTACAAAATAAATATTAGCGTTGTTATATTTTCTGATAATAATTAAAATATAAAATAATTAATATTAATAAATGAATTTGAAATTTTGTTATTTCAGACAAAAACTTTATATAACAACCCATAACATGGTTATATGTTAAAATATATGATTATTTTATTATTTTACATTATTATACTTGAATAAGTCATTCATCTTTAGTATTTTATTTCTCATTGTCAGTTATTTTTTTATATTTCGCATCTCACTGCTCTTCTAGTCTATGTTGATAATATTGTCTTAGCAGGTGATGATTTGTAGGAAATACAATATGTCAAAACAATTCATTGATTCAAAATTCAAAATCATGGACCTTGGCAAGCTTAAATACTTCCTTGTATTGGAAGTTGAAAGATCTACTCAAGGTATGTTTCTCAATCAAAGGAAATATACCTTAGAATTGCTTGAGGAAAGTGGCTTATTGGCTACTAAGCCTAGTACCACTCCCTTTGATTGCTCCTTGAAGCTTCATGATAGTGAATCACCACCTCATGAAGATGAAACTGTTGGTGTAAGCCCTAGAGGCCAATACTTTTGGTACTTGTATCGAATTATTTATTAATAATAAAAGGCATTTTCTTTATTATGGTTTATTAATAAAGTCCCTGGAATAGATAGTCTGTTTAATGTATTAAGTGTGACTTAATCATGAGAGCACATTAAACATAAGGACACTATTCTTAAAGTATCCGTAGTCGAGCTTTAGTGTGAAGTGGGATAACATTAAAGCATTAAGACTATTATGTTTGTAGACTGATGATCACATCTCATGGATCATGGATAAAGAGTTATCAAGTCTTGAACATAGGTATGAATATTAGGAGTAATATTTATACCGGATTGACCCGCTATGAGAATACTATATAGAAAGTTATGCAAAGTGTCATAAGTTATTCTCATGGTGATAATAGTGTATACCACTCTTCCACCTAAAACCACTATGGATCCTAGATGCAGAGTCGAGTGCTTTATTGCTGATCCAACGTTGTCCGTAACTGGATAACTATAAAGACAGTTGATGGGTACTCCACAAAGCATGCTGAGGGACATGAGTGTCCTAGATGGAATTTTCCCATCCTACGTAACAGGATAAATGTCTATGGGCCCAATATTGAACTGGACAAGGGTGACACAGTCTATACCTTGTGTTCAATATAGACATAAGGGCAAAGGGGTAATTATACACATAATTGTTATCATAGGAGGTTTTGTCAGATCACATGACATTTTCGTGTCTTGGGTAACAGTGATGTGTTGCTAGATACCGCTTACTGTTTATTATATTGAACTGGACAAGGGTGACACGGTCTATACCTTGTGTTCAATATAGACATAAGGGCAAAGGGGTAATTATACACATAATTATTATCATAGGAGGTTTTGTCAGATCACATGACATTTTCGTGTCTTGGGTAGCAGTGATGTGTTGCTAGATACCGCTCACTGTTTATTATGTTAAATGCGTGATTTAATATAATTGCCAACGTCGCGAAGACCTACAGGGTCACACACAAAGGACAGATTGATGAGAGATAGAGCAACTAAGGAACATCATAAGGTACGATGTACTTAAGTAGAATACGAAGTATGGTAAGGTACCAAATACTTAAGTGATTTTGGCATATTATGAGATATGGGTCGAAATACACTTAAGTGGGCTTTTTGGCTTGAAGCTCACACAAGTGGTTCTATAAATAGAACTCTTGTGCAGAAGCATTGTATGGGAATACAACACAACTGAAGAGTTGGAATTTCGTATCTCTCTTTCTCTCACTCAAAGCCTTCATTCGTACCAGCTAGCACTAAGATTGAAGGAATCCATTCGTGTGGACTGAGTAGAGACGTTGTCATCATTCATCGTTCGTGATCGCCCCGTGGATCTGTATCCAAGGTTTTGATCGTTACAAGAGATCTGCACCAAAGGTTTGAATCGTCAAAAGAGGTTACGATTCTATCACTGATCATGCCCATTCGTAAGGATCATTAAAGGAGAAATTTTTAAATTCCGCTGCGCCTTGGATGGCAATTCTCCTTCAGTGGTATCAGAGCCATTTACGAAACCATGAATCTGATAACTGTTTTTGTTCTGTATTAATATGATTAAAGACAGAATGAATCAAAGATTAAATTAAGATCGATCAAGTTATATATATGATATATGTAATCCTGATGCAAAATACATTATATATGATATATTGTTCTTATTTCGTTCATTCAAACACTCAATGATTGTTTTCCTTTGAGCGATCAATGGTCGTTTGCTTCTTGATCCGACATTAGTATGGTGAAGCAATGACGTGTTGATCAATCATACTGAATTAACAATTGAGATGTGTTTGACGGTCTGAAATTGGTGTAACACCTCAAAATTTGCCCTCCTCTCTTGGGACTAGTTTAGCATATTGCATTTCATTTTGTAGGTCATTAGTCATTGCATATTTGCATATCACATGGCAACATCAGTCAAGTCATCCTCATAGGTCTTGATCAGAAGATAAAGAGGTTAAGATGCAAGCTAGGGTTTCATTGGATTGATCATTAATCATCTGAGGGTTGGTGCTTCAAATTAGGGTTTCATAGTTCCTCAAGGAGATTGATCATCATCTTGGTTGAAGTGGTACATCGTCATCATCATGGTTTTGTCATCACCAAGAGATTTATTGTGCTTGATCAGATGCCTTTGGATTAGGGTTTTGACCTCTGGTCAACCCTAATCAGTTGCATTGTGCCAATCAGGGTTTTGCAAGGAGATGAGGGTTTCAATGGATATGGGGATCATCATATGATTATATTGAGCTTATGGAAGCTAGGGTTTCATCATTGAGCCATTTTCATCAGGAGATTGAAGCTCAAGTTGATCAATGCATAGCTAGTTCATCTATCAGTCAGAAAAAGTCAATTGTGGTCAACTGTGCTTGAATTCATGGATTTGGAGGTGGGAGAGGGTTAGAGACACTTCATTCATGTCCAAACAAGTTTCATTTGACATTTCAAAGATCAACAATGAAGAAAATAAAGTCAGATGGAAACTTTCCAAAAATAGAAAGTGACTTGTAATTCAAAACTGCCAAAATGGAAAGGTTTTCTCCTCCAAATTACATGTCCAAAAATGCTTCAAATGAAATTTCGTTCAACATGAAAGTTGAAGATCTTGCTCTCACCTTTCCAAAAAGTCCAAGAAATGAATTTCTCATGTGTGGTTGGCAAGTTATGGATTGATCATTGTCAAGAAAAGTTGAATTTCAAAGTTGCATAACTTTTGATTCACAAGGCCAAATGGAGTGAGACCTTTTTGAGCAAATCACTTTTGATGTCCTCTATCCAAAACAAGCATTACATGTCATGAATTTTGCTCACACAAAAAGTGCATTTTTCAAGTGAACCAATTTTGAAAAGTGGAGGGAAAAAGGCCATTTTGCAAAATATTCATTGTTTTCACTCCATTCCACTTGCATTAGCTCACAAATATCATTTGAAACTTGCTCCAAAACAGAAATTTTACTGTTGCATTGGTTTTGCACAAGTGAGGGTGGATTGGTCAATTGGCCATTTAGCATGAAACTTGCATTTTCACTAATCCTTTGTAATTACACTAATCATGATTACTAGCATCATTAACATCACATATATAAACTAAATCGTAACTGTTTTCTAATTAACAATAACAGAATTGCATTCTAGATCTAGAAATCCAAAAAACTCTTCATCTTTCTCTCTCACTTTTTCTCCAAAAATCTGCATAAACATAGCATTGTTCTTCATCAATCCATGATCCATGAGCATTGTTGAGGTGATTAGAAGCTAGATCCAGGCACTGTGAAGCTGATTTTGGAACTGTTGAAGTGAAGGTCATCAATGGCAATTCAAGTTTTGAGCTAGATCGTGTACAAGCAACATCCAAACCTTGTTCCATTCAATCATTCAAGCATCATAGAAGTTCTGTTTTGCATTTACAAGGCTTGATACGCGCGATTTCACCACTGCCAATTCTTGAAGGTGAGTTTTCAACTTTGATAATTCATAAAATTAATGCATGCTTCTTGTAGATCTCTCTTAGGAGGTAATTCTGCACTTTGAACCATTGGATTTGGTTGAGAAATGAGAGAGTTATGTGAATTAGAAGTTTTGTGCATGATTATGTTTTCTATCGAATCTCTTTAATTAGGATGAATTAGGTCAAAATAATTCGAGATTGTGAATGTACATTGAGAGACCTTTCTGGTGATATGCGGTTTGTGGATTTTGGTGAAGAAGTGTTCATGAGCTGGAAAATTAGGGAAGAACACGCGTATGAATGTTGAAAATTTTCCAGAATTTGATGTTTGATCCAGTTTTTCGCGTTTTGCCTGGCTGATTAGTGTTAGCTACAGTAGCGCGCGCTACTTTTTAAAATGGAACACGCTTCGATCCTTGGCTGATGACAATTCCACTTATGGCTTTTTGCATTTTTCCACCTTGCCGTCACATGTTCACATGCTTGTTCATTCACATTTTTTTATTTTTCTCAACATTTAAAATTCCATAACTCCATAACCATTAATCTAATTGAGCTGTGGTTTTTTTTGTTGTTCTCACCATGATCTCTACAATTTAATGAATATTTTTGCAAAAATTGTGCACGTGTGATTTTTGGAATGGCCTAGGGTTTGTTCACATGTGTTCTTTCATGCACCTTGCCTGATGTTTTGACCATGAAATGATGATGCTTAATTGGAAATTCCTGAAATTTTGTGTGCATTAAATAGACATCTAAATGAACATTTTGGTATATGGTTTGTGATTTTTTCATTCCTGGATTTTGAGATATGACCTGATCATTAGAGGTGTGACTATTTGTGTCACACCATTTCATGTCCAACTTCTTGATTTTTGTTACCATGCAATATGAACTCAAAATGACCTGAATTTTTGCATGTTGGATCTTCTGGATGTTAAGTCTGAATGTGAAGTTTTGTGGATTTTTTGAGTGCATTTCCAATTTGATTGAGATTTTCTCCCCTGTTTTACCAATTGTTGACTTCTTGTGTGACATGATTTTATATGATTTGGGAAATTCTTGTGGTTTATTGGATGGACTTGAAATTTGGCATGTGTATTATAGACATCTTGAAGTTTGCCAGGGCTTTGATTTGGTTCATTTATCTTATGCCAATTCTGTTTTATGCTTGCTTGAAGTGGATGCATGTTTGGGTGCCTTGTATGAGTTTGTTTAAACTTGTGTTGACTTGATGAATTTAATTGACTTTCTTCCCTTGGTCCAATTGGCTTGAAATTTGGTATGATGATCATGTTGTGACTGCTGTTTAGCCATGAATTTTTTGAGGATTTATTGAATTGTTTTGGTTTGGATTTGGATTGAGTCATTCTGTTTAGTCCAATGAGCTTTGAAATTGCATGTGTTGCACTATTTGCTTCATGAAATGAAATTGATTGATGATATGAATGTGAGACCAATTGGATGTTGTTTTAGTTTGATTGGACTTGATTTTTGATAATTTTCATGTTCTGTTTTGGATTGTTGCTTCCTCTTTGACCCTAGGCTTTGTCCTAGGGGTTTGCTTCTCATGATTGAGTTGTGTTTTCAGGGCAAAAGGCATATGGCATGGAGGAATTAATTCACTTGGCTTGAGTTGCTTGTTTGATTGATGTTGATTAACATTAAGTTTGTTTTGTAGGTGGCTTCTAAGTCATTTGTGTTGAGCATTGGCCTATGCTTTGCTTGATGCATTGCTTGTTTACAGTTAATTGTTGACCATTAGCTTGTCTGTTTGACTTTCTGGGTTGAATACTAATTGTGTTAGATTGTTTTCAGGTACATTAGTTGCTTGAGTTCTTTTGAACTTGTGTTGGCTATTGCTTGGTTGCTTAACCAATAGAGGTAGAACACTCTAACTCCATGTAGTCTGGAAGACCTGGCCTGTTACTTGGCCAGGCACCTGTCTGAAGTCCTCCTTAAGAGGCAATGCTTGTGCTTGTTTATCTTTGTGCCAAGCAGGAAAAGACCTTGGTTAAGGCAATTGGCAGATACAAGAGATGTGCAATCCATCTCCTGCTATTCAGTTGAGTCATCCCTTTGCTCACACAGCTGGTGTTGATGCATTGTGGATATTAACCCAAGATCCTTGTACAGTTGTACAGTTGAGTCAGTGTCATAAGTGTAGAAGGGTTCCCACTTTCTGAACCCACACTTCATTTGTCTAAAGCTCTCCCTGGCCAGGGATAAGAGCTGTGAGGCACACCCCTCACTTCCCATTTCATCTGCTTCACCCTAACTCTCGATGTTAGGGTTAAGAGCTAACATCACCCTGATACAGTTGTGTTGCTCTTGCAACTTAACCCTTGTGTGAGCCCACTTTGTCTGTATATAGTGTGTGCTAATTGTGAATGTTTGCTTTGTTTTGATTATGCTTGCATGCTTTGCTTTGCCTGTTTAGGATTAGCTTGCTGCCTGAGCAAGATAGATAGCCAACCTTAACTTAGGGATGATATGCATGATAACATCTAGGCTCGAGTCATAGTCTCCCTAGTTGTGTCTCCCTCTGTATCTGGTTAGGCTAGTCTTTCTCCCCTGTTCAGGGGAACTACGTTGCCCTGATCCTCATACCAGATGAGGTACGTAGGCAGGAGATCGTATGAGATCTCTCCGGGCACCCTTTTCTTTTTCTTAGTGTGTTGTGCTTGACAGCTATCAGGCTCGAGTTCCCGACTCCCTGTTAGTCTGTGTGTGCACCCTTTTTCTTTTTGTGTGTGTTTGCTTGACAGTCATTAGGCTCGAGTTCCAGACTCCCTATTGACTTGTTGATTTGTTAACCTTCTTGTGTGTTAGGAGATGGATATAAGACCAGCAATTGGCATTCCGTATCCTATTGGTGTTTGTTTGTGTGGAGTCTTACGTAAGTCCAGCGATTGGCGGTTGGTTTCCTGTGGGTGTTTGTTGGTTCGGAGTCCGATGTAAGTCCAGCGATTGGCATTCGGTTTCCATGTTTGCCTGTTTGCGTGTGTTTTGTTTCGGCGTGCGTGAGCCGAACTACGGTAGCTCTGATTCTCATTCCAGATGAGATACGTAGGCATAGGATGCGATATCCTAGCGAGCCCTTTCCCCTCTTCTCCCACCTGTGTTGTTTCAGTGTGTGTGTGTGATGTTTGTGAGCATTTTCTTTTAGCAACCTTTCTTCTATTCTCTTGAGCGTGGATCCCGTCGAGTACGACGGATGCGTAGGGGTGCTAATACCTTCCCTTCGCATAACCGACTCCCGATCCCATCTCTTTGGTCGCGAGACCATTTCCTTTCCAGGTTTACTTCGAGCGTTTCCTTTCCCTCTTTGGGATAAATAACGCACGGTGGCGGCTCTGTTTGTTTTGTTTTAGCCCGCCGGTTGTTTTTCGCAGATGCGACAGCTGGCGACTCTGCTGGGGACTAAAGAAGTTGACCTTTCTGCTGGTCCATCTTCCCTAAGCGAGTCTCTCTTAGCGTTCTAGGATAGTTTAGGTTGCTTTTGTTGCTCTATTTATTGCATTGATTATTATGTTGTGTATATATTTGCATAAATATTTGCATGCATCATACTATCATCGTGCTGTCCTCTGTACATGTGGTTCTTCTGTTTTGGGGTGGGTGTTTTGAGTGGGGCTAAAACCCAGGCCCGAGTATACACCTAGGATTAGTGTGGTCTCACGTTCCTCATTTGCTTTATCAGCATATTGTTGCAACGTGACATACCACAAGCCGGACGAGGTTCATTTGATAGTGCCCTTCCTTTGTGGAGTATCCACTTTGGTTGTGTCACTTCATCTGAACTATTGACTTCGGTGACCGTTCTTTCCCGGATCTTTGGTTTAGACGATCTCAGGAGAGCTACAATGGCACACCCGAAAGGGCAAACCCATTGAGTATCTTTGCCCGGTTGTCGAAACCATTATCCGCCTTAGGATGACCTGATTAGAATTTACCTGTGAGGGGAGGGTGATTCTTGCAGATGCATGTTCTGTTGGTGACTTTGATGGTGACTATTGGTTCCGTTGATCAGAGTCCTATTTATAAGTCGGATTTATGGACATTTATTTCCGAGACGCCGGAGTTCTGTCCGTGTTATTTATCAGTGGGGATCTGTTTATTTCAGGATTCCCCGGGCCGGTTCAGAGATTGTTGTGGTTGTCTGTTCAGAGAATCTCTGGTGATGATGGTGATGTATCTTTCAGTTCCGTTTATTTCGGAACCCTTAAGTCGGAATTGTGGTTGCTCAGTACCTCAGATGGTTGTGATCAGTCAGAGGTCGTAACTCAGTGCAGCAAATGTTCAGATGATTTGGAGGATGGCAGTGCATTGCATTCACGCATCAGCATCATCCACATTTTGCATTCATCGGCATCTAACTCATGTCTATCCATACTCAGGGTACATTCTCGATTGAGATTCTGGCTGAGAGACATCCTGATGTCAGAATGTTATTGTCGAAATATTATCTGTCTCGATGAAACCAGGATCGAAAGACAGAAGCTTCCTCGCATGGATAGACGTTGCATTCATGCATATTAACCTGTTTGCTGTTTTGCAGGTGTCGGGTTTTAACGTGCTTGATTGTTTCAGGAATCATTGCTCGTGCTCGCAGAGTCGTACCTTTGCACTCAACACGTCCGCACCGATACTTCACCAGGCGCAACACACCTAGGCTGATGGATCTCCCTAATTCAGACGTCCTCGAGCTGAAAGATAAAATGAGCGAACTGATCAACATCATGCAAGGTTTTGCAGTTGGTCAGAAAGCACTGGCTGATAAAGTTGAGAAGCTCGAGCGGGCTTCAGCTGCCAACAGCGGTGTTAACCTGAATGGTGTCTCCAACCAGGGGCTGGGTGGTTCTCGAGAGGGCGGAAAAAGAACGACCGTGGGCGTAGTGAACCATGCTGGTGGTTTCGGCGTCGCCACAGGTGGTCAACCTGGTCCGATGGGTCAGAATATGAAAGACAGTCTATTCCCTCCTTTCTTTGGGGTTGAGGATGATAGAGAGGAGGACAGAGAAGCCGATCAGTTCTCTATGCACAACGAACCGTTTGGTCAATACGGTGCCCAACCACAGAATAAAGAGATACAATTGCTGGCAGAAAAGATTAGAGCTCTGGAAAGCTATGCCACTCCTGGGGTTGTCAACATGTCAAATATGGGGCTGGTTGAGGGGATTGTGATCCCACAGAAATTCAAGGCGCCCGCTTTTGACAAATACAATGGGAGTTCTTGCCCGGAAACTCATCTCCAGGCCTTTGTCCGGAAGATTTCTGCCTATACAACAGATCAGAAGCTTTGGATGTACTTCTTCCAAGACAGTCTGTCTGGAGGATCCTTGGAATGGTATACCAAGCTGAAATCTTCTGATATCAAGAGCTGGCAGGATCTTGGTGACGCATTCTTTAAACAGTACCAATTCAATGCTGACATGGCTCCTAGTCGTACCCAGCTGCAGGGTATGTCTCAGAAGCCAAACGAAGGGCTTAAAGAATATGCTCAAAGGTGGAGGGAGTTGGCTGCCAGAGTGCAACCTCCGCTGGTGGATCGGGAGATGTCTGATCTGTTTATGGGTACCCTGCAGGGGGTTTTTGCTGAAAGAATGGTGGGTTGTCCCGTCACCAACTTTGCTGACATTGTGGTGGCTGGGGAGAGAATTGAAAGTTGGCTGAGAATGGGGAAGATCCAGAGTGGTAATGCTTCGTCATCAGGATCGAAGAAGCCCTTCGGAAATGGCCGTAGGAAGAATGAGGGTGAATCAAGTGTTGTGTATACCCAGAGAGGACACGGTAGGGATCGTTACTACCAGCACACTGCTGCGGTAACCACCCCTGCTGGTAATCAGTCAGTACGACAGCAACATCAGCCACATCAACAGAGAGCACAGAGAGCCGGGTACCAGGTGAGAGGAAAGGGGATTGATCGTCAGTTCGATAAGTCGCCCGTGACATATGTTGTTCTGTTTAAGAAGTTGATGGATCTTGGGTTGGTTCAGCCAAGGACGATGGTTCCGTTAAGATCAGATCAGAGGCCTCCTAATTATGATGAGAACGCCCAGTGTGAATTCCATTCTGGTACACCAGGGCATAACATTGAGGGCTGTAGAGCTTTTAAGCATGTTGTCCAGGATCTGGTAGACTCCAAGGCCATCAATTTTGCACCATCACCGAATATTAATGCCAATCCCATGCCGGCGCATGGTCAGGCGATGGTGAGTGCAATTGCTGAAGATTCGGATCGCGCCTTTGCGGTAGGTGAAGAGACTGACAGTGACTGCGAGTTTGATGGTTGGATAAAACCGTGCGTACCAGGGATGGAGATCCAGAACTGGAGGGCCTAATAGATCAGCACTGTTACTCATCCTGAAGAGTAATATTTTCTGTTTTCAGTTTTTATTTGCATGAAAGCCAAACGTTTTGCCCGAAACATAATGGTCCATTGTAAGGGCCACCTCATGTTTCATTTTGCAACATTTTGCATCATAAATAAATGGATGTTTTTCAAATTAAAAGCGGTGTTCCCTGTTTTTCATTTATTTTTGCAGTTTAAAAACAAATAAAAATGGCAATGTTTGTTTTCAATTTTCACTTTTTTGATTTGTCTCGTTCCGACTTCGAAAAATAATTCTCCGGATCTCGTTGATAACAATTTGGTTACACTTCATATGACTTCGACAATCCGATTTATCATACCGAAGGAGAAGGCGAAGAAGATTGTGATCTGCTGGAAGATTAGCCAGGTTGTTGAAACAAGAGGAGAAGGTGATTCAGCTGCACGAAGGGCGAGTTGAGCTTGTTAACCTGTATACCGCCGAGGTCAGAAAGGAAATGAAAGTTGGGGCCGTTTCAGAGGCGAGTCGAGAGCAGAATGGTAGCCCTGTTGGAAGAGCATGTGGATACCTTCGCCTGGTCATGTCAGGATACGCCAGGGTCGGATACCGGTGTCGTTGTGCACAAGCTACCGTGGAGAGAAGACTGTCCTCTAGAGAAGCAGAATGTCGGTGCCACGTATCAGGGTGACTTTGTTTCATGACATGATTCATCATGAAATTGAATGCTATGTTGATGACATGATAGCAAAGTCCCAAACAGAAGAGGGGAATCTGGTAGATCTGGCCAAGCTGAGTGGACCAGTTGAGACAATTCAAACGGAGGTTGAATTCAGATAAGTGCACTATCAGAGTGCGGTCCGGTGAGTTGCTGGGGGTTATTGTGAGCGGAAAAGAGGAATCGAGGTTGATCCTGCTAAAAAACAAAAAAAGGAAAAAACCAAAACAAGAAGTGCCTGAACCGAGAACAAAAAAGAGGTTCGTGGTCTATTAGGTAGATTGAACTACATGTCATGGTTCACATCTCACCTAACAGCCACGTGTGAACCCATATTCAGCTGTAAAAAAAAAGAAAGATCAAACGGTCAGGTGAAATAATGATTGCCAAGGGGCATTGAGAGATAAAAGAATAAGTTGTAGGAGCCTCCGATTCTGACGTCTCCCTGTGGAGGGACGACCATCAATTCTGTATTTGACGGCCTTCGAGGGGTCTACAAGGTGTATTGGGTCAGCATGACGAGTCTGGTCGAAAAGAGCATGCAATTTACCTTAGCAAAGAGTTTACCGACTGTGAAACAATACATTCACTGCTCGAGAAAACTTGTTGTACTTTGGCATAGGCTGCTCGCCGACTGAGACAGTATATGCTGGTTCATACCACTTTGTGGATTTCAAAATGGATCTGATCAAGTACATATCTGAGAAGCCAGCAGTGACCGGACGGGTTGCAAGAGGGCAAATGATTCTGCCTGAACACAATATTCAATATACCTCTCAGAAAGCAACCAAGAGGAGTGTATTGTCTGATTACCTCGCCCAGCAACCCATTGAGGATTATCAACCGATGAAGTTTGAATTCCCTGATGAGGACATCTCGAGGTGCTCAAATCGAAAGATTGTGAGGAACCGATCCCGGAGGAGGGGCTTGACCCTGAATCCGAACGGATTCTGATGTCTGATGGGGGCCATTGACGTGAATGGTATGAATGGAGCTGTTTTGGTTAAGCCAAAAAGATCCCCGTTCCTTTTGCTACCCGACTAACATTTGAATGCAAAGACAGTGTGATTGAGTACGAAGTCGGTATCTTGGGTATCGAACCTCGGTGCTTCTACTGGGGCAACGCCTTTCTCGTTGGTATATGGAATGGAAGCCGTGCTACCGGTTGAGGTTCAAATTCCCTCTTTGAGAGTCCTGATGGACGTGAAGTTACAAGAGGCTGAATGGGTAAGGACCCGGTACGAAGAGTTGAGCCTGATTGAGGAAAAGAGGCTGGCCACCATCTGTCATGGGCAGTTGTATCAGCAACGGATGAAGCGTGCTTTTGACCGAAAGGTACGACCTCGAGTGTATCATGTAGGTGATATGGTGCTGAAAAGGATCCTTCCTCCTCAAAACGATCGAAGGGGCAAATGGACACCCAATTATGAAGGTCCATTCGTGGTCAAGAAGGTTTTCTCTGGCGGAGCCTTGTTGTTAACGACCATGGATGGCGAAGACTTTCCATCTCCTGTGAAGGCGGACGCAGTTAAAAAATACTTCGTATAAAGAGACCCGCTGGACGAAAAGAATAAAATAGTCCAGGCAAAAATGGGCATCCCGGCGAGCCAAAAAACAGAAAGAAAAAGGTTCGGGCAAAAATTAGGGATAAAAGAAAAATTATACACCCGACAAGTCGAAAACCTGAGAAGGCGACTTGGGCAAAAAAGGGTATCCCGGTGGACTGAAAACCCGAAAGGGCGGTCCAGGCAAAAGAGGGATTGAAACGAACAACTGCGTCCGGCATGATCGTTTGCTTTGGTTAAGGCACCAGGATAATACCCGGTAGGGATCAGTCGGAATCGTCTTGTTCAGAAGGCAGAAAGCACGGAGAGTCTGAGGACATATGGGGTGTAACCGAGTTGGAACTCGATGAGATCACGGGTTTCACATTTCCATTAGGATAGATTTTTCCTTTTGTGCGCAATTACCTCTTTTCAGGAATTGCTTCCTTTGTATTACTCATTTGAGCCACACTTTTTCAATCAATAAAATGCATATTCAGTCAAATAATTTTGTTTTTGTTTTCATTACCGCTTTGATTGCAAAAACATCCAATTGTTTGTGATAAAGAATTTTGCATTTTAAGACATACAGGTCCCTTCCAATGCGTGCTTATAAGATTGAAAGCTTGAAATCTTATTCGGAAGGTTGAGTGACCCAAGTGTTGAAATCTTGACACGCCTGGGGCATGGTTTTATCTAACGATCTCTTTTACAGGTGCTGTTAGATATTTTTCACTCACTTGCAGGTTGTGATGTGGAAGCTGTTGACAAAACAATCCCCGTGGAGTCCAATAAGGGACGAATGAATAGAAAAACGGTGAATAGACGACGGAGGACGTACGACGATCCTTGGAATTAATCAAGAAGACTCTTCAAAGTCTGAAAGTTGAAAAGTCTGTATAAGTCCCTGGAGTTCGCTCTCCGTCGAGTGCGGAGCGATCGAGGAGTACAAGGTGATGAGTCAGAAAAGTCCAAACGAGTCTGGGAGTTCTCAAAATTGGAAAGCCGACAGTGGATTTGGATGATGAATGCCATGATTCGACGAGTCGACGGGTGTTCAGTACCAGAGTTTCCTTGCTTCCTCAAGCAGAGTCAGAATGATTAATTCCCCAGCAGACTCAAGGTCTGTGGTTTCCCTAGCAGGGTCAGTATGGTGATCTCCCAGCAGGTTTGAGATCGTTGTTTCCCTAGTCGCCAGGCCTGAAGGTTGCTGTTTCCCCAGCGGAGGTATCTGTGGGTGGTGGTTTCCCAAGCAGAGTCGGGATTGTTGTATCCCCAGCAAGTCAAAGACCATTGTTTCCCCACAGAGTGCATTGGTGGTTCTTTCCCCAGCAAGGTCCCCAAGCGGATCGGGTTCAAAGGAGATTTTCCCCAGCAAGGGTTGCCTTTTCCCAGCAGCGGTGTTATTCCCCAGCAGGGTGGAGATCGGAGTGTTGGCCAGTTCCTCAGTAGAGTGCCTCGAGCTCCCCAAAAGAGTCCCTTGAGGGGGATGCCTTTTTATACATTCATCATGTAGAATAAGCATAGCATATTGCATAATAAATTGCGTAGCATTTCCATAATTATGGAGCATTACGCTGAAAAAAGATCATGCATCATCATTGCAAACATAAGCTAGTCTCGAGTCGTGGTTATTGTTTGAGATATGGTTTTGCCCGTGGGTGAGGATGCTACTCAAGTCGTGGTTACCGTTTGAGAAGTGGTTTCGCTAGTTGGAAGATCAACAGTATTCCCCAGTAGTGCGATACTGGAGGAAACTTTTCCGTCGGACAGAGATGGAAATGTTTCGCGATAAGTTAACCCCAAGCCGTGGTTACCATCCAAGAATGGGTTTTCGCCGGATGATGAAGATGTTACTCTGAGGAGTTCAGCATCGTGACGTCAGGTCAGCAGTGTTCCCCAGTAGTGCGATACTGGAGGAAACTTTTCCGTCGGGCAGAGATGGAAATGAAGATCGCGATCAGCGCGACTCGAGCCGTGGTTACCGCTTGAGATTTGGTTTGGTCGGATGGTGAAGATGTTACTCTGAGGAGTTTAGCATCGTGACGTCAGGTCAGCAGTGTTCCCCAGTAGTGCGATACTGGAGGAAACTTTTCCGTCGGGCAGAGATGGAAATGAAGATCACGATCAGCGCGACTCGAGCCGTGGTTACCGCTTGAGATTTGGTTTCGACGGACGGTGAAGGTGTTACTCTGAGGAGTTCAACATCGTGATTTTTGAGCAACAGTATTTCCCAGTTAATCCCCGGTAAACGTCTGCCTGGTTTTGGACAAGTGTGGATGTCATCCTTGCGATACCAATAAGTGTCGTGTCGATCCCCGTCTGGTCGAGTTTTCTTTGGTGTCAGTAAACATCATTGTTCGATGTCCAGTAAACGTCGCATTCCTCCCGGTCATTGGTTAACGTCTGGTCGAGTTTTCTTTGGTGTCAGTAAACATCATTGTTCGATGTCCAATAAACGTCGAGTTTCCTCCCGGTCATTGGTTAATGTCTGGTCGAGTTTTCTTTGGTGTCCGTAAACATCATTGTTAGATGTCAAGTAAACGTCGAGTTCCCTCCCAGTCATCAGTATATGTCTGGTTGAGCTTTCTTTGGTGTCAAGTAAACATCATTGTTCGATGTCAAGTAACCCTCCCGGTCATTGGTTATTGTTTGGTCGAGTTTTATTTGGTGTCAGTAAACATCATTGTTCGATGTCCAGTAAACGTCGAGTTTCCTCCCGGTCATTGGTTAATGTCTGGTCGAGTTTTCTTTGGTGTCAGGTAAACATCATTGTTCGATGTCAGGTAAACGTCGAGTTTCTTCCCAGTCATCAGTCAATGTCTGGTCGAGTGTCCTCTGATATGTCGCCATCGGAGTGGCGTTTTGGTGTTACTTCCGGCGTTGCCAGCGGAATTACCACAAGAAAGCGGAGAACAGGGTTCAACTGGAGAACGGGGTTCACAATGGCGATCACAAGTTATCGTCAGGCGACTGGGGTCCAAATGGAGAAAGGGAGACACGAGGTGTTTTCCGGAGAGCGGAGTTCACAATGGCGATCACAAGTTATCGTCAGGCGACTGGGGTTCAAAATGAAGAATGGGGTTCATTATTTGGCAAACAAGATGTCGGGGTTCAAATGCGGTGATCCGGGATCATACGCGCGAAAGAAAATTTGTCCGGGGTTCAAGAAAAGCAGAAAAAGATTATCGATCAGAAAGTTTCGGGGTTCAAGAAAAGCAAAAAAAAAGGATAATAATCCCCAATGGATATGTGGTGTTCAGGCCATGGTTATCCCTGCGTTACCATTTATTTTGGTATCCAGGTCGACGTTCTTGTTCCGGTATCCAGGCCGACTTTCTCCGTGCCAGACGGATGTTTCTTTCAAGATTGTTTCTTTGCCAATTCTGACAGGCGTTGTTAATTATTTTCCCATCAGAGTGCAAATTGTTCGTCTGTTCTTGGTATTCAATCACTCTTCATCCTGATCGTCTGAAAGCCGAGGCTATTCATATCGACAGGTTCACAGTGGATTGAATAGGGGCAGCTGTAACACCTCAAAATTTGCCCTCCTCTCTTGGGACTAGTTTAGCATATTGCATTTCATTTTGTAGGTCATTAGTCATTGCATATTTGCATATCACATGGCAACATCAGTCAAGTCATCCTCATAGGTCTTGATCAGAAGATAAAGAGGTTAAGATGCAAGCTAGGGTTTCATTGGATTGATCATTAATCATCTGAGGGTTGGTGCTTCAAATTAGGGTTTCATAGTTCCTCAAGGAGATTGATCATCATCTTGGTTGAAGTGGTACATCGTCATCATCATGGTTTTGTCATCACCAAGAGATTTATTATGCTTGATCAGATGCCTTGGGATTAGGGTTTTGACCTCTGGTCAACCCTAATCAGTTGCATTGTGCCAATCAGGGTTTTGCAAGGAGATGAGGGTTTCAATGGATATGGGGATCATCATATGATTATATTGATCTTATGGAAGCTAGGGTTTCATCATTGAGCCATTTTCATCAGGAGATTGAAGCTCAAGTTGATCAATGCATAGCTAGTTCATCTATCAGTCAGAAAAAGTCAATTGTGGTCAACTGTGCTTGAATTCATGGATTTGGAGGCGGGAGAGGGTTAGAGACACTTCATTCATGTCCAAACAAGTTTCATTTGACATTTCAAAGATCAACAATGAAAAAAATAAAGTCAGATGGAAACTTTCCAAAAATAGAAAGTGACTTGTAATTCAAAACTGCCAAAAATGGAAAGGTTTTCTCCTCCAAATTACATGTCCAAAAATGCTTCAAATGAAATTTTGTTCAACATGAAAGTTGAAGATCTTGCTCTCACCTTTCCAAAAAGTCCAAGAACATGAATTTCGCATGTGTGGTTGGAAAGTTATGGATTGATCATTGTCAAGAAAAGTTGAATTTCAAAGTTGCATAACTTTTGATTCACAAGGCCAAATGGAGTGAGACCTTTTTGAGCAAATCACTTTTGATGTCCTCTATACAAAACAAGCATTACATGTCATGAATTTTGCTCACACAAAAAGTGCATTTTTCAAGTGAACCAATTTTGAAAAGTGGAGGGAAAAAGGCCATTTTGCAAAATATTCATTGTTTTCACTCCATTCCACTTGCATTAGCTCACAAATATCATTTGAAACTTGCTCCAAAACAGAAATTTTACTGTTGCATTGGTTTTGCACAAGTGAGGGTGGATTGGTCAATTGGCCATTTAGCATGAAACTTGCATTTTCACTAATCCTTTGTAATTACACTAATCATGATTACTAGCATCATTAACATCACATATATAAACTAAATCGTAACTGTTTTCTAATTAACAATAACAGAATTGCATTCTAGATCTAGAAATCCAAAAAACTCTTCATCTTTCTCTCTCACTTTTTCTCCAAAAATCTGCATAAACATAGCATTGTTCTTCATCAATCCATGATCCATGAGCATTGTTGAGGTGATTAGAAGCTAGATCCAGGCACTGTGAAGCTGATTTTGGAACTGTTGAAGTGAAGGTCATCAATGGCAATTCAAGTTTTGAGCTAGATCGTGTACAAGCAACATCCAAACCTTGTTCCATTCAATCATTCAAGCATCATAGAAGTTCTGTTTTGCATTTACAAGGCTTGATACGCGCGATTTCACCACTGCCAATTCTTGAAGGTGAGTTTTCAACTTTGATAATTCATAAAATTAATGCATGCTTCTTGTAGATCTCTCTTAGGAGGTAATTCTGCACTTTGAACCATTGGATTTGGTTGAGAAATGAGAGAGTTATGTGAATTAGAAGTTTTGTGCATGATTATGTTTTCTATCGAATCTCTTTAATTAGGATGAATTAGGTCAAAATAATTTGAGATTGTGAATGTACATTGAGAGACCTTTCTGGTGATATGCGGTTTATGGATTTTGGTGAAGAAGTGTTCATGAGCTGGAAAATTAGGGATTTTGGTGATATGCGGTTTATGGATTTTGCCTGGCTGATTAGTGTTAGCAACAGTAGCGCGCGCTACTTTTTAAAATGGAACACGCTTCGACCCTTGGCTGATGACAATTCCACTTATGGCTTTTTGCATTTTTCCACCTTGCCTTCACATGTTCACATGCTTGTTCATTCACATTTTTTTATTTTTCTCAACATTTAAAATTCCATAACTCCATAACCATTAATCCAATTGAGCTGTGGTTTTTTTTGTTGTTCTCACCATGATCTCTACAATTTAATGAATATTTTTGCAAAAATTGTGCACGTGTGATTTTTGGAATGGCCTAGGGTTTGTTCACATGTGTTCTTTCATGCACCTTGCTTGATGTTTTGACCATGAAATGGTGATGCTTAATTGGAAATTCCTGAAATTTTGTGTGCATAAAATAGACATCTCAATGAACATTTTGGTATATGGTTTGTGATTTTTGCATTCCTGGATTGTGAGATATGACCTGATCATTAGAGGTGTGACAATTTGTGTCACACCATTTCATGTCCAACTTCTTGATTTTTGTTACCATGCCATATGAACTCAAAATGACCTGAATTTTTGAATGTTGGATCTTCTGGATGTTAAGTCTGAATGTGAATGTTTGTGGATTTTTTGAGTGCATTTCCAATTTGATTAAGATTTTATCCCCTGTTTGACCAATTGTTGACTTCTTGTGAGACATGATTTTATATGATTTGGGAAATTCTTGTGGTTTATTGGATGGAGTTGAAATTTGGCATGTGTATTATAGACATCTTGAAGTTTGCCAGGGCTTTGATTTGGTTCATTTATCTTATGCCAATTCTGTTTTATGCTTGCTTGAAGTGGATGCATGTTTGGGTGCCTTGTATGAGTTTGTTTAAACTTATGTTGACTTGATGAATTTAATTGACTTTCTTCCCTTGGTCCAATTGGCTTGAAATTTGGTATGATGATCATGTTATGAATTCTGTTTAGCCATGAATTGTTTGAGGATTTATTGGATTGTTTTGGTTTGGATTTGGATTGAGTCATTCTGTTTAGTCCAATGAGCTTTGAAATTGCATATGTTGCACTATTTGCTTCATGAAATGAAATTGATTGATGATATGAATGTGAGACCAATTGGATGTTGTTCTAGTTTGATTGAACTTGATTTTTGATAATTTTCATGTTCTCTTTTGGATTTTTGCTTCCTCTTTGACCCTAGGCTTTGTCCTAGGGGTTTGCTTTTCATGATTGAGTTGTGTTTTCAGGGCAAAAGGCATATGGCATGGAGGAATTAATTCATTTGGCTTGAGTTGCTTGTTTGATTGATGTTGATTAACATTAAGTTTGTTTTGTAGGTGGCTTCTAAGTCATTTGTGTTGAGAATTGGCCTATGCTTTGCTTGATGCATTGCTTGGGTACAGTTAACTGTTGACCATTAGCTTGTCTGTTTGACTTTCTGGGTTGAATACTAATTGTGTTAGATTATTTTCAGGTACATTAGTTGCTTGAGTTCTTTTGAACTTGTGTTGGCTATTGCTTGGTTGCTTAACCAATAGAGGTAGAACACTCTAACTCCATGTAGTCTGGAAGACCTGGCCTGTTACTTGGCCAGGCACCTGTCTGAAGTCCTCCTTAAGAGGCAATGCTTGTGCTTGTTTATCTTTGTGCCAAGCAGGAAAAGACCTTGGTTAAGGCAATTGGAAGATACAAGAGATGTGCAATCCATCTCCTGTTATTCAGTTGAGTCATCCCTTTGCTCACACAGCTGGTGTTGATGCATTGTGGATATTAACCCAAGATCCTTGTACAGTTGTACAGTTGAGTCAGTGTCATAAGTGTAGAAGGGTTCCCACTTTCTGAACCCACACTTCATTTGTCTAAAGCTCTCCCTGGCCAGGGATAAGAGCTGTGAGGCACACCCCTCACTTCCCATTTCATCTGCTTCACCCTAACTCTCGATGTTAGGGTTAAGAGCTAACATCACCCTGATACAGTTGTGTTGCTCTTGCAACTTAACCCTTGTGTGAGCCCACTTTGTCTGTATATAGTGTGTGCTAATTGTGAATGCTTGCTTTGTTTTGATTATGCTTGCATGCTTTGCTTTGCCTGTTTAGGATTAGCTTGTTGCCTGAGCAAGATAGATAGCCAACCTTAACTTAGGGATGATATGCATGATAACATCTAGGCTCGAGTCATAGTCTCCCTAGTTGTGTCTCCCTCTGTATCTGGTTAGGCTAGTCTTTCTCCCCTGTTCAGGGGAACTACGTTGCCCTGATCCTCATACCAGATGAGGTACGTAGGCAGGAGATCGTACGAGATCTCTCCGGGCACCCTTTTCTTTTTTTTAGTGTGTTGTGCTTGACAGCTATCAGGCTCGAGTTCCCGACTCCCTGTTAGTCTGTGTGTGCACCCTTTTTCTTTTTGTGTGTGTTTGCTTGACAGTCATTAGGCTCGAGTTCCAGACTCCCTATTGACTTGTTGATTTGTTAACCTTCTTGTGTGTTAGGAGATGGATATAAGACCAGCAATTGGCATTCCGTATCCTATTGGTGTTTGTTTGTGTGGAGTCTTACGTAAGTCCAGCGATTGGCGGTTGGTTTCCTGTGGGTGTTTGTTGGTTCGGAGTCCGATGTAAGTCCAGCGATTGGCATTCGGTTTCCATGTTTGCCTGTTTGCGTGTGTTTTGTTTCGGCGTGCGTGAGCCGAACTACGGTAGCTCTGATTCTCATTCCATATGAGATACGTAGGCATAGGATGCGATATCCTAGCGAGCCCTTTCCCCTCTTCTCCCACCTGTGTTGTTTCAGTGTGTGTGTGTGATGTTTGTGAGCATTTTCTTTTAGCAACCTTTCTTTTATTCTCTTGAGCGTGGATCCCGTCGAGTACGACAGATGCGTAGGGGTGCTAATACCTTCCCTTCGCATAACCGACTCCCGATCCCATCTCTTTGGTCGCGAGACCATTTCCTTTCCAGGTTTACTTCGAGCGTTTCCTTTCCCTCTTTGGGATAAATAACGCACGGTGGCGGCTCTGTTTGTTTTGTTTTAGCCCGCCGGTTGTTTTTCGCGGATGCGACAATTGGTGCATCAGGGTTAGTGACGACACAAGAGTTGTGTTGTCAGAGAGTTATGCGATTGGGGTTATGACTACACAAGAGTTGTGCTTTCTAAACACTTTTTGGAACAGTGTTAACCGGTTAACGCAATACGAAATAAATTTTTTAACCTTTTCAAACAGTGTTAACCGGTTAACGCATTTGGTTAACCGATTAACGCAAGACGGAAAACAGTTTTCCAAGACATTTTCAAACAGTGTTAACCGGTTAACGCATTTGGTTAACCGATTAACGCAAGGCAGAAAACAGTTTTTTGAACAGATTTCAAACAATGTTAACCGGTTAACGCATTTGGTTAACCGGTTAACGCAAGGCAAAATTCACCCGTTCGGCAAACTCAGTGCTTTAAAAGTATCAAGTGTTGATGCGAAAAGCGACATTGATTTTAAATGAATTGTTCATTAAAATGTGGTGATCGGTCGTCGAAATTTAATTTGATTTTAATTAATTAAAGGAATTAATAATAATTATAATAAAGTGTTTATTATAGTCTTGTGGTGATCGGTTATGGCCTTAGTCTTCCTTTATTTTGTTTAGGGTTTTAAAATACGACCTGCGTGTCGTGCCTCTCTCTTAATCTCCCAAATGTAACTTCTTTTCTCATCTCACTCCCTCGTATGTAAAACGAGTTTCTCTTATGTAATGTAATGATATGAAGAAAGCAAAGAAGTCAGTGACAAAGGAGGACAACCTTGAAGATCTTGCTTGGAGAAGCTTAGATCGTTGTTAGGTTAGCTTAGGTTCTCTCATTGGCTTGGGAGAACAATTGCGCTAGGGGCCATAACTGTTTCATTATGTTTGTATGTATGTTGATGCATGTGAATGTATGTTGATGCATGTGAGAGACGGTTTATATGATAAACAAGCCGGTGAGATCAGAAAAATTGCAATTCCCTCAAAATAAATATTAAGTTTATGCTTTCCAAGTTTTAACACTCATCAAGACTAGTATCTAATAATGTAGGTTTCGCCTACGCGAGGTGCATGTTCTATATTAGTAAGGTGCGATGGGATAATTGTAATATCCAACTGTTAAAAAAATGGGTCAAACTTAACTAAACAAATTATAATAAGATTATATATATTTTTAGAAGCAAGAGTTGGGAATGATCCATATGATGGATTGGAATAAGGAGTTATTCACCCAACTGAAATTTTCGAGAGTTGTATGAGATACAATTGGAAGGAGTTCCTACCTAAATAACCTAGTTTTGTGTAATCCGCCTACGCGGACTTAGAACAAAGTGAAATATGGATCTCGACCCACTAGAAAATCTTCCAACGGGATTTTTCGAATCAAATGATGAGGGTCATTTGTTTTGAATAAAATAGTGGGAGCATGTTTAATTAAAGGCCTAATTAAATATGTCAATGATACTTATGAAATTCTAGTTATCAGACTTTAGATGTCACACGGGTTGTTATGACATCCAATTCTGCACAGACAAGAATTCTGCAGAACTTAAAAGTAAGTGCAGTAAATAACACAAGTAATTGTTTACCCAGTTCAGTCCAACATGACCTACATCTGGGGGCTACCAAGCCAGGGAGGAAATCCACTATCAGTAGTATTAATTCAAAGCTAAACTCACCCGTTTACAACTTGTCACTTAATCCCTACCCAATGCAATTTCAATCTTACTCTAAGATCAGAGTTCCTACTCACTCCCCCTCAATCACCTCAGTGATTACTACCTTTAATCAATATTAAAGACAACTTTGAAGTCACACTTCAAACAACTCTTGATTGTGCTTAACAGCTTTAATCAAGATACACAACACTCACGCTTAAAAGCTTTGAGCGACACAACACTTACAACTCAATGAACACCCTATGCCAAAGCAATCATCAACGTGATAAAGGCTTGGCTTACAAGATATGTCTAATACAAGACTCACAAAAATACATTAGTGAAGTATGATGGACACACTAAATCTTCACGCCTCAAAAACCCCAGTTCTGAATGAAGGAACGACTTCCTTTTATATCGCAGTACTTGGGCCTTTGCACTTGTATTCTCCTGAATTTAAGGTCACGCGAGTTCCCCTAAATTCCACATCTAGGTTACTAACAAATAGGCTATTTGTTAGGTTCATTAAATGTAGCTTGGTTGTTAATTTCCTGGATTTTCTCTCAGTTGTTGAATCCCTGAAGAATAGCCTGAGAAAAAGCTGAAATAGAAAACTGAACAACCTACAATATAGCATATGCTGTCAGGAATGAATGTCACGACATTCAGCTTGACATCAAGGATCATATGCTAAGTCTGTTTTTCCAGAAAACAGACTGTACAATTTTGCTGACCTGTATATGACCAAAATGACCATACTACAGTAACAACTTACATTAATAAATGTCAAAGTATCCAATTTGACATTTACACATTTGGCCTTAAGTCAGTTCTGTTATCCTCTTGAAGAACAGACTAAGAAACATACTGAAGTGTAGCAGAACACCACTCTGTCTATTATTCAGTATATGCTGTCCATGATGAATGTCATAACATCCAGTTTGACATTCATATAGTAGATCTTATGCCAGGTCTGGTATTTCCTTGATAACCAGACTGCAAATGAATACTGAGTTCTAACAGAACACCAACTGTTCTATTCCTCAGTATCTGCTGACAGGGATGAATGCCACCACATCCAATTTGACATTCAATAAATCCTGTATTTTAGCTAATCCTGCAGTAAGTTACTCAGGTGTGTCATGACATCAGTCAAGACATCAGAGTACAGTTAGATATTCTAACCTACAATGCAGTCACACATACACACCATGTCATGACATTAGTCAAGACATTAGAATTCAGCTAGTGTTTTACCATATAATGCAGCCAATTAAACACCTACAAACTCCCCCTTTGGCAAATTTTTGGCTAAAACACTTTGATCCCCATAACAGAGTTCATAGCAGCGGAATCACACATCTAGCATGAAATAGACCTAGCTAATACACTCAGAGTGGCAGCACACTCACACACAAGGAAGTTAAATAAAAACTTCACAAAACAACACACATACAGAAGTTAAATAAAAACTTCATCACACATCAGCTGTAGGAGGAAAAGTAGAGTCTGTCATGGATATCTGTTTAAGAAACACGAAACTCTGTTGTCCTAGGGAATCACCTCTGTTACTCCCCCTTTTTGTCAAAAATGTTGCCAAAGCAACACTTTAAATTACAAGCCAACACCATAAACAGAAAAAAATGACAGAATTACAGACAATGATTTATTCCTCAGCCTCATCATC
Source organism: Lathyrus oleraceus (assembly GCF_024323335.1). Taxonomy (NCBI): domain Eukaryota; kingdom Viridiplantae; phylum Streptophyta; class Magnoliopsida; order Fabales; family Fabaceae; genus Lathyrus; species Lathyrus oleraceus. The sequence goes on along the minus strand of NC_066581.1, from coordinate 51,011,044 downwards.
AGCCTCCTCGTCAGACCTGGCCTCCTCCTCATCCTCAGAACTTTGCCCAGCAGCTTCATCCGTATCCTCAGCAGACGTCTCCAATTGAAAGATCAGCTTTTCCAATGCATGCTTCCTAGCCTCCAGCTCTTTGCAAGTCTCTCTGAGCACTGCAATGACAACAGCTTTATCTGGTTGGTGGCCAGCTTTGGATGCTTCTTCCGATGTCATGACAATGTCAGGCACATGCTTGCCCTGGAACAGTTTGTAGCTGAAGGCCAATGGACTCTCTCTTCTTTTCACAAAGTCATTGTCTGTCAGGATGTGTGGGAATTGATTCAGCACAATACCACATATGAGAGATGGAAAGGCTATAGGTCCCTTCACACTGAAACTCCCAGCATGTGTCATGGTCTGATCAAAGATGTAGGTGCCATAGTCCACCTTTACCTTGGTTCTAATAGCATAGATGAACTTTCCCAACATCACAGACACAGTTGACTTGTGATTTGTGGGTACCCAGTTGGCTGCTCCAACTTTGTGTAACATGGCATACTTCACACTGAGTTGGCTGGCCACCAGCTTCCCTTTGAGAGGCCATTTCTGGACTTGCTTTGCTGTGATGACTTGACATATTCTGTTGTCAGTCACTTCAAGCTCTGGTTGCACTTCATCTGCTCTTCCCAAGTACAGATTGATTACTGAGGGGGAAAAGGTCACACACTTGCCACGCACATAGACCTTCCTAAATTCTCTGGACTTCCCATCAGCACACTCCTCAGACAGATTGACAATGAACTCCTTCACCAAGGTCTCATAGCACTTGGGGAGTTGAGTCACAGTTCTCATCAGCCCTGCCTCTTTAATGAGGTCCACAATCTCTTTGCACTCCAAGGCGTTCTGAGCCAGTTCCCTCTCCAAGGCCAGCCTCTTTTGGTAGACATACTTCCACCTGTTCACACTAGAGGCAAAGTGGAAGGACACATTGTCTATAGGTACCTCTGGAACACTAGCAGCCAACTTGCTAGAGGTTGGCTTCTTCCTGGACATGGATGTTGTGACATCACAGGGAACATCCGAGTCAGACTCCACCACAACAGCCTTGGTCTTCAGTTTCTTGGGCACCTCTTTGCTCCAAGATTTTGCAGGTCCATGACCTTTCCTTTTGCGTGCATTTTCTGTGACTGTTTGCTTGGGAGAGGGTGTCTCATCAACTTCCTTGGTTGGGGACTTTTGCACCATTGTATTTTTCTCTCTCCTAGTCCTGACCCTCTTGGCTATGCTAGGGATGACTGAGGCCAACAGTTCATTATCATAGAACTCTTCAAGGTTGACTGTGTCAGCTCTAGGGTTGGCATCAACAGCTTGAGTGACATTGACCTTCTCACCTCTCACTTTGCTCACAGGTGTATCATTCTTAGGACCCTCTTCAGGTAGTCCAGAAACATTCTCTCTTAACACAACTGCGGTTTCACGACATGCACCATCATCGGGTATGATAGTGCTCAAGGGAACGGAAACCCCAGGAACATTCTGATCACCAGACAGAATCTTTGTGACATTAGAGGCAATGGCATTATGCACATACCTCGATCCTTCCTTGGAAGGTTTGTCCAGAGCGATAGCTGAGGAGTTTCTGGAGACCGTTTCTTTTGGTCTTCTTGCATGGGAAGACGTTGTAGCGTTGACACCAACTTCCTCCCGGTTAGGGTTGCCAGACTCCGTGCTGTGTGAATCGGACACGGTAGTGTAGGAGGTGGTATCGGATTGGTGTGCCATGCTGAATATCTCAGAGGGAAGTTGAACCGTTTCTTTGGAAGAAGGTTTGCACGAATGAGGGTTTAAGCAACGGAATGTGAAACGCTTGATGCAAGAGTAAGGTCTATTGGTTTTTGACCACTCAGAGCGCACTATTAGTTGTTTAATAATTTGACTTACTAAACAATAGCTACTTAACTTCATTAGTTGCTATAAGTTATCAGACGTACACATTCCCTCTTTTCCCTTACTATTGTTAAACTGAGTAACGTACAATGTCATGACATTCCGGGTGACATTGTACTTAGTCTGCATCAGGTTCCTCCATACTAGGGTTGACCACCTGCTACCCGACGCTAGGTAATTAGTTTCTGCAGACGACAATAGTACACACCTCTGTTTATTCCTTGCTGTCATATCATTTGAATGATGACCAATAGGTGTCAATGACTTATAACTTTCAATCAGACATTTTCCACAGTCTGTCCTTTTATCTAAAGACAGATATGGGACTCCTCTCATAGTTCCCTTGGAAGTGATCTTCTTCATTCCTTTTACATGAAGTTGATCAAGTCTTCCATGTCCCAGCTTCCCTTCCTGATCTCCCTTGGTTAAGGGGCACTTGGGAAAGTAGAGTGAGTCTTTAGATTTCCATAGATAGCAATTATCTTTGGATCTGTCTCCTCTCATAACTTCCTGATTACAACTATTCAACACCACACATCCTCCCTTAGTAAATTCCACTTTGCATCCTTGGTCACATAGCTGGCTTATGCTTATGAGATTTACAGTCAGTCCTTTTACTAACAATACATCACTCAGTTTTGGAGCTTCAGGACAGTCCAGCTTACCAACACCCTTGACTTCTCCTTTAGTTCCATCACCAAATGTCACAAACTTGGTGGTAGGAGGTTGTATATTCACCACTAGGTTGCTCATCCCAGTCATATGCCTTGAGCAGCCACTATCAAGGTACCAGTCTTGTCTGATAGGTGCCCTTGGAGATGTGTGAGCAAGGTTAGCAACACATTGTTGATTCTCAGGAGAGGAATGGAGCTTAGATGCCTGCTGCTTGGGATAGACCAGGAGTGTCTGCTTAGCCGCCCATGTTTGTTTCTTAATGGGGACATTATGCTTAGACACCTTCTTCTTAGGCCTATCTTGCAAGGTCTGGTTTGGGTAACCATGCAGCCTATAGCAGAAGGGTTTTATGTGACCAAATCGACCACAGTAATGACATCTCCATCTCTTAAATTTCTTTTTTTGATGATTGCTCATTCTGGTTCTCCGATGTTGAGACATTGGATGTGACTTCTGCTTGAATTTCTGAACTTCAGCCTTAGATGTTTTGAGTTCAGATGAAGAATTCTTAGTGAATCCTAAACCTGGCATGGATCCTGACTTCTGTCTCACCTTTAGGATTTCTTCCAAGGTGTCAGATCCTTTATTCAACATCTTGAAGGATTTGGTCAATTGGTCTAGCTTAGAAGTTAGCAAAGAAATCTCACCATTCAGACCCTCTATGACTTTCAGCTGCTCCTGTTTCTCAGCTTCTAGCTCTTTGATGAGTTTCTTCTGCTTTTCTCCTTGGATACATACTTCTTCACTTTTAACACATAGTTCTTTATATGAGGCAGCAAGTTCATCCAAGGTGAGCTCATCTCCACTTGAGTCATCCTCTAAGCCACAGACACTGGTCAGAGCTGTGACATGTTTAGCAGATTCTCCTTCAGATTCACTCTCAGTGTCTTCTTCTGACCAGGTGGCAGATAGCCCTTTCCTTTGCATATTGAGAAAGGTAGGGCATTCAGCCTTAATATGACCATATCCTTCACATCCATGGCACTGGATTCCCTTGCCTTGGTTAAACTTTTCTTCAGAAGTTGATCTTTTCTTTATGTCAGACGGAATGTTCTTGACATTAGGTCTACCCTGTTGATCAACTTTCTTTATGAACTTGTTGAACTGTCTTCCAAGCATGGCTATGGCTTCAGAGATGCTTCCATTTTCTCCACTGTTTCCTTCTTCTGACTTCTCTTCAGTGTTAGATACGAATGTTATGCTTTTGTTCTTCCTGTCAGCATCCTCACATAAGCCCATTTCAAAGGTTTGGAGGGAACCAATGAGCTCATCTACCTTCATCTTGCAAATATCTTGAGCCTCTTCTATGGTTGTGACCTTCATAGCAAATCTCTTAGGCAAGGACCTGAGAATCTTTCTTACAAGTTTCTCTTCAGCCATTTTCTCACCTAGTCCACCAGAGGTGTTTGCAATTTCAAGAATATTCATGTGAAAGTCATGAATAGTCTCATCCTCTTTCATCCTCAGATTTTCAAACTTGGTGGTCAGCATCTGAAGTTTGGACATCTTCACCTTGGAAGTACCTTCATGAGTTACCTTGAGGGTATCCCAAACTTCCTTAGCTAGTTCACAATGGTGCACCAGCCTGAAGATCTTCTTACTGATTCTATTGAACAATGCATTCAAGGCCTTGGAATTTCCAAGAGCTAATGCCTCTTGCTCCTTGTCCCACTCTTCTTCAGGAATCAGCACACTGACTCCATCTTCACCTGTCTTCGTTGGATGTTCCCATCCTTTGTTGACAGCTCTCCAGACTTTGCTATCTAGAGACCTTAAGAAGGCTATCATACGAGGCTTCCAGTCATCATAATTAGAGCCATCCAACATGGGTGGTCTATTTGAGTGTCCTATATCCTTGTCCATGGTACTAGAAAGTAACTTCCCTAGATCTCACCCAGAAATTCACAGGCAGGGTGCCTGCTCTGATACCAATTGAAATTCTAGTTATCAGACTTTAGATGTCACACGGGTTGTTATGACATCCAATTCTGCACAGACAAGAATTCTGCAGAACTTAAAAGTAAGTGCAGTAAATAACACAAGTAATTGTTTACCCAGTTCAGTCCAACATGACCTACATCTGGGGGCTACCAAGCCAGGGAGGAAATCCACTATCAGTAGTATTAATTCAAAGCTAAACTCACCCGTTTACAACTTGTCACTTAATCCCTACCCAATGCAATTTCAATCTTACTCTAAGATCAGAGTTCCTACTAACTCCCCCTCAATCACCTCAGTGATTACTACCTTTAATCAATATTAAAGACAACTTTGAAGTCACACTTCAAACAACTCTTGATTGTGCTTAACAGCTTTAATCAAGATACACAACACTCACGCTTAAAAGCTTTGAGCGACACAACACTTACAACTCAATGAACACCCTATGCCAAAGCAATCATCAACGTGATAAAGGCTTGGCTTACAAGATATGTCTAATACAAGACTCACAAAAATACATTAGTGAAGTATGATGGACACACTAAATCTTCACGCCTCAAAAACCCCAGTTCTGAATGAAGGAACGACTTCCTTTTATATCGCAGTACTTGGGCCTTTGCACTTGTATTCTCCTGAATTTAAGGTCACGCGAGTTCCCCTAAATTCCACATCTAGGTTACTAACAAATAGGCTATTTGTTAGGTTCATTAAATGTAGCTTGGTTGTTAATTTCCTGGGTTTTCTCTCAGCTGTTGAATCCCTGAAGAATAGCCTGAGAAAAAGCTGAAACAGAAAACTGAACAACCTACAATATAGCATATGCTGTTAGGAATGAATGTCACGACATTCAGCTTGACATCAAGGATCATATGCTAAGTCTGTTTTTCCAGAAAACAGACTGTACAATTTTGCGGACCTGTATATGACCAAAATGACCATACTACAGTAACAGCTTACATTAATAAATGTCAAAGTATCCAATTTGACATTTACACATTTGGCCTTAAGTCAGTTCTGTTATCCTCTTGAAGAACAGACTAAGAAACATACTGAAGTGTAGCAGAACACCACTCTGTCTATTATTCAGTATATGTTGTCCATGATGAATGTCATAACATCCAGTTTGACATTCATATAGTAGGCCTTATGCCAGGTCTGGTATTTCCTTGATAACCAGACTGCAAATGAATACTGAGTTCTAACAGAACACCAACTGTTCTATTCCTCAGTATCTGCTGACAGGGATGAATGTCACCATATCCAATTTGACATTCAATAAATCCTGTATTAGCTAATCCTGCAGTAAGTTACTCAGGTGTGTCATGACATCAGTCAAGACATCAGAGTACAGTTAGATATTCTAACCTACAATGCAGTCACACATACACACCATGTCATGACATCAGTCAAGACATTAGAATTCAGCTAGTGTTTTACTATATAATGCAGCCAATTAAACACCTACAACTTATATTTTCATTAATCCTTATGTAGATAACCATGACAACAAACACCTCTAACAACATATTGCGATCAAACCTTGAGAAGGAGAAATTGTCTGGGACAAATTTTCTGGATTGGTACCGAAACATGAGGATTGTCCTCAAACATGATAAAGGGAAAGGCAAGGAAGTTGCCAAACCCAAACCCACTATTGCTGCTTTGAAGCCTAGTGGAAGCATAGAAAAGGAAGGCACCTGCTTCCATTGCGGTAAGACCGCACACTGGAAGAGGAACTGCCCAAAGTACCTGGAAGATAGGAAGAATGGAGTAGAGACTCCAACTTCAGGTGTTTTTGTTATTGAAATTAATTTATCTACTTCTGCATCATGGGTATTAGATACTGGATGCGGTTCTCACATTTGTACAAATGTGCATGGACTAAAAAGGAGTAGAGATTTGACAAAAGGTGAAGTCGACCTACGAGTTGGCAATGGAGCAAAGGTTGCTGCCTTAGCCGTAGGAACTTATGAATTGACTTTACCTAGTGGTTTAATAATTCAGTTAGAGAACTGTTATTATGTACCAGCAATTAGCAGGAATATTATATCCGTTTCTTGTTTGGACAAGTTCGGTTTTTCATTCATAATAAAGAACAATTGTTGTTCAATTTATTTGAATTATATATTCTATGCTACTGCTCAAATGAACAATGGATTATATGTCCTTGATCTTGAAATGCCAGTTTATAACATTAATACTAAAAGGATGAAACCTAATGAGTTAAATCCAACTTACCTTTGGCATTGTCAATTAGGCCACATAAATGAGAAACGCATTTCAAAACTCCATAAAGATGGACTGTTGGACTCTTTTGATTATGAATCATATGAGAGATGCAGATCTTGTTTAATTGGAAAGATGACAAAGTCTCCATTCACAGGAAAAGGTGAAAGAGCTAATGATCTTTTGGCCCTCATACATACTGATGTATGTGGACCACTGAACATACCAGCCAGAGGAGGTTTTCAGTACTTCATCATATTCACTGATGATTTCAGTAGATATGGTTATGTGTATTTAATGAAACAAAAATCAGAGTCCTTTGAAAAGTTCAAGGAATTCAAGAATGAAGTACAAAACCAACTAGGTAAGAATATTAAAACTCTTCGATCAGATCGAGGTGGTGAGTATTTAAGCCTAGAGTTTGATGACCATCTGAAAGAGTGTGGGATCCTATCCCAACTCACTCCTCCTGGAACACCCCAATGGAATGGTGTGTCTGAGAGAAGAAATTGAACCATGTTGGACATGGTTCGATCCATGATGAGTCACGCCGATCTTCCAAACTCCTTTTGGGGACATGCGCTGTTGATAGCAGCTTACACATTTAACCGTGTTCCATCCAAAAAGGTTGAGAAGACACCATATGATATATGGAGTGGTGAGAAACCACATATGTCTTACATGAAGATTTGGGGTTGCGAAGTTTATGTGAAACGACAAATTTCAACTAAGCTTGAGCCTAAATCTGACAGATGCTTATTTGTGGGGTATCCTAAAGAAACAAGAGGGTATTACTTCTACAATCCTTCTGAGGGCAAAGTGTTTGTCGCTCGAACTGGAGTTTTCCTAGAAAAGGATTTTATTTCCAAAGGAACCAGTGGGAGGAAACTAGAGCTTGAAGAAATTCAAGAATCACAAAGCATCGATACACCTATGGAGGAATTAGAGAAGGAAACACAAGTGGTTGTGGAAGAGCAACCTGCTCAAGTAGAACAAGACCAACGTAGGTCAAGCAGGATACGTCACCTACCTGAGAGATATGGATATCTCATAACAGATCAAGGTGATGTATTACTCTTGGATCAAGATGAGCCTGTGACCTACCAAGAGGCCATAACTGGTCCCGAGTCTGAGAACTGGCTAGAAGCCATGAAATCTGAAATGGATTCCATGTACACAAACCAAGTTTGGACCTTGGTAGAGCCTCCTGTAGGAGTTAATCCTATAGGATGCAAGTGGGTCTTCAAAAGGAAGACTGACATGGATGGTAAGGTACATACCTATAAGGCAAGACTGGTTGCAAAAGGATATAAACAAATTCATGGTGTTAACTATGATGAAACCTTTTCACCAGTTGCAATGCTTAAATCTGTTCGGATTTTACTTGCTATCGCTGCATATCATGATTATGAAATATGGCAGATGGATGTCAAAACTGCTTTCCTTAATGGAAATCTTCTTGAGGATGTGTACATGACACAGCCTAAAGGATTTGACATACCAGAAGAAGCCTAAAAGATATGTAAGCTACAAAGATCAATCTATGGATTGAAGCAAGCTTCCAGAAGCTGGAATCTTCGTTTTGATGAAACGGTAAAACAATATGGATTCATCAAGAACGAAGATGAGCCTTGTGTCTACAAGAAGGTTAGTGGGAGCATGATCATTTTCCTGGTATTATATGTAGATGACATATTACTCATTGGAAACGATGTCCCTACCCTGCAACAAGTAAAGACTTGGTTGGGGAAATGCTTTTCTATGAAGGACCTAGGTGAAGCAGCCTATATATTAGGAATCAGAATCTATAGAGATAGATCACGAAAACTGCTTGGCCTAAGTCAGAGTACATACATAGACAAAGTGCTGAGATGCTTTAATATGCATGATTCCAAAAAGGGATTCATACCTATGCAACATGGCCTGTGTCTATCAAAAACACAATCCCCTTCAACTAAGGTAGAAAGGGAGCGCATGAATAAGATTCCATATGCATCTGCAATAGGATCTATCATGTATGCCATGTTATGTACTCGACCAGATGTCTCGTATGCTTTAAGTGCAATGAGTAGGTACCAATCTAATCCTGGTGATACCCATTGGGTAGCTGTTAAGAATATCCTTAAGTACTTGATAAGGACTAAGGAATCATTCTTGATATATGGAGGTCAGGAAGAGTTGGCTGTAATTGGTTACACCGATGCTAGCTTCCAGACAGATAAGGATGACTTTAGATCGCAATCTGGTTATGTGTTTTGCTTGAACGGTGGCGCTGTGAGCTGGAAAAGTTCAAAGCAAGATACAGTTGCTGATTCTACAACCGAGGCCGAGTATATTGCTGCCTCAAGTGCAGCAAAGGAAGCTGTTTGGATCAGGAAGTTCATTAGTGAACTTGGCATAGTCCCTAGCGTTGTGGATCCCATTGGTCTCTATTGTGATAACAATGGTGCTATCGCACAAGCTAAGGAGCCTAGATCTCACCAACGATCCAAACACATACTCAGGCGTTATCATCTCATTCGAGAGATAATTGATAGAGGAGATGTGAAAATATGTAGAGTACCTACACTTGACAATATTGCTGACCCACTGACAAAGCCTCTTGTGCAGCAGAAGCATGATGGCCATACTAGATCAATGGGCATAAGGGGTATGCCTGATTGGCTCTAGTGCTAGTGGGAGATTGTTGGTGTAAGCCCTAGAGGCCAATACTTTTGGTACTTGTATCGAATTATTTATTAATAATAAAAGGCATTTTCTTTATTATGGTTGATTAATAAAGTCCCTGGAATAGATAGTCCGTTTAATGTATTAAGTGTGACTTAATCATGAGAGCACATTAAACATAAGGACACTATTCTTAAAGTATCCATAGTCGAGCTTTAGTGTGAAGTGGGATAACATTAAAGCATTAAGACTATTATGTTTGTAGACTGATGATCACATCTCATGGATCCTGGATAAAGAGTTATCAAGTCTTAAACATAGGTATGAATATTAGGAGTAATATTTATACCGGATTGACCCGCTATGAGAATACTATATAGAAAGTTATGCAAAGTGTCATAAGTTATTCTCATGGTGATAATAGTGTATACCACTCTTCGACCTGAAACCACTATGGATCCTAGGTGTAGAGTCGAGTGCTTTATTGCTGATCCAACGTTGTCCGTAATTGGATAACCATAAAGACAGTTGATGGGTACTCCACAAAGCATGCTGAGGGACATGAGTGTCCTAGATGGAATTTGCCCATCCTGCGTAACAGGATAAATGTCTATGGGCCTAATATTGAACTGGACAAGGGTGACACGGTTTATACCTTGTGTTCAATATAGACATAAGGGCAAAGGGGTAATTATACACATAATTATTATCACAGGAGGTTTTGTCAGATCACATGACATTTTCGTGTCTTGGGTAGCAGTGATGTGTTGCTAGATACCGCTCACTGTTTATTATGTTAAATGCGTGATTTAATATAATTGCCAACGTCGCGAAGACCTACAGGGTCACACACAAAGGACAGATTGATGAGAGATAGAGCAACTAAGGAACATCGTAAGGTACGATGTACTTAAGTAGAATACGAAGTATGGTAAGGTACCAAATACTTAAGTGATTTTGGCATATTATGAGATATGGGTCAAAATACACTTAAGTGGGCTTTTTGGCTTGAAGCCCACACAAGTGGTTCTATAAATAGAACTCTTGTGTAGAAGCATTGTATAGGAATACAACACAACTGAAGAGTTGGAATATCGTATCTCTCTTTCTCTCACTCAAAGCCTTCATTCGTACCAGCTAGCACTGAGATTGAAGGAATCCGTTCATGTGGACTGAGTAGAGACGTTGTCATCATTCAACGTTCGTGATCGCCCCGTGGATCTGTATCCAAGGTTTTGATCGTTACAAGAGATCTGCACCAAAGGTTTGAATCGCCACAAGAGGTAACGATTCTATCACTGATCATGCCCATTCGTAAGGATCATTAAAGGAGAAATTTTTAAATTTCGTTGCGCATTGGATGGCAATTCTCCTTAATAAACAGCTTATAGGAGGCTTGTTGGAAATTGTTATATTTAACTACAACAAGACCTGACATTGCCTTCTCTGGCTTTACAGACTCAAAATGGGAAAGTTGTCATGCTACTCGCAGATCAGTGACTGGTTAATGTGTCTTTGTTGGCACATCTTTACTGTCCTGGAAATCCAAAAAGAAATCCACTATCTCAAGGTCAAGTTCAGAAGTAGAATATAGAGCTTTGGCTAGCTTATCTTGTGAATTACAATGGCTGCAATATTTGTTCCAGGATCTTCACATCTCTATTAATCAACCTAGCTCGGTATATTATGATAACAAGAGTGATATCTACCTTGCTCATAACCCAATCTTTTATGAGAGAACAAAACATATAGAAATCGTTTGTCATGTCATTCGTGAGAAAATTCAAAATGGACTCTCATCTCATATATTTTCTCTTCCAATTACGTTTTTATCGCACATTTCTTCTCAATTTCGCATCTCATATATTCTTTTTTTCATCTTCTCTAGTCTCTCATCTCATATATTTTTTATGTTTTATGATAATATCTTTGATATTATTTTATGCTACTATTTTATATATGTTTTTGTTCCACTTTTGCCTAATCTAATTTTTTGTATATTGAATGCGAAGTTTTTGTCTAAATATGCTAAGTTTTGATGTTATTTAGTAATGTATGAATTACTAAACACAAAGTTATGTTGTTCTCTATAGGTGTATGTATGGCTCAATAAAAATATTGTAAAAAACCGAAACATTTGAACAAATTCAAATCATATTAGTTTGGTTTGTTTTGGTTTTGTTTTATTCCTAAAAGTCAACCGAACCAAACCAAGCCGTATGCTTTTTTGTCTTGCGGTTCGAATGATTGTTATCCTTAAAACCACATCGCAAACACCCCTAATATGACATGTCTTTTATTTTATAAAATAAATATTAGCATTGTTATATTTTCTGATAATAATTAAAATATAAAAAAAATCAATAATAATAAATGAATTTGAAATTTTGTTATTTCAAACAATATGTTAAAATATATGATTATTTTATTATTTTACATTATTATACTTGAATAAGTCATTCATCTTTAGTATTTTATTTCTCATAGTCACTTATTTTTTTCATTATATATATTATATATATATATTATATATATATATATATATATATATATATATATATATCTATATATATATATTATATATATATATATATATTATATATATATATATGAAAAAAACTGTCATCTTATTTCTTCTCTAATCAATTACAAACTGTCATCTTATATCTTCTTCAATCAATTTCAGACAATCATCTTATTTCATCTTTAATCAATGTCATCTTATTTCTTCTTCTATCAATTTCACATTGTTATCTTATTTCTTCTTCAATCAATTTCACACTGTCATCTATCATCTTATTTCACATATCACCCTCACCCCTTGAGATATAAGCATCACCCCTTGAGGTATAGGTAGTCGTTCAGATTTTCGTCACCCCCTTGAGATAGGTAAAGCACCTCTTTGATTCTACCTATGTTTAAAGAGTACAATTAATTAAACATTTATGATGGAAATAAATGGGATATCCAAATTTAATGCATGAATATCTTGAAATTGTCTATGAATCACTTGCATATCTCATGGATGCCACTCTTTTACTATTTTAAAAAATATAAGTTAATAAATCATTTAAAACTTTTTATATAAATTTATACTTGAATTTATAAGATCTTACTATTTTAAAAAATATAAGTTAATAAATCATTTAAAACTTTTTATATAAATTTATACTTGAATTTATAAGATCTTATTTGAAGTGCATGACTCTCTTTCTCTATTTTTTTTTAAAAATATACTTGTATTTATACTCTCCATCAATAATTATAAGATCTATATAATCTTGTATATGAAGAAAGGAAAGTAATATAAAACCAAACTCTAAAATTTTATTGAAACTTCAACAGATTTTAACATTTAGTTAAATATTTGGATCACAAAAAATAATATTATAAAAATTAATTTTTGTAAATCTTATGTAATAGAAGGACTGGTATAATTATCAATTACTTTTATATTACATTTTTTTTTCTGTTGTATAGAATACTTATTATATACTAAATTTTAATTCCTTTCATTATATTTTATAAATTAATTAATAAAAAATTATATTTATTCAATTAATTATTTAATCTACTTTTTTATTGTATGTTTTTCCAATCTCACTCTTTTTATTTTGTGTGACTGTATTAAACTTTATTTAATTTGTTTAACTAATAATATCTTTAGGATTATATAACTCACATCATTAATAAGACATTAAGAATATATAAATAATTATATGATATTTTTATTTTTATCATCATGAATCAATTATGAGTTGTTTATATTATATTAAAATTTATTACTATTTAATTACATCACTTATCTATTTAACAATAATACAAATATAAATTGCATTTATTACCATTTATTTTAAATATAATTTAATATCATTGATATTTTTAATGTCCTACGAAAGTTCAACCATTATTATATATTTTTTTATGATAAATTTAATATCATTAATTATGTATTAATATGTTTTCTTATTTTTAATTATATATACAATATTACATTTTAAAATAGAAAAATCTAATAAATAATAGATATTAAAAACAAATAATTTTTTGTTAACAATAAAGTAGATAGGATAATTATGAAAACACGTGAGAATAATAATTTAGACATGTGTCATGCATTTGTTTTAAATAAATTTACCTATTCTAGAATTGCTATTTTTTTTTATATTTATAACTCTTAAAGTTAGTGTAAATAATGGTATTGTTGTTTCATATGACATATGGGTGTTCAAGACCAAACCAATCCAATAGAAAACAATAAAACAAACCGAAACCATAAAAAACCGCATTTGGTTCGGATGCGTTTGGGTCATTTTTTAACAAAACCGCACGGTTTGGTTTCGTTTGCGGTTTGTATTTTTAAAAATGAACTACACCAAATCAAACCGCATTATGTTACAACCCAAACTTAAATTATCCCACATCAAGCCCAAAACTTAAACTTAGTATGCATTAACCTTACAATTAAAAATGATTTTCTCTTACTCACACTTAATATTTCAATTTCAACCTTCTTAAACTCAGTAGTATCGTGTCTTCTTCTCATCTTCTTTACCATGTACATTTTGCCCTTTCTACTATAATTATTACATTATGTAAATAGTTAGTTAGTCCTTTATTTAACTCTAGTTAGGTTCAGCTAATCATAATTGTAACTGAGAGGGTTATTGGCATATGGAGATGAGGCAAAGGGAAAGACATTTCCATGGAAGAAAACATTCCTTGAAACATAGAACCCATGGTGATTGGATCATATATAAGGTAGCCTTTGGTGCCTTCTCTATATACAAGGAAGATGAACTTTCTTGCCCTTGGTTCAAATTTGGTTCTATGGTTATGCAAGGTTGAGGAATATGCAAGGCATCGAAAGACTCTTAAGTGAATAAGATTGGGAGGAGTAGAATGAAGCATTTGGTAAGGTGTGAGGTTGTTCAACATAGGTGTGGGAAGTCTATTGATAATATGGACGGGTTGTTGTATGGAGAGATGCCAAAGGTTGTGAGGTCGATGAGATTGAAGGAAATAGCATGTGCCACATTTAAAATGTGTTGATCCTTTCTTTCCACGATGCCGTTTTGCTGAGGTATCTCAACATATGACCTATGATGTATGATGCCTCTAGAAAGGTGAAAACTAGTCATGAGAAACTCAGAGCCATTGTCACTGCGAATACATTTTAGTTTCTTATTGAATTGAGTTTCAATGAAAATAATGAAATTAGCAAGGTGATTTCTGGTTTCACTTTTATTTTTCATGAAAATTGTCCAAGTGAACCTGCTGTAATCATCTACTAGAGTTAAGAAATACTTATGACCACCTATGGAAGGCGTGGAAAGAGGTTCCCAATTATCAGCATGAACTAAATCAAAAATGGCAACAGATTTAGTATTACTATGATCAAAGGGTAAATTTCTTTGTTTAGCCAAATGGAAAATATTATAAGGTTTATGATTTTAATTGAAAGTGACAAAGGGAAATTGATATGAAATACATTTGAGTATATGAGGACTTAAATGTCCTAATCTAAAATACCAAATGGTGGCAGGATCATTCTTAGCATAATCTAAATGATTAGATATGAAGGTGTTGACAGAACCAGATGTGGGAGATAGAGCCAAAGTTGAGTTGGTGTCAAGCACATACAATTTGACAATCCTCCTAGCTGTAAATCAAGTCATCGTGGGATGAAATAGCTTCAAAATTTAACAACAATTAGGATAGAATTTCACATCATATAAGGTGGAATCAAATAGAGTAGTGACTGAGATGATATTACCATGAAACGAAGGAAAATAGTAGACATTATGAAGGACTAGGGAACCACATAGCAAAACTGATTTAGTTACAACTATGATTAGTTGAACCAACTAGAGTTAAATAAATGACTAGTTAACTATTTACATCATGTAAATCTCTCTACAAATTTTCTTCCTGTATAACCACAACAATGGTGATATCTTTACTCTGATTTTGCTACAAATCTACCTCCTGGGTTATTGACCTCATATCATTCATCCAATAAAGTCTGCAAATTAAATAAGTCATTATATGGACAAAAACATGCCAGTAGACAATGGTACTCCAAGTTATCTACTGCTCTCACCTCTCTTGGATACTCACATTCTTCTGCTGATCATTCTCTATTGACAAAGCTACATAATTCGCATTTCACTTCTCTTCTAGTCTATATTGATGATATTGTCTTAGCAGGTGATGATTTGTAGGAAATACAATTTTTCAAAAAAATTCATTGATTGAAAATTCAAAATCATGGACCTTGGCAAGCTTAAATAATTCCTTGGAATAGAAGTTGAAAGATCTAATCAATGTATGTTTCTCAATCAAAGGAAATATACCTTAGAATTGCTTGAGGAAAGTGGCTTATTGGCTACTAAGCCTAGTATCACTCCCTTTGATTGCTCCTTGAAGCTTCATGATAGTGAATCATCACCTCATGAAGATGAAACAACTTATAGGAGGCTTTTTGGAAATTGTTATATTTAACAACAACAAGACCTGACATTGCCTTCATTGTTCAGCAACTTAGTCAATTCATATCTAAGCCTTTACAAGTTCATCATTCAGCAGCAATTAGAGTTCTTAAATATCTCAAAGGTGCTCTTGCCAAGGGATTATTCTATTCTTTCTAATCAACACTCAAATTAGCTGGCTTTCCCGACTCGGATTGGGCAAGTTATCATGCTACTCGCAGATCAGTGACTGGTTATTGTGTCTTTCTTGGCACATCTCTAATGTCCTGGAAATCTAAAAAGAAATCCACTGTCTCAAGGTCAAGTTCAGAAGCAGAATATAGAGCTTTGACTAGCTTATCTTGTGAATTACAATGGCTGCAATATTTGTTCCAGGATCTTCACATCTCTATTAATCAACCTAGCTCGGTATATTGTGATAACAATAGTGCTATCTACCTTGCTCATAACCCAATCTTTCATGAGAGACGAAAAGATATAGAAATCGACTATTATGTCATTCGTGAGAAAATTCAAAATGGACTCATTCGGCTCCTGCCGGTTTCTTTTTCTGCACATTCGATAGATGTGCTTACCAAGCCGCTGCATGCTGCCTCATTCACTTCATTGATTTCCAAGCTTGGCCTATTAGACACCCATAGCCCAGCTTGTGGGGGCGATTATATGATGTAAATAGTTAGCTAGTCCTTTATTTAACTCTAGTTAGGTTCAGCTAATCATAGTTGTAACTGAATTAGTTTTGCTAAATTAAGAGTTAGTTAGTTAGTTAGTTAGCTAGTTTACCATATATAGACAATATTTGTACATTGTAATAGTTGAGTTTTACGATGAATAAAATTATCTTTCATATTTTTCCCTCTCTCATTTGGCATTCTAAACTCAACATCCTCTCTTACGTTCTTTCTTTTTTGTCCTTTATGTTACTATTTTATCTGCCAATTACATTTTTATCTCACATTTCTTCTCAATTCCGCATCTCTTCTATTCTTTTTTTCATCTTCTCTAATCTCTCATCTCATATATTTTTTATGTTTTATTATAATATCTTTGATATTATTTTATGTTACTATTTTATATATGTTTTTGTTCCACTTTTGTCTAATCTAATTTTTTGTATATTGAATGCGAAGTTTTTGTCTAAATATGCTAAGTTTTGATGTTATTTAGTAATGTATGAATTAGTAAACACAAAGTTATGTTGTTCTCTATAGGTGTATGTATGGCTCAATAAAAATATTGTAAAAAACCGAACCATTTCAACAAATTCAAACCATATTAGTTTGGTTTGGTTTTATTTCTAAAAGTCAACCAAACCAAACCAAGCCGAATGCTTTTTTGTCTTGCGGTTCAAATGATTGTTATCCTTAAAACCGCCCAAACCGCATCGCGAACACCCCTAATTTGACATGTCTCTTATTTTATAAAATAAATATTAGCGTTGTTATATTTTCTGATAATAATTAAAATATAAAAAAAACTTAATAATAATAAATGAATTTGAAATTTTGTTATTTCAGACAAAAACTTTATATAACAACCATATAACATGGTTATATGTTAAAATATATGATTATTTTATTATTTTACATTATTATACTTGAATAAGTCATTCATCTTTTGTATTTTATTTCTCATAGTCACTTATTTTTTTCATATATATATATAATATATATATATATATATATATATAATATATATATATATATATATATATATATATTGCATTTAGAGTGATTATAATAATCATAATTTTATATTATTTGACTAGCCGAAATCCAATACTTTGATGTGTTCTTATTTCTTCTTCAATAGATTTCACACTGTCATCTTATTTCTTCTCCAATCAATTACAAACTGTCATCTTATATATTCTTCAATCAATTTCAGATTATCATCTTATTTCATCTTTAATCAATTTCACAATGTCATCTTAGTTCTTCTTCAATTAATTTCACACTATTATCTTATTTCTTCTTCAATCAATTTCACACTGTCATCTATCATCTTATTATATCTCATCACCCCTTGAGGTATGAGGTATAGGTAGTCTTTCAGATTTCCATTGCCGCTTGAGATAGGTAAAGCACCTCTTTGATTCTATGTATCTTTAAAGAGTACAAGTAATTAACCATTTATGATGGAAATAAATGGGATATCCAGATTTAATGCATGAATATCATGAGATTGTCTATGAATCACTTGCATATCTCCTACATGTCACTATTTTACTATTTTAAAAAAAATATAAGTTAATAAATCGTTTAAAACTTTTTATATAAATTTATACATGTATTTATAAGATCTCATGCCACTCTTATGTAATAGAAGGATTGTTATAATTATCAATTAATTTTATATTACATTTCTTTCCTGTTATATAGAATACTTATTATATACTAAATTTTAATTCCTTTCATTATATTTTATAAATTAATTAATAAAAAATTATATTTATTCCATTAATTGTTTAATCTACTTTTTTATTGTATGTTTTTCCAATCTCACTCTTTTTATTTTCTGTGACTGTATTAAACTTTATTTAATTTGTTTAACAAATAAGATGTTTAGGATTATATAACTCACATCGTTAATAAGACATTAAGAATATATAAATAATTATATGATATATTTATTTTTATTATCATGAATCAATTATGAGTTTTTATATTATATTAAAATTTATTACTATTTAATTACATCACTTATATATTTAACAATAATACAAATATAAATTGCATTTATTACCATTTATTTTAAATATAATTTAATATCATTGATATTTTTAATGTCCTACAAAAGTTCAACCATTATTATATATTTTTTTATGATAAACTTAATACCATTAATTATGTATTAATATATTTTCTTATTTTTAACTTTATATACAATATTACATTTTAAAATAGAAAATATAATAAATAATAGATATTAAAATCAAATAATTTTTTGTTAACAAAAAAGTAGATAGGATAATTATGAAAACACATGAGAATAATAATTTAAACGTGTGTCATGCATTTGTTTTAAATAAATTTACCTATTCTAGAATTGCTAATTTTTTTTATATTTATAACTCTTAAAGTTAGTGTAAATAATGGTATTGTTGTTTCATATGACATATGGGTGTTCAAGACCAAACCAATCCAATAGAAAACGATAAAACACACCGAAACCGTAAAAAACCGCATCTGGTTCGGATGCATTTGGGTCATTTTTTAACAAAACCGTACGGTTTGGTTTGGTTTGCAGTTTGTATTTTTAAAAACGAACTAAACCAAATCAAACCGCATTATGTTACAACCCAAACTTAATTTATCCCACATCCAACCCAAAACTTATACTTAGTATGCATTAAACTTACAATTAAAAATGACCTTCTTAAACTTAGTAGTATCGTGTCTTCTTCTCATCTTCTTTACCATGTACATTTTGTCCTTTCTACTATAATTATTACATGATGTAAATAGTTAGTTAGTCCTTTATTTAACTCTAGTTAGGTTCAGCTAATCATAATTGTAACTGAGAGGGTTATTGGCATATGGAGATGAGGCAAAGGGAAAGACATTTCCATGGAAGATAACATTCCTTGAAACATAGAACCCATGGTGATTGGATCATATAGAAGGTAGCCTTTGGTGCCTTCTCTATATCCAAGGAAGATGAATTTTCTTGCCCTTGGTTCAAATTTGGTTCTATGGTTATGCAAGGTTGAGGAATATGCAAGGCATCCAAAGATTCTTAAGTGAATAAGACTGGGAGGAATAGAATGAAGCATTTGGTAAGGTGTGAGGTTGTTCAACATAGCGGTGGGAAGTCTATTGATAATATGGATGGCTTGTTGTATGGAGAGATGCCAAAGGTTGTGAGATCTATGAGATTGAAAGGAAATAACATGTGCCACATTTGAAATGTGTTGATCCTTTCTTTCCACGATGCCATTTTGCTGAGGTATCTCAACATATGACCTATGATGTATGATGCCTCTAGAAAGGTGAAAACTAGTCAGGAGAAACTCAGAGCCATTGTCACTGCGAATACATCTTAGTTTCTTATTGAATTGAGTTTCAATGAAAATAATGAAATTAGCAAGGTGATTTCTGGTTTCACTTTTATTTTTCATGAAAATTGTCCAAATGAACCAACTGTAATCATCTACTAGAGTTAAGGAATACTTATGACCACCTATGGAAGGCGTGGAAAGAGGTTCCCAATTATTAGCATCAACTAAATAAAAAATGGCAACAGATTATGAGCAAAGGGTAAATTTCTTTGTTTAGCCAAATGGAAAGTATTACAAGGTTTATGATTGTCATTGAAAGTTACAAAGTGAAATTGATATCAAATACATTTGTGATATATGAGGACTTAAATGTCCTAATCTAAAATGCCAAATGGTGGCAGGATCATTCTTAGCAGGATCATTCTTAGCAGAATCTAAATGATTAGAGATGAAGGTGTTGACAGAACCTGATGCGAGAGATGGAGCCAAAGTTGAGTTGGTGTCAAGCACATACACCTTTCCAATCCTCCTACCTGTAAATCCAGTCATCTTGGGATGAAATAGTATCAAAATTTCACAATAATTAGGATAGAGTTTCACATCATATGAGGTGGAATCAAACAGAGTAGTGACTGAGATGATATTGACATGAAATGAAGGAAAATAGTAGACATTTTGAAGGACTAGGGAACCAAATAGCAAAACTGATTCAGTTCCAACTATGATTAGTTGAACCTAACTAGAGTTAAATAAATGACTAGTTAACTATTTACATCATGTAAATTTCTCTACAAATTTTCTTGCTGTATAACCACAACAATGGTGATATAATACTCTGATTTTGCTACAAATCTACCTCCTGAGTTATTGACATCATATCATTCATCCAATAAAGTCTGCAAATTAAATAAGTCCTTATATGGACAAAAACAGGCCAGTAGACAATGGTACTCCAAGTTATCTACTGCTCTCACCTCTCTTGGATACTCACATTCTTCTGCTGATCATTCTCTATTCACAAACTAGATAATTCACATTTCACTTCTCTTCTAGTCTATATTGATGATATTGTCTTAGCAGGTGATGATTTGTAGGAAATACAATTTGTCAAAAAAATTCATTGATTGAAAATTCGAAATCATGGACCTTGGCAAGCTTAAATAATTCCTTGGAATGGAAGTTTAAAGATCTAATCAATGTATGTTTCTCAATGAAAGGAAATATACCTTAGAATTGCTCCTTGAAGCTTCATGATAGTGAATCATCACCTCATGAAGATGAAATGGCTTATAGGAGGCTTGTTGGAAATTGTTATATTTAACTACAACAAGACCTGACATTGCCTTCATTGTTCAACAACTTTGTCAATTCATATCTAAGCCTTTACAAGTTCATCATTCAGTAGCAATTAGAGTTCTTAAATATCTCAAAGGTGCTCTTGCCAAGGGATTGTTCTATTCTTTCTCATCAACACTCGAATTCGCTGGCTTTACAGACTCGGATTGGGCAAGTTATCATGCTACTCGCAGATCAGTGACAGGTTATTGTGTCTATCTTGGCACATCTCTAATGTCCTGGAAATACAAAAAGAAATCCACTGTCTCAAGGTCAAGTTCAGAAGCAGAATATAGAGCTTTGGCTAGCTTATCTTGTGAATTACAATGGCCGCAATATTTTTTCCACGATCTTCACATCTCTATTGATCAACCTAGCTCGGTATATTGTGATAACAAGAGTGCTATCTACCTTGCTCATAACCCAATCTTTCATGAGAGAAGATAACATATAGAAATCGACTATCCTTTCATTCGTGAGAAAATTCAAAATGGACTCATTCACCTTCTGCCAGTTTCTTTTGCTGCATAATCGACATATGTGCTTACCAAGCCACTGCATGCTGCCTCATTCACTTCATTAGTTTCCAAGCTTGGCGTATTAGACACCCATAGCCCAGCTTGTGGGGGCTATTACATGATGTAAATAGTTAGCTAGTCCTTTATTTAACTCTAGTTAGGTTCAGCTAATCATAGTTGTGACTGAATTAGTTTTGCTAAATTAAGAGTTAGTTAGTTAGTTAGTTAGCTAGTTTACCATATATAGACAATACTTGTACATTGTAATAGTTGAGTTTTACGATGAATAAAATTATCTTTCATATTTTCTCCCTCTCTCCATTGGCATTCTAAACTCAACATCCTCTCTTACGTTCTTTCTTTTATCTTTTATGTTACTATTTTCTCTTCCAATTACATTTTTATCGCACCTTTCTTCTCAATTACGTATCTCTTATGTTCTTTTTTTTATCTTCTCTAATCTCTCATCTCATATATTTTTTATGTTTTATTATAATATATTTGATATTATTTTATGCTACTATTTTATATATGTTTTTTATTCCACTTTTGTCTAATCTAATTTTTTGTATATTGAATGCGAAGTTTTTGTCTAAATATTCTAAGTTTTGATGTTATTTAGTAATGTATGAATTACTAAACACAAAGTTATGTTGTTCTCTATAGGTGTATGTATGGCTCAATAAAAATATTGTAAAAAACCGAACCAATTGAACAAATTCAAAGCATATTAGTTTTGTTTGTTTTTATTTCTAAAAGTCAACCGAACCAAACCAAGCCGTATGCTTCTTTGTGTTGCGGTTCGAATGATTGTTATCCTCAAAACCGCCCAAACCGTACCGCGAACACCCCTAATATGACATGTGTTTTATTTTACAAAATAAATATTAGCGTTGTTATATTTTCTGATAATAATTAAAATATAAAATAATTAATATTAATAAATGAATTTGAAATTTTGTTATTTCAGACAAAAACTTTATATAACTACCCATAACATGGTTATATGTTAAAATATATGATTATTTTATTATTTTACATTATTATACTTGAATAAGTCATTCATCTTTAGTATTTTATTTCTCATAGTCAGTTTTTTCATATATATATATATATATATATATATATATATATATATATATATATTATATATATATATATATATAATATATATATATATATATATATATATATATATATATATATATATATATATATATATATATATAATATATATATAATTTTTTTTCATTTAGGGTGATTATAGAAATCATAATTTGATATTATTTGACGAGCAGAAATCCAATACTTTCATGTGTTCTTATTTCTTCTTCAATAGATTTCACACTGTCTTATATTGTCATCTTAATTCTTCTTCGATCAATTTGACACTATCATCTTATTTCTTCTTTAATCAATTTCACATTGTCATCTATCATCTTATTTCACATATCAGCATAACCCCTTGAGATATAAGCATCACCCCTTGAGATATAGGTAGTCTTTCAGATTTCCATTGCCCCTTGAGATATGTAATCTTTCAGATTTTCATCACCCCCTTGAGATAGATAAAGCACCTCTTTGATTCTACCTATCTTGAAAGAGTATAATTAATTTACAATTTATGATGGAAATAAATGGGATATCCAAATTTAATGCATGAATATCATGAAATTGTCTATTAATCACTTGCATATCTCATGGATGCCACTCTTTTACTATTTTAAAAAATATTAGTTAATAAATCATTTAAAACTTTTTATATAAATTTCACATTATCATCTTATTTCATCTTTAATCAATTTCACAATGTCATCTTATTTCTTCTTCAATCAATTTCACACTGTCATCTATCATCTTATTTCACATATCACCCTCACCCCTTGAGATATAGGTAGTCTTTCAGATTTCCATTGCCCCTTGAAATAGGTAAAGCACGTCTTTGATTCTACCTATCATGTATCTCGTGTATGCCACTCTTTTACAATTTTAAAAATATAAGTTAATAAATCATTTAAAACTTTTTATATAAATTTATACATTTATTTATAAGATATCATTTGAATGTTTTTTAAACTTCAAAAGATTTTAAAATTTAGTTAAATATTTGGATCACAAAAAATAACTTCATAAAAATTAACTTTTGTAAATCTTATGTAATAGTAGGACTGGTATAATTATCAATTACTTTTATATTACATTTTTTTCCTGGTGTATAAAATACTTATTATGTACTAAATTTTAATTAATTTCATAATATTTTATAAATGAATTAATAAAAAAAATTATTTATTCCATTATTTATTTAATCTACTTTTTTATTATATGTTTTTCCAATCTCACTCTTTTTATTTTGTGTGACCGTATTAAACTTTATTTAATTTGTTTAACTAATAATATGTTTAGGATTATATAACTCACATCATTAATAACACATTTAGAATATATAAATAATTATATGATATTTTTATTTTTATGATCATGAATCAATTATGAGTTGTTTATATTATATTAAAATTTATTACTATTTAATTACATCACTTATATATTTAACAATAATTCAAATATAAATTTCATTTATTACCATTTATTTTAAATTAAATTTAATATCATTGATATTTTTAATGTCCTACAAAAGTCCAACCATTATTATATATAATTTTATGATAAATTTAATATAATTAATTATGTATTAATATGTTTTCTTATTTTTAATTTTATATACAATATTACATTTTAAAATAGAAAAATCTATAATATATAATTCATATTATAAACAAATAATTTTTTTGTTAACAATAAAGTAGATATGATAATTATGAAAACACGTGAGAATAATAATTTAGACATGTCTCATGCATTTGTTTTAAATAAGTTTACCAATTCTAGAATTGCTATTTTTTTATATTTATAACTCTTAAAGTTAGTGTAAATAATGGTATTGTTGTTTCATATTACATATGGGTGTTCAAGACCAAACCAATCCAATACAAAACCGTATAACAAACCCGAACCGCAAAAAACCGCATCTGGTTCTGATGCGTTTGGGTCATTTTTTTACCAAAATCGCACGGTTTGGTTTGGTTTGCGGTTTGTATTTTTACAAACGAACTAAACCAAATCAAACCGCATTATGTTACAATCCAAACTTAAATTATCCCACATCCAATCCAAAACTCAAACATAGTATGCATTAACCTTACAATTAAAAATGATTTTCTCTTAGTCACACTTAATATTTCAATTTCAACCTTCTTAAATATCTCATAGTAGTATCGCGTCTTCTTCTCATCTTCTTTATGATGTACATTTGCCCTTTCTATTATAATTATTACATGATGTAAATAGTTAGCTATTCCTTTATTTAATTCTAGTTAGGTTCAGCTAATCATAGTTGTAACTGACAGGGTTATTGGCAGATGGAGATGAGGAAAGGGTAAGACATTTCCATGGAAGACAACATTCCTTGAAACATAGAACTCATGAGTGATTGGATCATATAGAAGGTAGCCTTTGGTGCCTTCTCTATATCCAAGGAAGATGGATTTTCTTGCCCTTGGTTCAAATTTGGTTATATGGTTATGCAAGGTTGAGGAATATGCAAGGCATCGAAAGACTCTTAAGTGAATAAGACTGGGAGGAGTAGAAGGAAGCATTTGGTAAGGTGTGAGGTTGTTCAACAGAGGTGTGGGAAGTCTATTGATAATATGTATGGCTTGTTGTATGGAGAGATGCCAAAGGTTGTGAGGTAGATGAGATTGAAAGGAAATAGCATGTGCCACATTCAAAATGTGTTGATGCTTTCTTTCTACAATGCCATTTTGCTGAGGTGTATCAACACATGACCTATGATGTATGATGCCTCTAGAAAGGTGAAAACTAGTCATGAGAAACTAAGGGCCGTTGACACTGCGAAGACATGTTAGTTTCTTATTTAATTGAGTTTTAATGAAAATAATGAAATTAGCAAGGTGATTTCTGGTTTCACTTTTATTTTTCATGAAAGTTGTCCAAGTGAACCTGCTGTAATCATCTACTAGAGTTAAGAAATACTTATGACCACCTATGGAAGGCGTGGAAAGAGGTCCCTAATTATCAGCATGAACTAAATAAAAAATTGCAACAGATTTAGTATTACAATGAGCAAAGGGTAAATTTCTTTGTTTAGCCAAATGGAAATTATTACAAGGTTTATGATTGTCATTGAAAGTTACAAAGGGAAATTGAGATGAAATACATTTGTGTATATGAGGACTTAAATGTCCTAATCTAAAATGCCAAATGGTGGCAGGATCATTCTGAGAAGAATCTAAATGATTAGAGATGAAGGTGTTGACAGATCCAGATGCGGGAGATGGAGCCAAAGTTGAGTTGGTGTCAAGCACATACAATTTGCCAATCCTCCTAGCTGTAAATCCAGTCATCTTGGGATGAAATAGCTACAAAATTTCACAACAATTAGGATAGAGTTTCACATCATTTAAGGTGGAATCAAATAGAGTAGTGACTGAGATGATATTGACATGAGACGAAGGAAAATAGTAGACATTATGGAGGACTAGGGAACCAAATAGCAAGACTAATTCAGTTACAACTATGACTAGTTGAACCTAACTAGAGTTAAATAAATAACTAGTTAACTATTTACATCATGTAAATTTTTATACATATTTTCTTGCTGTATAACCACAATAATGGTGATATCTTACTCTGTTTTTGCTACAAATCTACCTCCTGGGTTATTGACATCATATCATTCATCCAATAAAGTCTGCAAATTAAATAAGTCCTTATATGGACTAAAACAGACCAGTAGGCAATGGTACTCCAAGTTATCTACTGCTCTCACCTCTCTTGGATACTCACATTCTTCTGCTGGTCATTCTCTATTCACAAAGCTACATAATTCACATTTCACTGATCTTCTAGTCTATGTTGATGATATTGTCTTAGCAGGTGATGATTTGTCAGAAATACAATATGTCAAAAAAATTCCTTGATTCAATATTCAAAATCATGGACCTTGGCAAGCTTAAATACTTCCTTGGATTCGAAGTTGAAAGATCTACTCAAGGCATGTTTCTCAATCAAAGGAAATATACCTTCGAATTGCTTGAGGAAAATGGCTTATTGGATACTAAGCCTAGTATCACTCCCTTTGATTTCTCCTTGAAGCTTCTTGATAGTGAATCACCAACTTATGAAGATGAAACAGCTTATAGGAGGCTTGTTGGAAATATTTATATATAACTATAACAAGACCTGACATTGCCTTCAAGGTTCAACAACTTAGTCAATTCATATCTAAGCCTTTACAAGTTCATCATTCAGAAACAATTCGAGTTCTCAAATATCACAAAGATGCTCTTGCCAAGGGATTTTTCTATTCTTTCTCATCAACACTCAAATTTTCTGGATTTACAGACTCAAATTGGGCAAGTTGTCATGCTACTCGCAGATAAATGACTGGTTATTATGTCTTTCTTGGCACATCTCTATTATTCTAGAAATCCAAAAAGAAATCCACTGTCTCAAGGTCATGTTCAGAAGCAGAATATAGAGTTTTGGCTAGCTTATCTTGTGAATTACAATGGCTGCAATGTTTGTTCCAGGATCTTCACATCTCTATTGATCAACCTAGCTTAGTATATTGTGATAACAAGAGTGCTATCTACCTTGCTCACAATCCAATCTTTCATGAGAGAACAAAACATATAGAAATCAACTGTCATGTCATTCGTGAGAAAATTAAAAATGGACTCATTCACCTTCTGCCAGTTTCTTCTGCTGCACAATCGACATATGTGCTTACCAAGCCACTGCACGCTGCCTCATTCACTTCACTGGTTTCCAAGCTTTGCCTATTAGACATCCATAGTCCAGCTTGTGGGGGATATTACATGATGTAAATAGTTAGCTAGTCCTTTATTTAACTCTATTTAGTTTAAGCTAATCATAGTTGTAACTAAATTAGTTTTCCTAAATTAAGAGTTAGTTAGTTAGTTAGTTAGTTAGCTAGTTTACCATATATAGACAATACTTGTACATTGTAATAGTTGAGTTTTATGATGAATAAAATTGTATTTCATATTTTTTCCCTCTCTCCATTGGCATTCTAAACTCAACATCCTCTCTTACGTTCTTTTTTTTTTATCTTTTATGTTACTATTTTCTCTTCCAATTACATTTTTATCGGACCTTTCTTCTCAATTCCGTATCTCTTATGTTCTTTTTTTTATCTTCTCTAATCTCTTGTATTTAATATTTTTTCCCTCTCTCCATTGGCATTCTAAACTCAACATCCTCTCTTACGTATTTTTTTTATCTTTTATGTTACTATTTTCTCTTCCAATTACATTTTATCGCACCTTTCTTCTCAATTCCGCATCTCTTATGTTCTTTTTTTTATCTTCTCTAATCTCTCATCTCATATATTTTTATGTTTTATTATAATATCTTTGATATTATTTTATGTTACTATTTTATATATGTTTTTTAATCCACTTTTGTCTAATCTAATTTTTTGTATATTGAATGCGAAGTTTTTGTCTAAATATTCTAAGTTTTGATGTTATTTAGTAAGGTATGAATTACTAAACACAAAGTTATGTTGTTCTCTATAGGTGTATGTATGGCTCAATAAAAATATTGTAAAAAACCGAACCAATTGAACAAATTCAAACCATATTAGTTTGGTTTGGTTTTATTTCTAAAAGTCAACCGAACCAAACCAAGCCTCATGCTTTTTTGTCTTGCGGTTCGAATTATTGTTATCCTTAAAACCGCCCAAACCGTACCGCGAACACCCCTTATATGACATGTCTTTTATTTTACAAAATAAATATTACCGTTGTTATATTTTCTGATAATAATTAAAATATAAAATAATTAATATTAATAAATGAATTTGAAATTTTGTTATTTCAGACAAAAACTTTATATAACAACCCATAACATGATTATATGTTAAAATATATGATTATTTTATTATTTTACATTATTATACTTGAATAAGTCATTCATCTTTAGTATTTTATTTCACATTGTCAGTTTTTTTTTCATATTTCGCATCTCACTGCTCTTCTAGTCTATGTGGATAATATTGTCTTAGCAGGTGATGATTTGTAGGAAATACAATATGTCAAAAAAATTCATTGATTCAAAATTCAAAATCATGGACCTTGGGAAGCTTAAATACTTCCTTGGATTGGAAGTTGGAAGATCTACTCAAGGTATGTTTCTCAATCAAAGGAAATATACCTTAGAATTGCTTGAGGAAAGTGGCTTATTGGCTACTAAGCCTAGTACCACTCCCTTTGATTGCTCCTTGAAGCTTCATGATAGTCAATCATCACCTCATGAAGATGAAACGGCTTATAGGAGGCTTGTTGGAAATTGTTATATTTAACTACAACAAGACCTGACATTGCCTTCATTGTTTAGCAACTTAGTCAATTCATATATAAGCCTTTACAAGTTCATCATTCAGTAGCAATTAGAGTTCTTAAATATCTCAAAGGTGCTCTTGCCAAGGGATTGTTCTATTCTTTCTCATCAACACTCAAATTCGCTGGCTTTACAGACTCAGTGTAGCACCTCAAATTTGCACCCTACCATTGTACATACATTTTCATCATTAGGTTATTAACATAACATAGTCCATTGCATAACATTGCATTGCCTTTTGCCCAAGTGCAAGTCCAACTGACAAATTAGGTCAAACTGGTCAGGAGATCAGGTCAAACAAGCAAGCTTGTGTAATTTCCATTGAGACAAAGCCCTAGGGTTGATTTATCAAGTTCATATGGTCTAAGGATCATTTTGAAGTGATTTGGCCAAAGATTGGATGCTCAGAAGTCATCAGTCAAGTTGAATTTCAGCTGAAACCATAAAAAGTCAACTGTGGTCAACTGTGGTCAACTGTGCCTGATTTTATGGATTTGAAGGTGGGAGATGGTTTGAAAGGCTTCATTCATGTCCATATAAGTCTCATTTGACATATCAAAGACCAAGGTTGAAGAATTGGAGGTCAGACAAGAAGTTTCCTAAAATGGCAGGTGACCTGTAATTTCAGCTGCCCAAAATGGAAAGTTTTTCTCCCCCAAAATTACTTCATCATACAAGCTTCAAATGGAATTTTGTCCAACATGAAAGTTGAAGATCTTGATCTCACCATTCCAAAAAGTCCAAGAACTTGAAATTCCCATGTGTGGTTGGCAAGATATGGTCCATTCATTTTCCAAAAATGCCCAAAATCAAAGTGGCATAACTTTCACATGGAATGGCCAAATTGGATGGTTTTTCTTTGAGCAAACCACATTTGATGTGTACTTTCATAATCCTTCATCACATTTTGCCAAAAGCCTTCACATAAAAAGGTCAATTTTCAAGTGTACCAATTAAAAAGCAAGGGCAAAATGGTCCAAATCTCAAAATACTTGGAATTTTCACATGGGACTTTTTCCAACACTTCCAAAATATCATTTAGAACTTGCTTGAACCAGGTTTGGACAGAAAAATTGGCTGCATCATGAAAGGGCATTTTGGCCACACACTTGAAAATGCACTTAACACTAATCATCTCCATTTTGCTAATCATGATTAATTGGATTAAGGAGAGGTATATAGAGATAATTGTAACTGTTTTTCATAATCACAAATCATATTCTCAGATCCAAACAGAAAATCACAAGAATTCTCTCACTTTTTCTCCATTTTTCATAAGCTTTTTTTCATCAATTCATCAATAACTCACCATTGTTTTTGCAAGATCTTGGTTGAATCTTCACTTTCAGGTAATTTGCAAGAACTGTTTGGAGCAATTGGAGCCGAAATCGTGCCTAAACCATAACTGTCCAAGCTTGCTCAACCATGGCGAATTGAAGATTCAAGCATCTGGAGCTGTTTCGAGCTGAGCAAATCACTCCAATCAATTATCATAGCAGTGTACTGGATCTGTTTTGGCGTTAGGGAGCTTAACTTCACCGAATTCCACAGCTGTCATCATCCAAGGTTAGAATTCGATTTCCATCATTCTCCAAATCATGATGTGGCTTTGGTAGAATGAAGATCATAGAGTATAGTGCAAGTGATAGAATTGAAAATAATTAGGATTTGAGAGAGAAATCGTGAATCGAAGCTTTGATGCAAAATCTTTTTTTGCTCGATCCGTCCAGCACAGTAGGAATTAGGAAATTTCGTTTGTATATTGTGAATGTATGTGCTTAGACGGTTCCAACGGTACCTTGTTTGTTAATTTTGGTTGAGTTTTGTTCGTATGGAATTTTCTGGAATTTTACTGAAGAACACGAGCAAGAACACTCAAGAACAAGTGTTTGATCCACTTTTCTGCATTTCCATTTGAAATCTATGTTTCCCGCGGCTTACGTCCAATCATGTGCTGCCAGCGTCTTTAGTGGAACGCTTGCGTTTTGGCCTGGCTGTTGTTATTTACAGAAATGCCACGCTCCAATTTTATTTCATTTGAAAACCTAAATAAATATTTCATTATTTCATCAAACTTCAAAAAATCAAAACAAATCCAATTTGAGTGAGGATTTTTGTGTTGGATCCCAAATTTTGTCTAGTTTTTTTTAGGCATGGAAGTCCAAG
This sequence comes from Lathyrus oleraceus, assembly GCF_024323335.1. Taxonomy (NCBI): domain Eukaryota; kingdom Viridiplantae; phylum Streptophyta; class Magnoliopsida; order Fabales; family Fabaceae; genus Lathyrus; species Lathyrus oleraceus. Next base: position 50,979,656 of record NC_066581.1, on the reverse strand, counting down.
TTGTGCATGGTGAATTTTTGACTTTGCCTATTGATCTTGTTCATGTATGCCTTTTGTGTATGTTTTACCATATTGATCATGAAATGATGATACCTCAGCCAAAATGCATGAAATTTTATAGGCTTGTTCTTGACTCATTTCTGGTGATTTTGATGTATAGTTTGTGAATTTTGGATTTATGGTTTGCAAGATATGATGTGCTCAAGTTGAGTGTGACAATGTGTGTCACACTATGTTATGATGTGTTCATGATTTTTGTTGCTATGCCTATGCTTTGCCAAATGCTCCCAATTTTTTCATGTGATATTCTCTGCATGTCTAGTTTTGCCATGATTTTTTTTAGGAATTGTTGATTCATTTCCTATTTGATTGGGATTTTTGCTTTCTGTTTAGGCATTTTAGGGTTTTGCTTGAGTGATTGCCTTATATGCTATGTGAAATGCTCATACCTTATCATATGAAGATGAAATTTGATGGAGTGATTCCTAACATGTTTGAGTTCACTTTGGCTTTGGTCCCATTCATTTCTTAATTGTTCTCACTGTTTTACATTTGATTGAAGTCGATGCTTATTTTTCTACCATGTGTTGGCTTGCTTGGATTTCTGTTGATTTTATGATTTTCATTGACCCACTTCCTCTTGTTCAAATAGCATGAAATTTGATATGTAGCTCCTTGAATGTGTTCTGTTTAGGCTGGAATTTTTGTGGAATTTATTGAGCTGTTTAGGTATTTGTTTGATTGTGATCATTCTGTTTGCTCATATGTGGTTCACACTTGCCTAGTTTGACTTAAATTGTGCATAAAATGAATTTGGTGCATAGTTTTGATGTGAGGCCAATTGGATTCTTTTCTTAATTGATTTATATTGGTTTTGATCATTTTTCACTTTCTGTTTTGGATTTTTCATCTCCTTTTGACCCTAGTCTTGGACTAGTGGTTCGTGATCTCACTTTTGAGTGGTGTTTCAGGTTAATAGCACACATGGCCTTTGCTTGATGATGTGCCTCCATTGGAGTTGACTTGTGACTTGTATATAGCTAATTTTGACTTTGTTTTGCAGGGATTGATACTTGAGTTTGAGCCTTAATGGCTTGCACCTTGGTGCATTGGCTTGTGTTTGTCTGTGTATAGTTAATTGTGAACCATTTGCTGTTTAATTCTGTGATTGGTATACTGATTGTATTTGATTGATTTCAGGTACATTAGTTGCTAATATTTCTTTGCTTTGCTTGATAAGCAATTTGCACTGAGGTATAACCTTCTTGTCTCCATGTAGTCTGGAAGACCTGGCCTGTTACTCGGCCAGGCACCTGTCTGAAGTCCTCCTTAAGAGGCGATGTTTGTGCTTGTTTACTTTTGTCCCCAAGCAGGTAAAGACCTCTATGAGGCAATTGGCGGATATAAGAGATATGCAATCTATCTCCCGCTATTCTGTTGAGTCGTCCCTCTGCTCACACCATTGTGTTGACGCATTGAGGACAGTAACCCAAGATCTTGTACAGTTGTGCAGTTGAGTCCGTGTCTTGAGTGTAGAAGGGTTCCCACATTCTGAACCCACACTCCTTTGTCTGAAGCTCTCCCTGGCCAGGGATAAGAGCTGTGAAGTCTAATCTTCACTCACCTTTCATCTAGCTTCACCTTGACTCTCAATGTCAAGGTTAAGAGCTAACACCACCCCTGTACAAATGACTTGCTCTTGCAGTCTTACCCTTTGATTGAGCCCCACTTGTGTGTATATAGTGTGTGCTACTTGTGAATGCTTGATTTGCTGTTTACCTGTGTTGAATAGGATAGGCTTGCTTCCTGTGTAAGTTAGCTAGAAACCTTGACTTAGGGATGATTTTGCATGATAACATCTAGGCTCGAGTTAGTCTCCCTAGTTGTGTCTCCCTCTGTTATCTGGTTAGGCTAGTCTTGTGTCCCTTCGTAGGGGAACTACGTCACCCTGATCCTCATACCAGATGAGGTACGTAGGCAGGAGATGAGCAGATCTCTCCGGGCGCCTGTGTCTTTGTTTTGTCTTGTTGTGTGCTTGGAAGCTGATGTAAGTCCAGCGATTGGCATTCGGGTTCCAGTGTGGGTGCGTTTTGGTTCGGAAGCTGATGTAAGTCCAGCAATTGGCATTCGGGTTCCATGTTTGCCCATTTTTGTGCGGAGTTCGACATAAGCCCAGCGATTGGCAGTCGATTTCCTGTGTTGCTTTGTCTATGCGTGTTAGCCGAGCTACGAATGCTCTGATTCTCCTTCGTCCAAAGGAGATACGTATGCATAGGATGCGACATCCTAGCGAGCATGTGTCGTTCCTCCAGTCCGAACTACTTAGACTCTGATGTCTATGCCTAATAGACTAAGTAGGCCCAGGATGCGATATCCTGCCGAGTCAGTCTTGTCTGTTTTCTTGTGTCTCTTTCAGCCAGTGTGTGTGTGAGCGGTGTTTTAGCAACCATTTTCCTTCCTATTGTGCGTGGATCCCGTCGAGTACGACGGATGCGTAGGGGTGCTAATACCTTCCCTTCGCATAACCGACTCCCGATCCCATTCTCTTTGGTCGCGAGACCATGCTTTTTCCAGGTTTACTCTGAGCGTTTCCTTTCCCTCTTTTGGGATAAATAACGCACGGTGGCGGCTCTGTTGTTCTTGTTTCCCGCCGGTTTTTCGCGTAATGCGACAGCTGGCGACTCTGCTGGGGACTAGAGAAGTTGACCTCTTGCTGGTCCATCTTCCCCGAGCGAGTCTCTCCTAGCGCTCTCTAGGTTAGGGCTTTGGTTGCTTTTTGCTGTGTTATTTATTGCATTCATTGTTTATTGTTTGCATTTATTGTTTGCATTAATGTTTGCATTCATTCATATTCATCTGCTGGCTGTGCTGTGTTTCTCTGTTTGGGGTGGGAGTTACTCGAGGTAAAAGGCCCAATACCCAGGCTATGAGTGCAATCTAGGAAACCTAGGAATAGAGTGATTCATGGGAAGCGGGTGGTGTACGCCACTTAGCGGAACATTGATATCACGAGCAGTTCAGACTCTGATGGGGTATTATCGGTGCATACACTTGGTGTGCACAGGATGATATTCTTGAAAGGGTTGTTTATCCTGCGTTTCTCTCGACCTTACCCTGGCCTAGACAACACCCGTGAGTAGGGAGGGAATGATCATTTTTACAGGTACAGTTGCTGACTTGTTGGTGACTTGTTGGTGACTCTTGGTACTGATGGTGACTGTGAATTATGGACATTTGTTTCTGGGACGCCGGAGTTCTGTCCGTGGTTTATCAGCGGGTTCCGTTTATTTCGGATCCCCAGGTTGAATTTGAGAGTACCTGTTCAGAGGATCTGGCTGTCATCCGTTCAGTGGATGTTCCTGTGATGATAGTGATGTAACCTCCAGTTCCGTTTATTTCGGAACTCCCCAAGTCGGATTTATGGTGCTCAGTTGACTGTGACTGGTTCAAAGAATGAGTCTTCAGATGACTTGGTGACGCAGTAACCGGCATTCATGCATTTGCATCATCATATTTTGCATTCATTTGCATTCAACTCATGTCTATCCGTACTCAGGGTCCATTATTTTTGATTGAAATTCAGGTTGAGAGACACCCAGATGTCAGAAAATTGTTGATGAAAAATTATCTGTCTCAGTGACGCTAGAATCAAAGGACAGATATTCCTGGTACAGGTAGACATTGCATGTGTGAGTCATACTAACCCATTTGCTGTTTTGTAGGTGTCAACCGGTGCGTATAGCTCGTTTGCTCAAACATCCTGCTAGGGGCAACAAATCCAAACTGATGGATCCTCCCAACGCCGACATTCTTGAACTGAAAGAGATGATGAGGGGATTGTTCAGTATTGTGCAAGGGCTTGCCTTGGGGCAGAAAGCCATGTCTGAGAGATTAGAAAAGATTGAGAAGTGGCTGATGGTGGAGAAAGTTCAAGGAAAAGCTCCATCATCCGAAGTGACAAATCCCTCTGACTCTGTAGCAAAGGAACCCTCTGGCGGTGGCCTGCTCAAAAAAGAGGTTGACTCAAGTGGTGTGCCAACAAAGAAAGAACGCAGTAAGGATCGTTATCATCCTTATGCTACTGTAATCGCTCCTGTTGGTAATCTACTTGTACCACCGCAACAACTACCACCTCAACAGAAGGCACCGAGAGCTAGGAGCCAGGTGAAGAAGAAAAAGGAGGAGCATCAGTTTGAGGAACCACCTGTGACTTACACCCTTCTGTTCAGGAGATTGAGGGATTTGGGGTTAATCCGGCCAAGGATTTTGATTCCCATAGCACAACAGAAGAGGCCTGCACACTATGATGAGAATGCCAGGTGCGAGTTCCACTCCGAGGAACCCGGACACAGTGTTGGGGGTTGTAGGGCTTTCAAGCATGTCGTCCAGGACATGGTAGACTCCAAGACCATCAGCTTGGCACAGATCATGGATGGGGATGTCAACCCTGTACCCAAGAAGGGTCCTGTAAAGATGAAGATGGTGAAAAAGGTCAAGAGAGGAATGGGGGTGACTGAGGAAGATCAGCTAAAGGTTCCAATGGCTGTGGTCCCAAAACCTCTGGTACAGGATGGAGCTTTCCCTGTTGTTGATGATTGTTGTACGGCTGCCACCACAGAGGGATTGATGAGGGGCACGACCCAGATGATAGAAGTAGAAATGGACATTGAAAAAGTTGAAACACCAAGTCAAGCAATCGAAACCGTCAAGGTGGAGAATGCTGTTGTTGTTGAGAAGGAGAAGAAGTTGTCCATTTCTTCTTATAAACAAGCTCTAGAGGTGGTGAAAAACAAAGAGGCTCGAGGCTGGGGCAGGATCATTGACATAGTGGTAAAGGCAGACATGTTCGGGATTGGCTATCCAGATCAAGAGTCGTCTAGACCAAACAGGGGACGTCGTCCGCCGTACATCTTTGTCAGTGCAGGAATGTTGGATTCTGATCATGCTTGTTCAGTGAGTGAAGAGACCGACCGTGACCGCGAGCTCGAGTTGTGGATAAAGTCGTGCGTACCAGGCAATTGGAAGGCCTCCGAAATCACCACTGTCACTCATCCTGAGATGTAGGATTTCTGGTTTTATTTTGTTTGCATGAAAGCCATGCGTTTTGCCCGAAACGTAATGGTCCATTGTAAGGGCCATCTCATGTGTTTCATTATGCAACATTTTGCATCAGTAATAAATGGATGTTTTTGTGATTAAAGCGGTGTTCCCTGCTTTTCACTTTTTTGCAGTTTTAAAAATAAAAATGGCAATGTTTTTATTCTCTTTCCTTTTGATTCATTTGGTTTCGACCTCAAAAGTGATTACCATCCTGATCTCATCGATAACAATTTGGTTACACCTCTGTATGACTTCGACAATCCAATCTATCATGCCGAAGAAGAAGGCGAAGAAGATTGTGATCTGCTGGAATTAGCCAGGTTGTTGAAATAAGAGGAGAAGGTGATTCAACCACACGAGGAGCGAGTCAAGCTTGTCATCCCAAGTACCGCCGAGGTCAGAAGGGAAATGAAAGTTGAGGCCGCTTCAGAGGCGAGTCGAGAACAGAATGGTAGCCCTATTGAAAAATCAGGTTGATATCTTCACCTGGTTGCATCAAGATACACCAGGGTGGAATACCCATGTTGTGGGGCACGAGCTACCATGGAGAGAAGACTGTCCTCCAGTGAGGCGGAAACCGGTGTTAAAAGATGAGAACGTGTATGGACTGTCGAGACATGAATAGAGCTAGTTCGAGAGATGAATTCCCGGTACTTCATATTGATGTATTGGTTGATAATATTGCTCAGTTCTCGGTGTTTACCTTCATGGATGGCTTGCTTGGCCAAAGTCAAGTGGAATCGTCGCCAGATGATATGGAGTAAACAATGTCCATCCCACCAAAGAGTACCTTCTTGTTATAGGATGAAGAAAAAGGCCGGTGCCACGGATCAAAGGGCTACGGTGACTTTGTTTCATGATATGATTCATCGTGAAAGCGAATGCCATGTTGATGACATGATGGCAAAGTCCCAAGCAGAACAGGGGCATCCGGTAGACCGGGGCAAGTTGTTTGACAGGCAGAGATAACTCATACTGTTGAGTTCGAAGTCGCGCACTTATGGAGTGCTGTCCGGCAAGCTGCCGAGGCATGTTGAGAATGAAAAAGGAATCGAGGTCGATCCTGCAAAAAAAAAAAAAAAAAAAAAAAAAAGAAGAGAGAAAAAAAGAAAAGAAAAGAAAAAGGAAAATAATGCAAGAAACGCCTGAACCGAAAACAAAAAGAGATCAAACGGTCAGGTAGGATGGCATTGGAAAAAGAATAAGTTGCAGGAACCTCTGATTCTGATGCTTCCCATGGGGATGATTATTAATCTGGTGCTTGACAGCCCTCAAGGGGTCTATGAGGTGTATTGGGTCAGCATGACGAGTCTTGCCGAAAAGAGCATGCAATTTACCTAAGCAAAAAGTTTATCGACTGTGAAACAATACACTCACTGCTTGAGAAAACTTGATGTACTTTGGCATAGGTTGTTCGCCGACTGAGACAGTGTGCTGATTCATACCACTTTGTGGATGTCCAAAATGGATCTGATCAAGTATGTGCTTGAGGAGATAGCATTGAACGGACGGGTTGCGAGAGGGCAAATGGTGTCGACTGAATACGATATGCAGCACACCTCCCAGAAAGCAATCAAGAGGAGTACTGTATGATTACCCCAGCAACCCATTGATGATTCTCGACCCAGGAAGTTTGAGGTCCCTGATGAGGACATCTCGAGGTACTCAAATCGAAAGATTGAGAGTGACCGATCCCGGAGGAGGGGTCTGACCCTGAATCCGAACGGATTCTGATGTCTGATGGGGAGAGTTTAAAGTGAATGAGCTAGTGCTTCCCCGATAACAGTTATATGCACCAACGATGGTGGTGGAGCACAAAGTTTGTATCCCGGGTACCAAACCTCGATGCGTGCATCTACTGGGGCAACGCCTTCCTCATTCAGTATGGGATGGAAGTGATATTGCCTGCTGGATGCTAGATCTCATTGTGGAGAGTCCTGATGGTTGAGAACTTGAAAAAGGATGAGTGGATAAGGACTCAGTATGACACGTTGAGCCTGACCGAGGAGAAAAGGGCTGACAGTTACTTGTCATGGGGCAGTTGTACCTAGTAAATGAAGCGTGTCGTTAACTAAGAAGTGCGACCTCGTGCGTGCCATGTGTAACACCTCAAAATTTGCCCTCCTCTCTTGGGACTAGCATAACATATTGCATAACATTTTTAGGTCATTAGGCATTACATATTGCATATCATGTGGTTACATTGTGCAATCCATTCTCTCAAGTCTTGATCAGAAGATGAAGAGGTCAAGTGCAAGCTAGGGTTTTATTGGACTGGTCATTAATCATCTGAGGATGTGGAAGTTCAAATTAGGGTTTCATGATTCTCAAAGGAGATTGGTCTTCATCTTGTTTGAAATGATACATCATCATCATGGTTTGATTTCATCAAGTGTTGAAGCAGGATTCCTTGAGATTAGGGTTTTGACCACTGGTCAACCCTAATCAGTTGCATTGGGCCAATCAGGGAATGATCAGGAGATGGGGTCTATGATGTATGTGAGGATCATTTTATGATTATATGGAGCTTATGGAGGCTAGGGTTTCATCCTTGAGCTATTTCATCAGAGAATTGGGGTTCAGATTGATCAGTGCATTGCCAAATTCATCTATCAGTTGAAAAAGTCAACTGTGGTCAACTGTACATGATTACATGGATTTGGAGGTGGAAATGAGTTGGATACACTTCATTCATGTTGGAACAAGTGTTATTTGACATGTCAAAGCTCAAGAATGAAGAAAATCAAGTCAGGACAAATATTGCCAAAAATAGAAAGTGACTTGTAATGGAAGTTTCCAAAAATGGAAAGTTTTTGACCTCAAAATTACATGTCCAAGGAAGCTTCCAATGAAAATTTGTTCAACATGAAAGTTGTAGATCTTGTTCTCACCTTTCCAAAAAGTCCAAGAACTTGAAAATCCCATGTATGGTTGGCAAGATATGGTCCAGGGAATTTCAAAAATGACCCATAATCAGGAGGGCATAACTTCTACATGGAGTGTCCAAATGGGATGATCTTTTTATGCACAAACTCCATTTGACATGTACTTTCATGGTGCATAATTGGATTTTATCAAAAATGGTCAATGCAAAAAGTCAAATTTCAACTGTACAGTTAAAAGTCCGGGGGCAAAATTGTCCAACTTGAGAAATAATGTGAATTTTTGAATGAGGATTTTTGCAACACTTCACAAATGACATTTGGAAATTGTTGGAATGCTCATAACATGCCAAGGCCTTGTGGTTTGAGAATTGACTTTTGAAATGGACTTGAAAATGCATAACATAGCCATCACATGTGGAAAATGCAAAATACTCATCCAATCAACATGAGACAAGTTGCAACAGCTCACACATGTCATTTTGAGAGTGTGTGAGCTGTCAATGAGCTGGCATTGGCTGGCATATGAAAGTACATTTTTGCCCTTGGCTTGAAAATGACACATTTGTTAATCATTGGCATTTTGGTTAATTGAAGTGATTAAGCATGGATTAAGCTGGGATATATATTGTTAATCCTAACTAACTCCAACAGAATATCACAATTCACCAAAATCACAATCTTTTCCCTCCAAATTCATCAATTTCTCTCAAGAACACATCAAGCCAAAATCAAGAGAACTCTTCCAATTCTTCATCAAACTCGGAAATTCCTTTTGCTGCCATCTCTATTCAACTTCTTCTTGGACTGTTTGTGGAGATCATCATCAAATTCATCACCAAATGCAACTGTCCTATATGATGCATCAATGGTGAATTGAGGAATTCGTGCACTAGAAGCTAATCCAATCGAACCTGAGCACTCCAGGCACCTTCCTTATCATTATTCTTCACCTGTTTGGAGGAAAATTGCGCAAAGATTACACGATTCAGCACTGCCATCTCCAGGTATTTGATTTTTCGAACTTCACGATTTTACCAATGCTTATATGCGTTTTGAAGAGTGTTGAATGTAGAGTTCAATGATGCCTTTGGTTTGTAGAATGGATGAACGTAGGATGAGTTATCTTGATTCAAAGTAATGATGCCAAACCCTAAGTTGTTCGATTCGTGAAATTTAGGAACATTTAGACAAAATCGTTTGCATATTTGGACTCCACGTGATTAGACCTTTCCAACGCCTATTCGTTTGTGAATTTTGATGGAGTTTTGAAGTTTGAGTGTTCTTGATGTTTCTGGGTTGAGGATGAAGATTTTCTGGAAAATATGGTGGTTTGATCCGTTTCTGCGTGTGTTTTTTTAAACTTCATGTTTACCGCGCCTGGGAATGAGTAATTACCATACTGCCATTCGTTCACTTAATTAACTAAAATAATTCAAATAATTATTAAATAATTCACATAAATCTTAGAAAATTCATAGAAAATTATTGGAAAGTCAAAAAAATATGAGGATTTTTTCTATAGCTTCCAAATTCCCTGTAGAATTTTATGGACATGATTTTAGAAATTGTGCTTGGTGAAAAATTGGTTTGACCTAGGGTTGTTTGACTTGTATGCATTTTTGACATGTTCTACCATTTTTAATGTGAAATACTCATGCCTTAAAAGAAATGTCTGAAATTTTTTGTGGTGATTGTAGACATGTTAATGGTGATTTACATATAAAGTTTGTGAGTTTTTGATACCTGTGGAGTGAGATATGAATTTTTGAACTTAGGTGTGACAATTTGTGTCACACCTAGATAGGTCAATTTCATGAAATTGTTTGACTGGCCTATGATTGTTGAAATGGAGTGAAATTTTGTATGTATGATCATTGATATGTTGAGATGCTATGTGAATTTTTCTGGATTTTTATGTGGCATTTTCAATTTGATTGGTATTTTTCATCTCTGTTGGTCAATTATGCAAGTTCATGTGACACATATTTGAATATCTTGTGTGAAATGCTCAAATGATTTTAGATGAACATGAAATTTGGTATGATGGTTGTAGACACATTGTAGGACATCCCTGTTTTGGTCCCATTCATTTCTTAATTGTTCTCACTCTGCTATGAATTTTTGAAGTGAATGTATGTGTTGATACCTTGAATTGGCTTGAATAATTGTGTCTGTATTTCTTGATTTTCATTGCCCTAGTTCCTTTTGTCCAATTGAGCTGAAAATTGACATGCTATACCTTGAATAGGTCCTGTTTAGGTGTGAATTATTTGAGGATTTTTGGAATTGATTTGATATGCTTTTGAGTGCAATAGTTCTGTTTGGACATTGGATGTTGCATTTGACCTAGTTTGTGATGTTTTGGTCATGAAATGAATATGGTGAAAGATATAAACATGGGATCAATTGCATTTGCTTTCTACTTGCATTAATTTGGTTTTGGTTGAGAATTACTTGCTGTTTAGATTTTTTTTCTCCCTTTTGGACCCTAGGCTTGGCCTAGTGGTCTAGTTTCTCACATTTGGATTGACTTTTCAGGATGAAATGCATGATGCTTAAGGAGAATGCTTCAAGTCAATTAAATTGAGATTGTTGGATGTGGAGAACTAACATAACTTTGTTTTGTAGGTTGTGAAGCTTGAGCTTGAGCTTATAGCTTGCCTTTGTGTGCATTAATCTGTATAGTTTAACTGATTAACATTTGCTGTTTATTGTTGTCTGTCTGAGTACTGATGATACTTGATTGATTTCAGGTACATTTAGTTGCTTACAGTTCTTTAAGAACTTGCTTGCTGCTGCTTGGTTTTTAAACCACTTGAGGTAGGACTTCTATTCTTCATGTAGTCTGGAGACCCGGTCTGTTATTTGGCCGGGCAAACTGTCTGAAGTCCTCCTTAAGAGGCGATGTTTGTGATTGTTTAAAATTGTGCCTAAGCAGGTGAAGTCCTCTATGAGGCAATTGGTGGATCAAAGGGATATGCAATCTATCCCCCACTATTCTGTGAGTCGTCCCTCTGCTCACACGGCTGTGTGTTGATGCATTGGGACACAAACCCAAGATCTTGTGCTGTTGCACAATCGAGTCAGAGTCTTTGAGCGTAGAAGGATCCCTCCATTCTGGACCCACGCTCCTTTGTCTAAAGCTCTCCATGGTCAGGGATAAGAGCTGTGAGGTCTCATCCTCACTTCACCTTTTCATCTGCTTCACCTTAGCCTCGTAATGGCAAGGTTAAGAGCGAGCAATACCCATGTACAGATGACTTGCTTCGGCAGTCAAACCCATTGTGTGAGCCTCACTTGATTGGTTATAGTGTGTGCTATGTGAATATTTGTTTGAAATGCTTGGGTTGTTCTGTTTGTATGCTTGTATGCTTGCTTCTTTCCTGGATAGGATTAGCTTGCAGTTGTGCAAGTAGGTAGAAACCTGAACGTAGGGTAACGATGCATGACAACACTAGGCTCGAGTCCAGCTCCCTGGTAGTGCGTCTTCCCGTGGTTTCTGGCTAGATTTTCTTTCCCTTGAGGGGGAACTACATCGCCCTGATCCTTGTTCCAGACGAGGTATGTAGGCAGGAGGTCGTGCGAGACCTCTCCGGGCACTTTTTTTTTTCTTTTTTGTGTGTGTTTACTTGTTATCTGATTGTGTGTTTGGTTCGGATGCCAACGTAAGTCCAGTGATTGGTTGTCGGGCTCCACATTTGCCCTTTTGGGTGTGTTTTGGTTCGGATGCTGACGTAATTCCATCGAGTGGTTGTCAGGCTCCATGTTTGCCATCTGTTTGTGCGTTTTGTGTTGTTTGGCGTGCGTAAGCCGAACTACAGTGGCTCTGATTCTCGTTCCAGACGAGATATGTAGGCATAGGACGCGATGTCCTATCGAGCTCCCTTCTCTTAACCCCACCTGCGTTCCCCGTGTGTGTGTGTGATGTTTTAGCAACCTTTTCTTTTCTAGAGCGTGGATCCCGTCGAGTACGACGGACGTGAGGGGTGCTAATACCTTCCCCTTGCGTAACCGACTCCCTTACCCTTTCTCTTTGGTCGCAAGACCATTTCCTTTCCAGGTTTCTCTGAGCGTTTCCTTTCCCTATCTTGGGATAAATAACGCGCAGTGGCGGCTCTGTGTTGTGTTTTTATTTGAGTCCCGCCGGTTGTTTTTTCGCGGATGCGACACCATGGAAGAGATGTGGTGTTGAAAAGGATCCTTCCTCCTCGAGACGATCGTGGGGCAAGTGGACACACAGTCATGAATCCCCAGCATGGTCAAGGAGGCTTTCTCCGACAGAGCCTTGTTGCTGACGACCATGAGTGGCGAGGATTTTCCATCCCCTGCGGATGCGGACGCAGTTAGAAAATACTTCGTAAAAAGAGACCCGCTGGACAAAAAGAATAAAAGAGTCCAGGCAAAAAAGGGCATCCCGGCGAACCAAAAAACAGAAAGAAAAGGTTCGGGCAAAAGTTAGGGATAATAAAAGAAAAGAACTATACACCCGGCAAGTCGAAAACCCCACAAGGGCGACTTGGGCAAAAAAAGGTATCCCGGTGGACTGAGAACCAAAAGGGCGGTCCAGGCAAAAGAGGGATTGAAACAAACAACTGCGTCCAGCATGATCGTTTGTGCTCGAGATGTGACTTGGATAATATCCGACAGAGATCGATCGGAAGCGTCTGGTTCAGAAGGCCGAAAGTGCGGAAAGTCTTGAGGACATATGGGGTGTAACCGAGTTGGAACCCGATGAGATCACGGTTTCACATTGCCATTAGGATAGATTTTTCCTTTTGTGCGCAATCACCTCTTTCCAGGGTTTGCTTCCTGTGTGTTGCTCGATTCTGAGCCACTCTTTTTCAGTCAATAAATGCGTGTCCAGTCAAATAGTTTTGTTTTTGTCTTCATTACCGCTTTGATTACGAAAACATCCGTTTATTTTGATAAGAATATTTGCATTTTGAAACATAGAGGTCCCTTCCGATGCATGCTTATAAGTTTGAAATCTGGAAATCTTATTCGGAGGTTTGAGTGACCCGGATGTTGAAGTGTTGGCACGCCTGGGACACGCTTTTATCTAACAATCTCTTGTGCAGGTGCTGTTAGATATCTTCATTCGCTGACAGGTGGTGATATGAAGCCTTTTGAAAAAAAAAAGAAATCCCCACAGAGTCCAACCAGGGGCAAGGGATAGACGAACAATGAAAATACGGCGAAAGAAGGACGACGATCCTGGGAGGAGTTAATCAAGAAGACTCTTCAAAGTCTGAGGACTGGAAAGTTGTATGAACCCCAGGAGTCCAATCCCCGTGGAGTACGGAGGAGCCGGGAATACAAGGTGATGAATCAGAAAAGTCCAGATGAGTCTGGGAGTTCTCAAAAGTGGAAAGCTGACATTGTGGGTGGACGATGGATGCCGCTGTTCGACAACTCGACAGGTGTTCCGTGCCCAATAGGATGTGTCTCCCTAATGGGTGTGAGAGTGTTATCTCCCTAACAGATTTGAGATCAGTCGCTCCTCAGCAAGTCTGAAGGTTACTGCCTTCCCGACAGAGTTTGTGTTGATGGTTTTCCCTCAGCGAGGTCCCCAAGCGGATCGGGTTCGGAGAAAATCATCCCCAGTAGAGCCAAGCATGGGTTGCTTCCCCTAGCAGGGTAATCTCCAAGCGGTATGGGTTCGATGGAGGTCATCCCCAACGAGGATTGTCTTTCCCCAGCAGGGTGGAAATTGACGTGGCAAGGAGATCCTCATCACAGTTCCTGGAGTTCCCCGGTGTTGTCTCTGGAGGGGACGTATTTTTATGCATCCACCATTTAGACAAGCATAGCATATTGCATCATTAGTGCATAGCATTTCCATGATCATGGGGCATTGTGTAAAAAAAAAAAAAAACTCATGCATCAACATTGCAAACATGTCCATTAGCCCTAGGCAGTGGTGACCAGCCGAGATTGGGTTGCTGGAAAGAGTTTAGCATCGCGCCATTGGATCGGCTTCAGAGTTGGGTTCCCTAGCATGGTTGAGTAGTTGGTGTTTTCTCAGCAAGCGACTCCTTAGTCGAGCGGGTATCCCCAGCAGTACAATTCCCCTAGCAGATGTGGGTGTGTCTGATCTCTCCATGTAGAGTCTACCCCTTAGGCAGAAACTGTCGTTTTCTTCTGCATTTCCCCACTGAGTTATATCCTCGTGGATGACGGTTGTTTCCGTCCCCTCCCCTTGGGATGGGTTTTCCCTATTGAGTTCTTTCCTCATTAGGATGTCTTGATTCAGTTTGCCTCTTTGGATTGATCATGAATTGGCTTCCTTGTGGCTGTCTCTTGTGATTCCCTGTGGTATAAATGAATAGTTGCTCACTAACCGGCGCTCATTCATCTCGTCCTCAGTGGAATTTGGGGCCTCTACCTACGAACCGGTAGTTGTAAGTCCTATCTTTGTGGTTTTCTACCTACTCCTGGTAGTTGTATAATCCCACTTTCATCCCCTAGCAGAGGTAACCTTTGTGGTTCATTCTGATTGTCGGCGGATTATTGCGGTCTTCTACCTACTACCTGGTAGTTGTAAATCCTGTTTTCTCACTCTGTCTCTCAGCAGACTGTTTGTTGGCCTCTACCCACAACCCGATAGTTGTAAGTCCGATCTTTGTGGTCTTCTACCTACTAACCGGTAGATGTGAATCCTCTGTTCTCCCCTGTGTGGAGTTAACCCCTTGTGCTCATCCCAGGTGATGACGGTTTCTGTTTCCGTGGTTTTCTGCCTACTAACCGGTAGATGTAATCCCCTCTTTATGGTTATCATTATCCTGTCTCGGTATTGATATTCCTTTCACCTCTCGGATACTGGCTTTGATTAAGCAACTTTATCCTGTTTTGATTGGTCATCTTTTGCATACCTATTCCTGGTACCCCGATGCCTTTCTGTTCGGTCGATTATCCATCTAACAACCAACCCGGTTATGGATAATCTTCCATGCGAGTATGTTATCTACGTTTTGACGGCTATAGATAATATACCTCATGCGCTCTTGGGTCGAAGTCGTCCTCCCCAGTTGAGTAAGATTCGTATTCCTTTGTTCGGAATCGAATGTCCATCCTTTAACAAGTTTGCCTTTGCACTCTTCAGGATGATGTCGGTTGATTTATCCATTTAACAACCAACCCGGTTATGGATAATCTTCCATGCGAGTATGTTATCTACGTTTTGACGGCTATAGATAATATATCTCATGCGCTCTTGGGTCGAAGTCGTCCTCCCCAGTTGAGTAAGATTCGTATTCCTTTGTTCGGAATCGAATGTCCATCCTTTAACAAGTTTGCCTTTGCACTCTTCAGGATGATGTCGGTTGATTTATCCATTTAACAACCAATCCGGTTATGGATAATCTTCCATGCGAGTATGTTATCTACGTTTTGACGGCTATAGATAATATATCTCATGCGCTCTTGGGTCGAAGTCGTCCTCCCCAGTTGAGTAAGATTCGTATTCCTTTGTTCGGAATCGAATGTCCATCCTTTAACAAGTTTGCCTTTGCACTCTTCAGGATGATGTCGGTTGATTTATCCACTTAACAACCAATCCGGTTATGGATAATCTTCCATGCGAGTGTATTGTCTACGTTTTGACGGCTATAGATGATATATCTCATGCACTCTTTGGTCAATCTTTTGATTGTTTTCTCCAGTAGAGTAAGATTCGTATTCCCTATGGAATCGGATGTCCATCCTTTAATAAGACTGCTTTTCTAGCCCTCTTCAGGATGTTGAGTGTTTTGGAACACAAACCAATTCACGCTTTGGTCGGTCACCCGTTTCATACCTGCAACCCGGTATCCTTGGTGTTCTGTCCCATTTGCTCGCTGTTGTGACCTTGATCCCCAGTGAGATCTCCTGCAAGTGGGTATCCTTGCCCTGACACATGTAAATGTCAGTATCCTGTCAGCACCCGCGTGTGTTGTCTTCCTTGGTGTCGGTAAACACCATCTTTCGGTGTTTTCCCAGTCATGCGTAGTGTCTGGTCTTCTTTGGTGTCGGTAAACATCATCCTTCGATGTTCATAACGTCATTCTCCTTCCCTAGTGAAGGCTTCCTCCTCTCCGTTGGTGTCGATAAACGTCGAGTTTTTCCCGATCATTCGTTGATGATTTGGTTGTGTTCACTCTCCCCAGAAGAGTACTCCTCTCCGTTGGTGTCGATAAACGTCGAGTTTTTCCTATGCGTCCGTTGGCGTATAGTTGATATCTTTCCCCACAGGGTCGTCCCCAGTTGAACCTCCTCTCCGTTGGTGTCGATAAACGTCGAGTTTTTCCTAGTCGTCCAATGACGTCTAGTTGCTTATTCCCTACAGATCATTTGGTAATACCAGATGATTCCCCTCAGAGTTTCCTCCTCTCCGTTGGTGTCGATAAACGTCGAGTTTTTCCTAGTCGTCTTATGACGTCTAGTTGTACCTTTCCCCATGCGGATTTACCTCTCCGTTGGTTTCGATAAACGTTGAGTTTTTCTCATTCGTCCGTTGACGTTTGGTTGTACATCCTATTCTCCAGTCATTCATTAATGTCTGGTTGATTCCCAGCCAGAATCCCCAGTAGACGTCCTATTCGGTTTCTGATTGTGGTGCCTTTCCCTCGTGAAGTGGCTTTCTCCTTCTCCGTTGGTGTCGATAAACGTCGAGCTTCTCCCTTTCGTCCTATGACGTCTGGTCGAGTCTTCCTAGTTCATCCGTCGTCCGTTGATGTCTGGTTACCTCTCCGTTGGTCTTGGTAAACGTCGAGTTTTTCCTGGTCGTCCTCCAGTAGAGTTACCTCTCCGTTGGTTTCGGTAAACGTTGAGTTTTTCCCATGTCGTCCGCTGACGTATGGCTGTATCCCTTCTTGGTTGTCCCCAGTTGATTTACCTCTCCGTTGGTCTTGGTAAACGTCGAGTTTTTCCTAGTTGTCCGTTGGCATCTAGTTGAGATTTCTGATCCCTTTCATCGTGTTTCGATGTCTGGATGTGGTTGTGCTTTTGAATAGAAGAAAAAAAAACAGAAGAAAAATTCCCAGCAGAGTGCAAATTTCTACGGTTCTTGGTATTCAATCCCTGTTTACCCTGAAAGTCTGACAGCCGTTGCTCTCATCCATTCGGGTTCCCAGTTGATTGAATAAGGGCAGCTGTAACACCTCAAATTTGCACCCTACCATTGTACATACATTTTCATCATTAGGTTATTAACATAACATAGTCCATTGCATAACATTGCATTGCCTTTTGCCCAAGTGCAAGTCCAACTGACAAATTAGGTCAAACTGGTCAGGAGATCAGGTCAAACAAGCAAGCTTGTGTAATTTCCATTGAGACAAAGCCCTAGGGTTGATTTATCAAGTTCATATGGTCTAAGGATCATTTTGAAGTGATTTGGCCAAAGATTGGATGCTCAGAAGTCATCAGTCAAGTTGAATTTCAGCTGAAACCATAAAAAGTCAACTGTGGTCAACTGTGGTCAACTGTGCCTGATTTTATGGATTTGAAGGTGGGAGATGGTTTGAAAGGCTTCATTCATGTCCATATAAGTCTCATTTGACATATCAAAGACCAAGGTTGAAGAATTGGAGGTCAGACAAGAAGTTTCCTAAAATGGCAGGTGACCTGTAATTTCAGCTGCCCAAAATGGAAAGTTTTTCTCCCCCAAAATTACTTCATCATACAAGCTTCAAATGGAATTTTGTCCAACATGAAAGTTGAAGATCTTGATCTCACCATTCCAAAAAGTCCAAGAACTTGAAATTCCCATGTGTGGTTGGCAAGATATGGTCCATTCATTTTCCAAAAATGCCCAAAATCAAAGTGGCATAACTTTCACATGGAATGGCCAAATTGGATAGTTTTTCTTTGAGCAAACCACATTTGATGTGTACTTTCATAATCCATCATCACATTTTGCCAAAAGCCTTCACATAAAAAGGTCAATTTTCAAGTGTACCAATTAAAAAGCAAGGGCAAAATGGTCCAAATCTCAAAATACTTGGAATTTTCACATGGGACTTTTTCCAACACTTCCAAAATATCATTTAGAACTTGCTTGAACCAGGTTTGGACAGAAAAATTGGCTGCATCATGAAAGGGCATTTTGGCCACACACTTGAAAATGCACTTAACACTAATCATCTCCATTTTGCTAATCATGATTAATTGGATTAGGGAGAGGTATATAGAGATAATTGTAACTGTTTTTCATAATCACAAATCATATTCTCAGATCCAAACAGAAAATCACAAGAATTCTCTTACTTTTTCTCCATTTTTCATAAGCTTTTTTTCATCAATTCATCAATAATTCACCATTGTTTTTGCAAGATCTTGGTTGAATCTTCACTTTCAGGTAATTTGCAAGAACTGTTTGGAGCAATTGGAGCCGAAATCATGCCTAAACCATAACTGTCCAAGCTTGCTCAACCATGGCGAGTTGAAGATTCAAGCATCTGGAGCTGTTTCGAGCTGAGCAAATCACTCCAATCAATTATCATAGCAGTGTACTGGATCTGTTTTGGCGTTAGGGAGCTTAACTTCACCGAATTCCACAGCTGTCATCATCCAAGGTTAGAATTCGATTTCCATCATTCTCCAAATCATGATGTGGCTTTGGTAGAATGAAGATCATAGAGTATAGTGCAAGTGATAGAATTGAAAATAATTAGGATTTGAGAGAGAAATCGTGAATCGAAGCTTTGATGCAAAATCTTTTTTCGCTCGATCCGTCCAGCACAGTAGGAATTAGGAAATTTCGTTTGTATATTGTGAATGTATGTGCTTAGACGGTTCCAACGGTACCTTGTTTGTTAATTTTGGTTGAGTTTTGTTCGTATGGAATTTTCTGGAATTTTACTGAAGAACACGAGCAAGAACACTCAAGAACAAGTGTTTGATCCACTTTTCTGCATTTCCATTTGAAATCTATGTTTCCCGCGGCTTACGTCCAATCATGTGCTGCCAGCGTCTTTAGTGGAACGCTTGCGTTTTGGCCTGGCTGTTGTTATTTACAGAAATGCCACGCTCCAATTTTATTTCATTTGAAAACCTAAATAAATATTTCATTATTTCATCAAACTTCAAAAAATCAAAACAAATCCAATTTGAGTGAGGATTTTTGTGTTGGATCCCAAATTTTGTCTAGTTTTTTTTAGGCATGGAAGTCCAAGTTGTGCTTGGTGAATTTTTGACTTTGCCTATTGATCTTGTTCATGTATGCCTTTTGTGTATGTTTTACCATATTGATCATGAAATGATGATACCTCAGCCAAAATGCATGAAATTTTATAGGCTTGTTCTTGACTCATTTCTGGTGATTTTGATGTATAGTTTGTGAATTTTGGATTTATGGTTTGCAAGATATGATGTGCTCAAGTTGAGTGTGACAATGTGTGTCACACTATGTTATGATGTGTTCATGATTTTTGTTGCTATGCCTATGCTTTGCCAAATGCTCCCAATTTTTTCATGTGATATTCTCTGTATGTCTAGTTTTGCCATGATTTTTTTTAGGAATTGTTGATTCATTTCCTATTTGATTGGGATTTTTGCTTTCTGTTTAGGCATTTTAGGGTTTTGCTTGAGTGATTGCCTTATATGCTATGTGAAATGCTCATACCTTATCATATGAAAATGAAATTTGATGGAGTGATTCCTAACATGTTTGAGTTCACTTTGGCTTTGGTCCCATTCATTTCTTAATTGTTCTCACTGTTTTACATTTGATTGAAGTTGATGCTTATTTTGCTACCATGTGTTGGCTTGCTTAGATTTCTGTTGATTTTATGATTTTCATTGACCCACTTCCTCTTGTTCAAATAGCATGAAATTTGATATGTAGCTCCTTGAATGTGTTCTGTTTAGGCTGGAATTTTTGTGGAATTTATTGAGCTGTTTAGGTATTTGTTTGATTGTGATCATTCTGTTTGCTCATATGTGGTTCACACTTGCCTAGTTTGACTTAAATTGTGCATAAAATGAATTTGGTGCATAGTTTTGATGTGAGGCCAATTGGATTCTTTTCTTAATTGATTTATCTTGGTTTTGATCATTTTTCACTTGCTGTTTTGGATTTTTCATCTCCTTTTGACCCTAGTCTTGGACTAGTGGTTCGTGATCTCACTTTTGAGTGGTGTTTCAGGTTAATAGCACACATGGCCTTTGCTTGATGATGTGCCTCCATTGGAGTTGACTTGTGATTTGTATATAGCTAATTTTGACTTTGTTTTGCAGGGATTGATACTTGAGTTTGAGCCTTAATGGCTTGCACCTTGGTGCATTGGCTTGTGTTTGTCTGTGTATAGTTAATTGTGAACCATTTGCTGTTTAATTCTGTGATTGGTATACTGATTGTATTTGATTGATTTCAGGTACATTAGTGTCATACAGTGAACTGGACTTTTGGTGGTTTTAATCGCAATGTCGCGGTTAGCAAGAGTCGCCACCGACTTTTCTTTTATCCAATAAGGAAAGGTGGAAAAGAACAGGAAAAACCTTAATTTAGATTTTGGGTTCGGGAGGTACATTATACAAAGGGAAGGTGTTAGCACCCTTTGTATCCATGGTTATCCATGGGCTCTTAATTGCTCGATCACTTATATTATTTTTGTCTAAAAAAAAAGTGTTTGTGAATTGTTTAGAAAAATTGTTTTGAAAAGAGAATTTAAGTTTGTAATGATTCTTGTATGAATGTATACAAAGTGATTATCTCGTTTAGTTTTGAAAATTGTTTAGAAAAATATAACTCGGTAATGATTCTAGTATGAATGTATACCAAGTGGTGATTTTCTGAAGGTATTTTGAAAGGTGTGAGGTGTGAAAAAATGTTTTAGGTTGTGAGCCAGCAATTAAGAGTTATACCGACCCAAGGTCTTTATGAGTATTTCCTATCCTTATGAGGGTAAAACTGTCCTTATTATTGAGAAATAAGTAGTTTTATCCTTTGGATGTAAAAGGGTCATCGTAGGGTCATCGATTGGTCATTGAAGGCAACAGTTACGAGGATACCTTAGCATTCGAAGGGACTATCATCTTTTAACCGTAGGCAACATCGGAGGGTCATCGAGGGACAAAGTTGTATATTCGAAGGCAACATCCGAGGGACTATAATTTATTTTATGATGATTTAACCGAAGGGTCTTTGCTAAGGGTATCCCCACGTTCGCGGGACATGACCGTAATATCGTAATCGTAAGGCAACAAAGAGAGGTCCAAGATCACTTATTCAAAGGCAAAGTTTTACAATTAATTATATAATTAGGATGAAACTCCACATTAAAATTATTAAAAATAATATATTAAAAAAAATTAATACATTAGAAATTAATACATTAAAAATTAATTTAGGGTGAAACTCCACAAGGGTATCCCACAACTAAAGTGGAATACCTAGCCAATAACCTTTTCCTGGGATATGCGAACCTTTACGAAACTCAAAAAAAAAAGAAACATGTCAGAACACCAAATCAGGGTGCAATCGAAGATTACACCGGAGAAATATCACAACAATAAATAGGATAGGATGAATAATGCAGGGCTATGATAAAACATAAAAAAAAAACAGAATAGAAAAGTCAGCTACTGTCTCGTTCGCCTCTGCCTCGCCTAGCGAAGGCCAGGCGAATACTCGCCCCAGGCTCGCCTAGCGAGGTGCTAGCGAGCGGCCACAGATTTTGAATTTGAAAACAGCCCCACGTTAGGAACTTTGAATTTTATGGCATTTTATCACAGGAATAACATGATCAAACATTCAGGGTATTCAGGCATATTTAAATTCCCATACGAAAGCAAATTATATATCAACATTTAATCATGATGCATTATATATGTAGATATGGCCAATTGAAAGTATAAACAATAGAGATACGCAAAACCTGTTTGCCAATTCAAGGTTGAAGGGATTGACCACTTGTAGTATCGGAATAAGTTAGGCAGCGGGAATTGGACGGCGATGGCTTCGGTGCAGATGGGCTGCCTTCAGGGTTTCTTTACTCTGAATTCTCCTGGTAGGCAGGGTTCCTATGCCAAAGTTTCTATCCGTCCTTCTCTGTTCTCTTTCTTTCTTTTTCCTCAAGGTTTTGTTCCAAGGAAACCTCAGAGTGTTTTGCTTCTCTTCCTTCTTTCTCCAGTGAATCTCCCAGTGTAACTCCCCTACTGAAACTTCAGTATTTATAGACTAATTTCGTGGGTAATGGGCTTGGAATGAGGGAGACCCAAGTCCAAAATAATTTGTTATATTTTATTTATTTATTTATTTTAATTATTTAATTAATTAATTAATTAATTAAAAAAAAAAATTTCTCTTTTTTTTTTTTTTTTTTTTTTTTTTTTTGGGGCTCAGAATGAAGCCCGAAATTTTTGTTGTCTGTCAGCTTCGCTAGGCGAGCGCGTAGCGGACAGGCCAGTTTGGGCCATTTTCTGGATTGGGCCATCCGTGAGCTGGGTCTTTGTTTCTTCAAGATCAGTGTTATATATGAGTCGGAATGCCTTGCAAAATGTCTTGAAATATTTAATGGGCAAATTTTGGGGTATGACAGCTGCCCCTGTTCAATATTCTTGGACCGAGAGAGTTAGAATGGTGTATACGCCATTCGTGGTCTGGAGGTGGAAGATTATTGAACACTAGAATGCCCCAAAAATTTGCACTTGAGAATCGACAGTTGGTCTTGATGGAGATGGGCTTAAAGATGTCATCCGGGAGGGTTGATGACGAAAGCTTCAGATCGCGCCGTATATTAGGCCAATTTGAAGACATGGGTGCCACACTGGGTCGTACGTTAGACCGTATAATGAGTCATCCATTAGGCTGCCGACTTCGCTGGGGAGTCGGAGTGTGTCATATGCTGTTGGGGATAAAGGATCAGAATGGACCATACGCTAGATCGTATCTGAGTTGCAGAATGAGTCGTACGTTAGGCTGAATCTGATGACGAAAGGGGTAGTCGTACGTTAGACTACACTTCAGAAATGTACCGTATGTTAGGTAGGATCTGATGATGAAAGGGGTAGTCGTACGTTAGACTACACTTCAGAAATGTACCGTACGTTAGGTAGCATCTGAGGGTTGTAAGATCCAAACGGGTCGTACGTTAGACCGCGTTGGGGTTGTTGAAGTTCAGAATGGATCGTACGTTAGATCGTATCCGAGTTGTAGAATGAGCCGTCCGTTAGGCTGCATCTGAAAAAGAAAGTAGTCGTACGCTAGACTACACCCCTGAATGTACCGTACGCTAGGCAGCATCTGAGGATTTGAAGGTCCAAATGGGTCGTACGTTAGACCGTATTGGAGTTGCTGAAGAAGTCATATGTTGGGCTGAATCTGAATGAACCGTACGTTAGGCTGTATCTGATAACCTGTATATGTTGTACTTGCAATAAATGTCTGGGATGGGCTTAAAGATGCCATCATTAGGAGGATATCGAAGTGTTGTCAGAATGAATGTTCCCATGAACTGTATTTGAAATATGTATCTGAATCTTGAATGTGATTGATAAAGGTGTCTGTCTGAATGAACCTTTTATTTTGACTATATCAGGAGGATAAATAACCTGCAAAGAAAAGTTAGCTTCATGCTATGTCATGATGCATGAGATGTTTCGTGTTATGCTAAAATAAATGTGAATGTTGTATGCATGCGTATGCTGTGAAAGGATGTAATGAATGAGCTATGCGTATGAGAAGTTCTGCTTGGGGACTCTACTGGGGAAAATAAATCCCCATCTACTGATTTGAGACATTTGTGTCGATGACCCTTTCTCGGCTGGGGATGCTTGATTTCTGTCTGATGGTGGAAATATTCAGCAGAGTCGGGCTGGAGATGGATGAGATGATCAGCCTGTCTGGCGATGCCGACCTCTGTTGGGGAATAGCTGGCTGTGCCGGGGAATACTGCCAATTTCTTCTGGGAAAATAGGCTTGCTGGGGAAGAGAATTGGTAGCGGATTCATTGGAAGCATGGTTAGACCTTATCCTCGATCCTGAAGTCTTGTAGTAATTGCTATTGCTATTCTATGCATGTATTTTTGGTAAACATCAGTCATATTCAAATGCACATATTAATTCAAATTAAATCAATGGACATTTACGCAACCAAAACAGAAAAGTAAAAACAAAAGCATCTTTTTTTTGAAAGAGGGTTGTATTGATTTTGAAAGGAGGCCTATAAACAGGCAATTTGTGTACAAGGAGACAGAAATCCTAGTAAGAGGAAATTGTCGAAAACAAAGAGAAAGCTATGTGGAAGAAGTCCTATTGATTTTAAGCCTACTACTGTCATTATGTCTCCGAGCATCTCATCCCTTGCTGTCGGATAGAAGTGATTGGCTTGGTCAGTCCCTCGAACTTGGATGAAAGTTGACTGAGAACGGGACATAGTCATACGCTTTAATCCCTAATTTTTGCCTGGACCGCCTTTTCAGGTTTTCAGTCCACCAGGATACCCTTTTTTGCCCAAGCCGCCTTTTCAGGTTTTCGACTTGCCGGGTGTACATTTTTTTTATATATCCCTAATTTTTGCCCGAACCCTTTTGGTTCGCCGGGATGCCCTTACTTTTGCCTAGATACGTCGATCTAGCGGGTCTCTTTTATGCGTAGTATTTTTTAACTATGTCCGCGTTCACGGGATGTGGGAAGTCTTCACCATCCATAGTAGCGAGTATCATGGCTTCACCAGAGAATACCTTCTTAACCACAAATGGCCCTTCGTATGTGGGAGTCCATTTGCCTCTGGGATCACCTTGTGGTAGAATGATACGCTTGATCACCAAGTCGCCAAGTTGGTACACCTGTCTCTTAACTCTTTTGTTAAATGCCTGGGTCATGCATTTCTGATATATCTGCCCATGACAAACAGCCGCAAGTCTCTTCTCATCAATCAGATTTATCTGATCGAGTCGAGTCTGAATCCATTCATCTTCATCTAAGCCCGCCTCTTTCATGATTCTTAGAGAGGGAATCTGAACTTCCACTAGTAAGATGGCTTCCATTCCATAGACTAAAGAGAACGGAGTTGCCCCTGTCGTAGTGCGCACTGAAGTGCGATAACCGTAAAGAGTAAAGGGTAACATCTCATGCCAGTCTTTGTATGTTACTGTCATTTCTTGCATGACCTTCTTGATATTGTTAGCAGTCCCCACGACGCCGTTCATCTTTGGCCGGTACGGAGAAGAGTTATGGTGTTTTATTTTGAACTGCGTGCAGAGTTCAGTAATCATCTTGTTGTTCAAATTAGTACCATTGTCAGTGATAACTCTTTCAGGAGACAGCAGGTTTCTCAAATAGGTATTTGATAGAATCCATCTTAGAAGTCAATAAGGTGGTATGATTCAACATATACTGTCTTAGTCGGCGAGCAGCCCAGGCCAAAGCACAGCAAGCTTTCTCGGGCTGTGAGTATCTTGTTTCACAGTCGGTACCTTTTGCTAAGGCAGTATATGGCATGCTCTTTTCGACCAGACTCGTCATGTTGCCCCAACACACCTCATTGAATTTTCTAACACGGTCAAATACGTAATTAAAGGTCTTCCTTCAACTGGTGGCATCGGAACTGGAGGTTCTTGGCGATATTTCCTGATTTTGTCATAAGCTTCTTGGCATTCATCATTCCATACCATCTCTTGATTTTGTCTCAGTAATTTGAAGATGGGTTTGCAGGTAGCAGTCAAGTGTGGAATGAATCGGGCAATGTAATTCGAGTGCCCCAAGAAACCTCTGACTTCTTTCTTGTTTATTTCAGTACCCAGATTTACAATTTCAATTGATTCCTCATGCGGCTGTATAGTCTTTTCTTCTCGCAGTAGTCGGGCAAGTTCTCCAGGGACTTCACAATCTCCTCGCTTCCATCCTCGGCTTGGTAGATCGGATTTTCAAAGTCATAATGAACAGTAGCAGAGTCATTACCAACAGGATCCAGAGTGGATATGGATCGGCAAATTGTTACGTGAGTGTGTGCAAGAAACATAGCTTGTTTGAAAAATGACAGGAAAGATAAAGAGCGCAATATTTGAATGCAAAAAGTCCATTGATCTATTGAATATGAATATGCTTATGAAAATGACAAACCCCTAACAAATTAGCCATTGTGCCTCGGGCATAGACACAATGCTTTAAGAAGTTTGATTGTAAAAGAAAATTAAAATTTGCAATTCTAGAATAAACAATAACAATTACTCCTGACTAAAGGAAATCGGGATAATGTCTTCAGTCTTCCAATTGTTGAGTCCGTCACCAATTGTTGGGAAAATCCAGCTATCCAAGTCGCAATCACTATCAGCATCTTCCATAGCATTAATCTGATTTTTGACTATCTTTCCAGAGTTAAACCCTAGGCCAGCTTTATCAGACTTGTACGGTACATTGATCAGTTGACCCCAACCAGCACGATCACCATTTTCAATCGCGGCTTGAGCATCTTTCAGAGAGATCATGACAGGGGGAGCACGAACAACCTTGGGCACAAGGGGAGTTGGCTTAAGGACAGGACTGGGTGGAGGAACCACTTCAAATGACTGAGAAGGAGTCTCAAAGAATTCACCATCCATCTCGACGTATTTGAAGGCTTGCACACTACTGACAATATACTCTTCTTCTCCACATACAGTGACAACCATGCCTGCTATTGGATACTTCAGCTTTTGATGAAGCGACGAAGCTACCGCACCTGCCCCATGGATCCAAGGGCGCCCCAACAAGCAGGAGTAGGCGAGACGAATGTCCATCACGTGAAAGGTAGTGTTGAAGACTTGAGGTCCTATCTTGATAGGGAGAACCACTTCACCATAGACAACACTCTTCGCACCATCGTAAGCACGCACCACAACATCACTAGGTTTCAGTTCAATGCCTTTGTAGTCAAATTTATCGAGTACAGCTTTCGGGAGCACATTCAAGGAAGAGCCGTTGTCGATCAACACGTGAGCCAGGGTGATCCCCTCACACTCGATGGAGATATGCAGAGCTTTATTGTGATTCTTTCCTGCTGGCGTCAGGTCAGCATCGGAAAAGCCTAGGCCATTGTCAACAGTCAAATTAACAACATAATGTTCGAATTGATCGACGGATGTTTCTTGAGGCACATGAGCGGTCTTCAAGAATTTCATCAATGCATTGGCATGGGATTCAGAGGATAATAACAAGGACAACATTGAGATTTTAGACGGAGTATGCCCCAATTGTTCCACTACATCAAAATCGCTCTTACGGATGATTTTCAGCATCTCTTCCATTTCATGTTTGGCAACACCTTCAGAAGTAACTTCGACCGATGTCTCTGACTGAGGAGGATTGACTGGTCTTTTTCCTCGAATTTCGGGAGCGGGAGGTGAGATTTCTGGGGAGTAGATCCTTCCACTTCGAGTAACTTTACTAGTCCCCACAATATCATTAGGATTAGCAGAACTACCAACTTGCTTTATGCCATGGATGTAAACGTCGCCTCCATAGTTCCACGGAATAGCTTTGCTGGAGGAATATGGCACGGGGCCAGGTGCGGTAATAATCAGGGGAGCCACTTTGGGCTCAGCGGTAATCTTCACAGGCACTCTAGTAGCGGTAATCTTCACTGGAGCTTTGGACCTAGCAATCACAGATACCTCTTCAATAGAGTTGTCCACCTTAGGAACCCTTTCAAATAGAATTCTACGATCATCCATCAGCCGTTGAATGCCGTTCTTCAACTTCAAACAATCATTGGGTCGGAGTACACAGAGATCGCAATCTTCAGCACAACCTGGAAATAAACCAGCTTGCAATAAATTCTTCTTAACGATCAGGAGAGGAGATGCTAAATCAGCAACGTCAGTAACGTGAGAATTGTCGTCCACAACATTAACATTCTGGTCATGATTAGGCATAGGTGCTGTGATGACATTGGGGGTCGCCGGAGGATCAAATTCAATTTCTCCAGCGTCGATCATATCCGGAATCTTGTTCTTCAACAACCAGCAATCATTCGTATCATGCCCGGGGCTATCGGAGTGATAGGCACACCTGGCGTTGGGATTATAACGAGGAGAAGTAGTGTTGGGATTTGCAGGAGGGCCTCTGAGGGTAATCAAATTGGCCTTTAACATACTCTGCAGTGCTTGGGTTAAAGTCATATTGATCTTGGTAAACTGTCTTCTCGACCTGTCTTGTCTGTGTTGGAAGTTCTGAGATGGCGGTGCGGCAATTGTAACTGCCCCAATAGTATGGTCACAATTCTTCTTGTTATGCTTCCTCTCACTGTACACAGCATTTGATTCACTCTTTCCCTGATAGGACTTTTTGGTGCTTGCAGAAGTAGCTGCCTGTATCTTTCCACTTCGAATGCCGCTTTCAACCCGTTCACCTGTCAAGATAAGTTCAGTGAAACCTGACGAGGAACTTCCCAGTAGATGGCTGTAGAATGGGCCAGTCAGTGTACCCATGAACATGTCCACTAACTCTCGATCAGTCATAGGGGGTTTGACTCTGCCAGCCAAATCTCTCCACTTTTGAGCATATTCTTTGAAACTTTCTTTAGAGCCCATAGTCATATTTTGTAGCTGTAGCCGAGTAGGCGCTAACTCAGAATTATACTGGTAGTGCTTGTAGAAAGCTGTTGCTAAATCAGTCCATGTGCGGATGTTAGAGCTCTCAAGCTGATAATACCACTCTAACTGTGTGCCAGACAGACTCTCTTGGAAGAAATGGATCCACAGTTTCTTATCAGTAGTGTGCGGCTGAATCTTTCTCACATAAGCCCTTAGATGCATCTGAGGACAAGAGGCACCATCATACTTAGTGAAAATGGGAACCTTGAATTTGCGGGGAATGACCACATCAGAGACCAGACCCAAGTTTTCGAAATCCAGACCGGGCACTTTCTGCCCCTCCATAGCTAGCATACGTTCTTCCAGCAACTTGTACTTATCATCCTTCGGAGAGTACTGTTCATGTTCATAATCTTCATCGTCGTCCTCAGAATTGACGAGATTAGGATTCTCATCTTCCGAATCATTCTCGATCTCTTCTTCTGAATCCTTCGGAATTCTAATCTTGACTCCTGTAACCTATCCCTTAAGCCTTCTCCCCGGGTTGATGTAACCCATAGGTTTCTGGTCCTTCTTCTTCTCCATCAAAAGAGCTTTCAGTTCTTCCTGCCCCTTAGATAAGCTCAGCATCATTTCCTGGAATTGAGCATTCTGGGCCTGGAGATCTTTGACAGTTTGTTCGAGAGCCATTGTTCAATCTGTTTGAATCTGCTGGAATCTGTTGGAATCTGTTTGATAGGAAAATCGTGAGAACACTGATCCTTTAGAATACCTGTTATGCGATGCAATGCAATGTATGAAATGTTTTCAAGGACTTTCGGGATTTAACTTTGCATAAACTAACAAAAAGAGCTTTTTTTTTTTCTTTTCTCTTTTGTTTTTGCTTTTGTTTTTGTTTTTTCTGTTTTTTTTTTAGCAGAGTTAAATCCCTAAATCCTTGAAATGGTTAGTACAATGTGAAATTCTGGCATAGTCAGTATTCAGATGTTCTACTTCAAGTCATGACATCTGATCTAACAGTGTACCTATTACAGCAAGACAGTTATTTCACTCTGCACCTTTTCACAGTGTCACGGCCTCTCCTTCTATGTCATCCTAGAATGGAGGGACACCTAGTTATGTGCACATTATCATTCCCTTCTGTTGTTTTCCTACACAGATATCAGCAAGATGTCTCAATCCTGTCTTGGACATTATCTGTTACATTGTTCCAGTTTGTTGGTCATGTACTTGTATTTCCTAAATTAAAGGTTGTAACAAGTTAAACTAATCTCCACTTATTAAGGAGCTAACAAATAGATTATTTGTTAGGTTCATTAATTGTAGCTTAGTTGTTAGTTTCCTAGATTTTAGATCAGCTGGTGGATTCCTGAAGAATAGCCTGAGAAAAATCCTGATGAACAGAAAACTAACCATCCAACAATTTAGCATATGCAGTCGTGAGTGAATGTCACAACATTCCGTTTGACATCCAAGTCCAGAACCCTATGCTAAGTCTGTTTGGTTCCTGAAAACAGACTGTGCTAAATTTGTTGTACTGTAAAAGACCAACCAGTCTCTACTTCAGTATCAGCTTACTGGAAGAACTGTCAAGACATCCAGTTTGACAGTTTCACAATGATCTTTTGGCCAGGTCTGTTGTGCTCTTGAACTCCAGACTTCACTACATACTGAACTGAATTCATCAGCTTATTAAACAGTATGTGCTGTTGTTGATGAATGTCAAAACATTCTGATTGACATTCCAACAGAAGGCTATGTATCAGGTCTGCTATTATCTTGATGAACAGACTGGAATACATGCTTAGTTATGGCAGACATGATTATATCATACAGAAGGAAAACAAACACAGGAAATTGTTAACCCAGTTCAGTCCAACATGACCTACATCTGGGGGCTACCAAGCCAGGAAGAAGATCCACTATTAGTAGTATCAATTCAGAGTTAAACTCCCCCGTTTACAACTCATCACTTAATCCCTACCCAATGCAATCTATACCTAGGAACTCCTAGATAGAAACCTCCAGTTTCCATTCCTATCACTACAAATACAATGTAATGTGCAAACACCTTTAACTTGCTTCACAGCTTCATTCAAGAACATAATCACTCTTGCCTACAGGCTTTGAGTGACAAACACTCTCAGGTTTACCACTGAGAGACACATGGTAACCTTCCCACAGATTGGGAGGTTTACCTTACACACACCCTTAAAAATTCATTCTAAGAGGCTTACAAAAACTAGATTACAATCAGCTATTTATAACCTAATCACCCAACTGGATTTGGGCCTTCAGAAAGTTGCAGCAGACTTGTTCTTTGCTGTTGCAACTTCAGCAGAAAAATTCTGCTACAAACAAGGTCTTCAAGTTCCTAAACTCCCTCCATATATATCTCCATATTTTGAGCCTATATATCTTCTGATTTAGTCTTCAAGACCTCCACCTGGGAGTTAGGATATTCACCAGATATCCTTGCTGATCCCAGAACATATACTGAATTAATTAATTCAGTCTTCTCCACATGTGCGATGTCACAGACCTGATGTCTTGACATCGTACATGACATGTTGTTCCAGATGTTGAATTTCTTCAACCCAACATATTAAAACAACAGAGATGATTACATTATTTGTTTTCTAAAATTACTGCCAATCCTAAGGAATCAACAATCTCCCCCTTTGGCAAATTTTAGCTAAAAAAAATAAACAATACACTGGACACAGCATCCCAATTTGGGAATGCTCTTCATCTCCGTCATTGGCTCCACCACCACAAACACCAATGTTGGTGTACATGAGGAGGTAGAGAAACAAGGCTCAGTTGTTCCAGAACCCTTCCCTTCAACAGGAGAGCTTCCTGAAGAGTATGTAATGCTGGTTACATAGACAGTGTAACTCAGATCACAGGGCACAACTGTTCTCTTAACTCAGATCACAAGACACAAGTGGAAACCCCAGTTGGTGGATTTTGTGCCTGATGCCAACTTCTGTCTGCTGCCACATCCACAGTTGGCTTTCTTCTGGTACATTCTCATCCCCAGGACTATATTTCTCTCCCCCTTTTTAGCTAAACATTTGTAAAGGAAGCCCTCACAAAACCAGATCCAGGCGCAGCTTGCCCAAACCTTAACATACCCCATGATTCTGAGAATGGAGTGTTTTTCTTGTGAGAGGAAGAGGGCTATTGCATCCTTTAAATAGCCCTGCCTGTTCCTGGGAATTTCCGGTAGCAATAAATGCTTGGTCAAGATGCATTTATTTTTGCTGAGAAACAGTCAGAGAATCACCAACAAAATCTCAGACTATCTTTGAATACCTTTTATAGCTCTTGACTGTTTCTTTTCCAAAACAGCCGTTCCAGTGCATGGAGACCATTCCATATATGCAGTCAGACACGTTGCACGCGATGTCTTAACATTCCTGCATTCAGCCTGTATTCAACTTAGACCTCTGTCATACCTCCAGACACCTAGCACTGCTACAGCCAACTTTCCACACTTCAGTTGATGGTTACTCCCCCTGTACCACACAGCTGTAGCCATCAAGCTTATTCTGGTCTATCAGACATAGCCACATCACCCTCATAATTCCTAATGACTTTAAGATTCAGAAGGAATTAACAGCAATGTCATGACATCCGGTCAGACATTCTTCTGCTCACTCAGCCTTGACACCATCACAGCTCCCTGATGACTACCTTGTCATCTGAGAGCACACAGACCGCAAGCTTGGTGATTGCTTGCACAACTCCCCCTGTCATGGACAACCTACTCTCTTGGAGGTCACACATGATCATCTCCAACACCCCAAGGTTGGACCTTCACATACTTCCTGATTCAAAGAGATTCCAGACCACTTGATGAAAGGAAAACATAAGACGCATCTTCATGTCTTCAAGAGCGCACCCTCTGTCCAACCCTCTTGGCTGAACACATCCACACTCTGTGTCAATTTCTCTTCTTACCAGAACAGAAGATCACTTCACAAGATGTTTGAACATCAGCTGAGACTTCCTTCACAGCATCACAGGGAGCACTATCTGATAGACTTCAGATATTACTGAGTCCTCAGCTTGGGCCAGAGGAACCCAGACATACATTGGGATATATACCCTCTCATCCCACTACCAGAGACAGTCTTCCATAGATAGCTCAGAACTCCTACCACAAGCTCCAAGGGATGAATGGGAACCACCTCCTTTTGTCTTCAACTTAATACTTTTCTGCCCAAAAGTAATTTGTCTTAGACTTTCCTCAAGAATAATCAGCTGCCTTATGTTGATTATCTTGATTCTTCGAACTCACTTCTGAGATAGACCAAATGCCACTGGTTGATTACCTCCTTCATGAATTCTCATATGACAAGGTCAAATGCTGCCTTTTGACCTTCCCAAGTTTATCAGACTTCTCCCAAAGATATTCTGACCTTTCAAGTGAGATTTGAACTTGAAGTGTCCAATCTACAACCCTGTAGATCCTTCTATCTCAAGTTGATGTGCCACTTCATCAACTAAGAATCTGATGCAGAACCGAATGTCACAACATTGTGCTTGACATCCAGCTGTTGAAATCAGCTCCTTCTTCTGCCACTTGAAAGAACTTCCTCCCTTCACAGAACAAGAGTTCAATGTTCTCATAGACTTGATTGTGGAACCAAGTTTGAGTAAACAACCTCCATCCTGTAGATTTGCAGTTAAGTCATCCAAGCTCACACCTTGATGAATCCCTGCTTCTTCTCCAAAGACATCAGACACTCTGATGTATGAGTCTTCAGAAGGACCAGTTGGAAACTAACCCTTCAGCTCTGCCAAGGATTCCACTTCCTAAAGCAAGGCTGTTTCCATGATGTCAAGAATGCTGTCACTTGTTCTTGACTCCACAGTGTGCATTAGCCAATGCACTTCCTTACCTAGATCAGAAATAAGCTGATCCAAGTAACCACCATCAAGGCTCTGATGTCTTCTTCTTCTTGGACATGCCAAGGCTGAACATGTTTCTTGCCAGGAAACCTTTTCAGAGATCATACGCTTTTGCTGCCACCAAAGAGATAGATCATAACTCAATGTACTATCCTTCCTGTGATTCTTCACAGGGTCTTGAAGAAGAGATGTTCCAACATCTTTAAGAACATCAGTTGTCTTGAGCTCCAAGGATAATCAATTAAATACTTGTACTTGACACAAGTAGACATTGATCTTAAATCCTTTCCCAATTATCCTTTCAGATACTTCCACCATAAGAATACTTTGAAAATACTCTTCTAGTGTCAACATCTTCTGCTTGCAAGCACCTCAACAGTCTTGAGACTCTTTCCAGATTAGATTCACCCTTAGGAATGAGAGAGATGAATCCTTCCTTGCAAATGTGTCACACATCAACCAGAACCATGTGACACAGGTCAACAGCCAACCAGACCCAAGGCTGACCAAACTTGAGGAGGTTAACCAAAACTCCCCCTCAACTTAACAATCATGGAGACTCCACACTAGTATCCATGCATTGTATACATATGTCTCAATATGACATACACTATCCCTACCAGTGGCAACTAACTCCTCCAATCAGACCAATCAGACTTCAGCTGATCATAAGTACTTGTGAGACACACACCAGTCAATAGTAGATATGCATTGCCAGAGCATATTACCTCAACCAACCTCTGAATCTTCATATTCTCACTCCTAGTAAGAACTGCCACTTCTGAACGTGGTGTTTGAATAACAAGATTCATGGTTCCAACCCCCTTAAATGATATCACAATCAGGTTACCCCATTATTGACTGCTAACATCCAGGAGACTTGTCTTCCAACACACCATAGTACTTCAGGGAACAACTATCCAATCCTGATCAAATTGCAGGAAGATGCCTAACAGCAGGAGATTGCACAATGTCACATCTCAACCAGCTCAACTTCTAGGGATGACCTTCTTGAGCACACACCCAGTTGACCCTGCTCTTGTCAACTTAGCACACACAGATGTCTCCTCTTCCAGGTCAGGAGTAGGTTCCAAACAGAATTATCCCTTTGTTTGAACCCTAATACATCTGCTCTTCAACCAGTAGCTGCATACTTGTTGAACAACATGTTCTATCATCACATAGAACATTGGTTCCACCTCCTTGGAACAAACCTTCCTTGAAGGTCTTCAAGGTCTTCATATACACTACTCAAGAGAGTAAGAGAATCAGTAATTAAGTGACTCTTACCATCCTGAAGTGAGAACGTCATGATGAGAGGACTTGAGGAGACTCAAGTATCTTTGACATCTTCAGTAGATTATGATGAGATCTTGACCACAGCAGCCTTTCATCCACATGAGGGGAAACTACATCAGAGTTTGAGTTCTGCCAGGTATTATGCAGCGGAAATCATAATACAACTCAACCTGTGAACACACACTTCACCAGATTGGCCTCCAAGACCATACCAGGTTTGAATGTG
Source organism: Lathyrus oleraceus (assembly GCF_024323335.1). Taxonomy (NCBI): domain Eukaryota; kingdom Viridiplantae; phylum Streptophyta; class Magnoliopsida; order Fabales; family Fabaceae; genus Lathyrus; species Lathyrus oleraceus. The sequence goes on along the minus strand of NC_066581.1, from coordinate 50,944,733 downwards.
ATTAAGTACTGGCACGGCTGTCTCACACTCAGGCCAATTGCCAATCTCCAGAGACAGGAACACACCATTCCTGTCATGAACAGTCCATCCACCTACTTCAAGGGACTATTCAGGGAATTGCAGAACCTTACACAGGGTCCAGCTTCAGTACTAACATAACTCCTTGCCAGCTACCAGAAAGTATCACCCATGGATCTCATCCAGAGACAGAACAGGATGCCTGCTCTGATACCAATTGAAATTCTGGCATAGTCAGTATTCAGATGTTCTACTTCAAGTCATGACATCTGATCTAACAGTGTACCTATTACAGCAAGACAGTTATTTCACTCTGCACCTTTTCACAGTGTCACGGCCTCTCCTTCTATGTCATCCTAGAATGGAGGGACACCTAGTTATGTGCACATTATCATTCCCTTCTGTTGTTTTCCTACACAGATATCAGCAAGATGTCTCAATCCTGTCTTGGACATTATCTGTTACATTGTTCCAGTTTGTTGGTCATGTACTTGTATTTCCTAAATTAAAGGTTGTAACAAGTTAAACTAATCTCCACTTATTAAGGAGCTAACAAATAGATTATTTGTTAGGTTCATTAATTGTAGCTTAGTTGTTAGTTTCCTAGATTTTAGATCAGCTGGTGGATTCCTGAAGAATAGCCTGAGAAAAATCCTGAAACAGAAAACTAACCATCCAACAATTTAGCATATGCAGTCGTGAGTGAATGTCACAACATTCCGTTTGACATCCAAGTCCAGAACCCTATGCTAAGTCTGTTTGGTTCCTGAAAACAGACTGTGCTAAATTTGTTGTACTGTAAAAGACCAACCAGTCTCTACTTCAGTATCAGCTTACTGGAAGAACTGTCAAGACATCCAGTTTGACAGTTTCACAATGATCTTTTGGCCAGGTCTGTTGTGCTCTTGAACTCCAGACTTCACTACATACTGAACTGAATTCATCAGCTTATTAAACAGTATGTGCTGTTGTTGATGAATGTCAAAACATTCTGATTGACATTCCAACAGAAGGCTATGTATCAGGTCTGCTATTATCTTGATGAACAGACTGGAATACATGTTTAGTTATGGCAGACATGATTATATCATACAGAAGGAAAACAAACACAGGAAATTGTTAACCCAGTTCAGTCCAACATGACCTACATCTGGGGGCTACCAAGCCAGGAAGAAGATCCACTATTAGTAGTATCAATTCAGAGTTAAACTCCCCCGTTTACAACTCATCACTTAATCCCTACCCAATGCAATCTATACCTAGGAACTCCTAGATAGAAACCTCCAGTTTCCATTCCTATCACTACAAATACAATGTAATGTGCAAACACCTTGAACTTGCTTCACAGCTTCATTCAAGAACATAATCACTCTTGCCTACAGGCTTTGAGTGACAAACACTCTCAGGTTTACCACTGAGAGACACATGGTAACCTTCCCACAGACTGGGAGGTTTACCTTACACACACCCTTAAAAATTCATTCTAAGAGGCTTACAAAAACTAGATTACAATCAGCTATTTATAACCTAATCACCCAACTGGATTTGGGCCTTCAGAAAGTTGCAGCAGACTTGTTCTTTGCTGTTGCAACTTCAGCAGAAAAATTATGCTACAAACAAGGTCTTCAAGTTCCTAAACTCTCTCCATATATATCTCCATATTTTGAGCCTATATATCTTCTAATTTAGTCTTCAAGACCTCCACCTGGGAGTTAGGATATTCACCAGATATCCTTGCTGATCCCAGAACATATACTGAATTAATTAATTCAGTCTTCTCCACATGTGCGATGTCACAGACCTGATGTCTTGACATCGTACATGACATGTTGGTCCAGATGTTGAATTTCTTCAACCCAACATATTAAAACAACAGAGATGATTACATTATTTGTTTTCTAAAATTACTGCCAATCCTAAGGAATCAACACAATGCCATGATGTTATGATGTTATGTTGTTATGATGTCATGTTGTTAGATAAATAACAAGCACAAGCAAGTCACACAACAATCATTCCTAGGTTTTAAGGCTTGCGTGAGTTCCATAGGTAAATACCCTCCCCACTGAAGTTTGGTTGGTTCAACCTGTCTTAGAATAGTAACCGGGTTCTAGAAGGATCTCAAATCATTGACCTTTCCTTAAGTCCACTTCAGTGCAACACCAAGTGGTTGACCGAAGCTTCCCTAAAGTCCAATCTCAAAGAGTGTAGTATCGAGTCTCAACCAACTCCAGTCGGAACCGAATCCAGTTATCTCACTACTTTCTAATGGCCAGGATGAGTCAATTAGGGTTCTAAAGGTCTGGTTAATGCTTTTATGACACCACGCGAATGCCAAATATTTCCTCAACTAACATGAGGAACATCAGGACATCCAAAGTGCCACATTAACCGTAGCCATCATTTTGACCATTCCAGTATACGCCGGACAGTCGCGATGATCTCTTGCTACTTACCTAAGGTACACTAGATCCGGGTGTAGGATCTTTCACTCAAGCATAACATACCCAAGCAACCCCTTAAAAATAAATCAGACAAATTGAATAAGTGATCTTGTTTTTAAGGTAACCTCTCTTTTTAAATATTCCGACATCCCCAGCAGAGTCGCCAGTTCTGTCATACGGTGAACTGGACTTTTTGTGGTTTTAATCGCAATGTCGCGGTTAGCAAGAGTCGCCACCGACTTTTCTTTTGTCCAATAAGGAAAGGTGGAAAAGAACAGGAAAAACCTTAATTTAGATTTTGGGTTCGGGAGGTACATTATACAAAGGGAAGGTGTTAGCACCCTTTGTATCCATGGTTATCCATGGGCTCTTAATTGCTCGATCACTTATATTATTTTTGTCTAAAAAAAAAGTGTTTGTGAATTGTTTAGAAAAATTGTTTTGAAAAGAGAATTTAACTTTGTAATGATTCTTGTATGAATGTATACAAAGTGATTATCTCGTTTAGTTTTGAAAATTGTTTAGAAAAATATAACTCGGTAATGATTCTAGTATGAATGTATACCAAGTGGTGATTTTCTGAAGGTATTTTGAAAGGTGTGAGGTGTGAAAAAATGTTTTAGGTTGTGAGCCAGCAATTAAGAGTTATACCGACCCAAGATCTTTATGAGTATTTCCTATCCTTATGAGGGTAAAACTGTCCTTATTATTGAGAAATAAGTAGTTTTATCCTTTGGATGTAAAAGGGTCATCGTAGGGTCATCGATTGGTCATTGAAGGCAACAGTTACGAGGATACCTTAGCATTCGAAGGGACTATCATCTTTTAACCGTAGGCAACATCGGAGGGTCATCGAGGGACAAAGTTGTATATTCGAAGGCAACATCCGAGGGACTATAATTTATTTTATGATGATTTAACCGAAGGGTCTTTGCTAAGGGTATCCCCACGTTCGCGGGACATGACCGTAATATCGTAATCGTAAGGCAACAAAGAGAGGTCCAAGATCACTTATTCAAAGGCAAAGTTTTACAATTAATTATATAATTAGGATGAAACTCCACATTAAAATTATTAAAAATATATATTAAAAAAAATTAATACATTAGAAATTAATACATTAAAAATTAATTTAGGGTGAAACTCCACAAGGGTATCCCACAACTAAAGTGGAATACCTAGCCAATAACCTTTTCCTGGGATATGCGAACCTTTACGAAACTCAAAAAAAAAAAGAAACATGTCAGAACACCAAATCAGGGTGCAATCGAAGATTACACCGGAGAAATATCACAACAATAAATAGGATAGGATGAATAATGCAGGGCTATGATAAAACATAAAAAAAAACAGAATAGAAAAGTCAGCTACTGTCTCGTTCGCCTCTGCCTCGCCTAGCAAAGGCCAGGCGAATACTCGCCCCAGGCTCGCCTAGCGAGGTGCTAGCGAGCGGCCACGGATTTTGAATTTGAAAACAGCCCCACGTTAGGAACTTTGAATTTTATGGCATTTTATCACAGGAATAACATGATCAAACATTCAGGGTATTCAGGCATATTTAAATTCCCATACGAAAGCAAATTATATATCAACATTTAATCATGATGCATTATATATGTAGATATGGCCAATTGAAAGTATAAACAATAGAGATACGCAAAACCTGTTTGCCAATTCAAGGTTGAAGGGATTGACCACTTGTAGTATCGGAATAAGTTAGGCAGCGGGAATTGGACGGCGATGGCTTCGGTGCAGATGGGCTGCCTTCAGGGTTTCTTTACTCTGAATTCTCCTGGTAGGCAGGGTTCCTATGCCAAAGTTTCTATCCGTCCTTCTCTGTTCTCTTTCTTTCTTTTTCCTCAAGGTTTTGTTCCAAGGAAACCTCAGAGTGTTTTGCTTCTCTTCCTTCTTTCTCCAGTGAATCTCCCAGTGTAACTCCCCTACTGAAACTTCAGTATTTATAGACTAATTTCGTGGGTAATGGGCTTGGAATGAGGGAGACCCAAGTCCAAAATAATTTGTTATATTTTATTTATTTATTTATTTTAATTATTTTAATTAATTAATTAATTAATTAATTAATTAATTAAAAAAAAAATTCTCCTTTTTTTTTTTTTTTTTTTTTTTTTGGGCTCAGAATGAAGCCCGAAATTTTTGTTGTCTGTCAGCTTCGCTAGGCGAGCGCGTAGCGAACAGGCCAGTTTGGGCCATTTTCTGGATTGGGCCATCCGTGAGCTGGGCCTTTGTTTCTTCAAGATCAGTGTTATATATGAGTCGGAATGCCTTGCAAAATGTCTTGAAATATTAATGGGCAAATTTTGGGGTATGACAATTAGTTGCTAATATTGCTTTGCTTTGCTTGATAAGCAATTTGCACTGAGGTATAAACCTTCTTGTCTCCATGTAGTCTGGAAGACCTGGCCTGTTACTCGGCCAGGCACCTGTCTGAAGTCCTCCTTAAGAGGCGATGTTTGTGCTTGTTTACTTTTGTCCCCAAGCAGGTAAAGACCTCTATGAGGCAATTGGCGGATATAAGAGATATGCAATCTATCTCCCGCTATTCTGTTGAGTCGTCCCTCTGCTCACACCATTGTGTTGACGCATTGAGGACAGTAACCCAAGATCTTGTACAGTTGTGCAGTTGAGTTCGTGTCTTGAGTGTAGAAGGGTTCCCACATTCTGAACCCACACTCCTTTGTCTGAAGCTCTCCCTGGCCAGGGATAAGAGCTGTGAAGTCTAATCTTCACTCACCTTTCATCTAGCTTCACCTTGACTCTCAATGTCAAGGTTAAGAGCTAACACCACCCCTGTACAGATGACTTGCTCTTGCAGTCTTACCCTTTGATTGAGCCCCACTTGTGTGTATATAGTGTGTGCTACTTGTGAATGCTTGATTTGCTGTTTACCTGTGTTGAATAGGATAGGCTTGCTTCCTGTGCAAGTTAGCTAGAAACCTTGACTTAGGGATGATTTTGCATGATAACATCTAGGCTCGAGTTAGTCTCCCTAGTTGTGTCTCCCTCTGTTATCTGGTTAGGCTAGTCTTGTGTCCCTTCGTAGGGGAACTACGTCGCCCTGATCCTCATACCAGATGAGGTACGTAGGCAGGAGATGAGCAGATCTCTCCGGGCGCCTGCGTCTTTGTTTTGTCTTGTTGTGTGCTTGGAAGCTGATGTAAGTCCAGCGATTGGCATTCGGGTTCCAGTGTGGGTGCGTTTTGGTTCGGAAGCTGATGTAAGTCCAGCAATTGGCATTCGGGTTCCATGTTTGCCCATTTTTGTGCGGAGTTCGACATAAGCCCAGCGATTGGCAGTCGATTTCCTGTGTTGCTTTGTCTGTGCGTGTTAGCCGAGCTACGAATGCTCTGATTCTCCTTCGTCCAAAGGAGATACGTATGCATAGGATGCGACATCCTAGCGAGCATGTGTCGTTCCTCCAGTCTGAACTACTTAGACTCTGATGTCTATGCCTAATAGACTAAGTAGGCCCAGGATGCGATATCCTGCCGAGTCAGTCTTGTCTGTTTTCTGGTGTCTCTTTCAGCCAGTGTGTGTGTGAGCGGTGTTTTAGCAACCATTTTCCTTCCTATTGTGCGTGGATCCCGTCGAGTACGACGGATGCGTAGGGGTGCTAATACCTTCCCTTCGCATAACCGACTCCCGATCCCATTCTCTTTGGTCGCGAGACCATGCTTTTTCCAGGTTTACTCTGAGCGTTTCCTTTCCCTCTTTTGGGATAAATAACGCACGGTGGCGGCTCTGTTGTTCTTGTTTCCCGCCGGTTTTTCGCGTAATGCGACACTCAGGTTGGGCAAGTTGTCATGCTACTCGCAGATCAGTGACAGGTTATTGTGTCTTTCTTGGTACATCTCTAATGTCCTGGAAATCCAAAAAGAAATCCACTGTCTCAAGGTCAAGTTCAGAAGCAGAATATAGAACTTTGGCTAGCTCATCTTGTGAATTACAATGGCTGCAATATTTGTTCCAGGATCTTCATATCTCTATTGATCAACCTAGCTCGGTATATTATGATAGCAAAAGTGCTATCTACGTTGCTCATAACCCAATCTTTTATGAGAGAACAAAACATATAGAAATCGACTGTCATGTCATTCGTGGGAAAATTCAAAATGGACTCTCATCTCATATATTTTCTCTTCCAATTACGTTTTTATCGCACATTTCTTCTCAATTCCGCATCTCTTAGATTCTTTTTTTCATCTTCTCTAAATCTCTCATCTCATATATTTTTTATGTATTATTATAATATCTTTGATATTATTTTATGCTACTATTTTATATATGTTTTTGTTCCACTTTTGCCTAATCTAATTTTTTGTATATTGAATGCGAAGTTTTTGTCTAAATATGCTAAGTTTTGATGTTATTTAGTAATGTATGAATTACTAAACACAAATTTATGCTGTTCTCTATAGGTGTATGTATGGCTCAATAAAAATATTGTAAAAAACCGAAACATTTGAACAAATTCAAACCATATTAGTTTGGTTTGTTTTGGTTTTGTTTTATTCCTAAAAGTCAACCGAACCAAACCAAGCCGCATGCTTTTTTGTCTTGCGGTTCGAATGATTGTTATCCTTAAAACCGCACCGCAAACACCCCTAATATGACATGTCTTTTATTTTATAAAATAAATATTAGCATTGTTATATTTTCTGATAATACTTAAAATATTAAAAAAATCAATAATAATAAATGAATTTGAAATTTTGTTATTTCAAACAATATGTTAAAATATATGATTATTATTATATTATTTTATGATTATACTTGAATAAGTCATTCATCTTTAGTATTATTATTTCTCATAGATCTATTTTTTTTTATATATTATATCATATATATATATATATATAATATATAGATATATATATATAATTATAATATATATATATAATATATATATAATATATATATAATTTCTATAGATATCTATATATATATATATATATATCTATATATATATATATATTAATATATTGCATTTAGGGTGATTATAGAAAGCATAATTTTACATTATTTGACGAGCAGAAATCCAATACATTGATGTGTTCTTATTTCTTCTTCAATAGATTTCCAACTGTCATCTTATTTCTTCTCTAATCAATTACAAACTGTCATCTTATATCTTCTTCAATCAATTTCAGACAATCATCTTATTTCATCTTTAATCAATGTCATCTTATTTCTTTTTCTATCAATTTCACATTGTTATCTTATTTCTTCTTCAATCAATTTCACACTGTCATCTATCATCTTATTTCACATATCACCCTCACCCCTTGAGATATAAGCATCATCCCTTGAGGTATAGGTAGTCTTTCAGATTTTCACCACCCCTTGAGATAGGTAAAGCACCTCTTTGATTCTACCTATGTTTAAAGAGTACAATTAATTAAACATTTATGATGGAAATAAATGGGATATCCAAATTTAATGCATGAATATCATGAAATTGTCTATGAATCACTTGCATAACTCATGGATGCCACTCTTTTACTATTTTAAAAAATATAAGTTAATAAATCATTTAAAACTTTTTATATAAATTTATACTTGAATTTATAAGATCTTATTTGAATACTTTTTTTTTACCTTAAAGTGCAGGACTCTCTTTCTCTATTTTTTTTTTAAATATACTTGTATTTATACTCTCCATAAATAATTATAAGATCTATATAATCTTGTATATGAAGAATGGAAAGTAATATAAAACCAAACTCTAAAATTTTATTGAAACTTCAACAGATTTTAACATTTAGTTAAATATTTGGATCACAAAAAATAATATTATAAAAATTAATTTTTGTAAATCTTATGTAATAGAAGGACTGGTATAATTATCAATTACTTTTATATTACATTTTTTTCCTGTTGTATAGAATCCTTATTATATACTAAATTTTAATTCCTTTCATTATATTTTATAAATTAATTATTAAAAAATTATATTTATTCCATTAATTATTTAATCTACTTTTTTGTTGTATGTTTTTCCAATCTCACTCTTTTTATTTTGTGGGACTGTATTAAACTTTATTTAATTTGTTTAACTATAAATATCTTTAGGATTATATAACTCACATCATTAATAAGACATTAAGAATATATAAATAATTATATGATAATTTTATTTTTATGATCATGAATCAATTATGAGTTGTTTATATTATATTAAAATTTATTACTATTTAATTACATCACTTATCTATTTAACAATAATACAAATATAAATTGCATTTATTACTATTTATTTTAAATATAATTTAATATCATTGATATTTTTAATGTCCTATGAAAGTTCAACCATTATTATATATTTTTTTATGATAAATTTAATATCATTAATGATGTATTAATATGTTTTCTTATTTTTAATTTTATATACAATATTACATTTTAAAATAGAAAAATCTAATAAATAATAGATATTAAAAACAAATAATTTTTTTGTTAACAATAAAGTAGATAGGATAATTATGAAAACACGTGAGAATAATAATTTAGACATGTGTCATGCATTGGTTTTAAATAAATTTACCTATTCTAGAATTGCTATTTTTTTTTATATTTATAACTCTTAAAGTTAGTGTAAATAATGGTATTGTTGTTTCATATGACATATGGGTGTTCAAGACCAAACCAATCCAATAGAAAACGATAAAACAAACCGAAACCGTAAAAATCGCATCTGGTTCGGATGCGTTTGGGTCATTTTTTAACAAAACCGCATGGTTTGGTTTGGTTTGCGGTTTTTATTTTTAAAAATGAACTAAACCAAATCAAACCGCATTATGTTACAACCCAAACTTAAATTATCCCACATCAAGCCCAAAACTTAAACTTAGTATGCATTAACCTTACAATTAAAAATGATTTTCTCTTACCCACACTTAATATTTCAATTTCAACCTTCTTAAACTTAGTAGTATCGTGTCTTCTTCTCATCTTCTTTACCATGTAGATTTTGCCCTTTCTACTATAATTATTACATGATGTAAATAGTTAGTTAGTCCTTTATTTAACTCTAGTTAGGTTCAGCTAATCATAATTGTAACTGAGAGGGTTATTGGCATATGGAGATGAGGCAAAGGGAAAGACATTTCCATGGAAGACAACATTCCTTGAAACATAGAACCCATGGTGATTGGATCATATAGAAGGTAGCCTTTGGTGCCTTCTCTATATCCAAGGAAGATGAATTTTCTTGCCCTTGGTTCAAATTTGGTTCTATGATTATGCAAGGTTGAGGAATATGCAAGGCATCCAAAGACTCTTAAGTGAATAAGATTGGTAGGAGTAGAATGAAGCATTTGGTAAGGTGTGAGGTTGTTCAACATAGGTGTGGGAAGTCTATTGATAATATGGATGGGTTGTTGTATGGAGAGATGCCAAAGGTTTTGAGGTCGATGAGATTGAAAGGAAATAGCATGTGCCACATTTAAAATGTGTTGATCCTTTCTTTCCACGATGCCGTTTTGCTGAGGTATCTCAATATATGACCTATGATGTATGATGCCTCTAGAAAGGTGAAAACTAGTCATGAGAAACTCAGAGCCATTGTCACTACGAATACATTTTAGTTTCTTATTGAATTGAGTTTCAATGAAAATAATGAAATTAGCAAGGTGATTTCTGGTTTCACTTTTATTTTTCATGAAAATTGTCCAAGTGAACCTGCTGTAATCATCTACTAGAGTTAAGAAATACTTATGACCACCTATGGAAGGCGTGGAAAGAGGTTCCCAATTATCAGCATGAACTAAATCAAAAATGGCAACAAATTTAGTATTACTATGAGCAAAGGGTAAATTTCTTTGTTTAGCCAAATGGAAAATATTACAAGGTTTATGATTGTAATTCAAAGTGACAAAGGGAAATTGATATGAAATACATTTGAGTATATGAGGACTTAGATGTCCTAATCTAAAATACCAAATGGTGGCAGGATCATTCTTAGCATAATCTAAATGATTAGATATGAAGGTGTTGACAGAACCAGATGTGGGAGATAGAGCAAAAGTTGAGTTGGTGTCAAGCACATACAATTTGACAATCCTCCTAGCTGTAAATCCAGTCATCTTAGGATGAAATAGCTTCAAAATTTAACATCAATTACGATAGAGTTTCACATCATATAAGGTGGAATCAAATAGAGTAGTTACTGAGATGATATTACCATGAAACAAAGGAAAATAGTAGACATTATGAAGGACTAGGGAACCACATAGCAAAACTGATTTAGTTATAACTATGATTAGTTGAACCTACTAGAGTTAAATAAATGACTAGTTAACTATTTACATCATGTAAATCTCTCTACAAATTTTCTTCGTGTATAACCACAACAATGGTGATATCTTTACTCTGATTTTGCTACAAATCTACCTCCTGGGTTATTGACACCATATCATTCATCCAATAAAGTCTGCAAATTAAATAAGTCATTATATGGACAAAAACTGGCCAGTAGACAATGGTACTCCAAGTTATCTATTGCTCTCACCTCTCTTGGATACTCACATTCTTCTGCTGATCATTCTCTATTCACAAAGCTACATAATTCGCATTTCACTTCTCTTCTAGTCTATATTGATGATATTGTCTTAGCAGGTGATGATTTGTAGGAAATACAATTTGTCAAAAAAATTCCTTGATTCAAAATTCAAAATCATGGACCTTGGCAAGCTTAAATAATTCCTTGGATTGGAAGTTGAAAGATCTACTCAAGGTATGTTTCTCAATCAAAGGAAATATACCTTAGAATTGCTTGAGGAAAGTGGCTTATTGGCTACTAAGCCTAGTATCACTCCCTTTGATTGCTCCTTGAAGCTTCATGATAGTGAATCGCCACCTCATGAAGATGAAACGGCTTATAGGAGGCTTGTTGGAAAATTGTTATATTTAACTACAACAAGACCTAACATTGCCTTCATTGTTCAGCAATTTAGTAAATTCATATCTAAGCCTTTACAAGTTCATCATTCAACGGCAATTAGAGTTCTTAAATATCTCAAAGGTGCTCTTGCCAAGGGATTGTTCTATTCTTTCTCATCAACACTCAAATTTTCTGGCTTTACAGACTCGGATTGGGCAAGTTGTCATGCTACTCACAGATCAGTGACTGGTTATTGTGTCTTTCTTGGCACATCTCTAATGTCCTGGAAATCCAAAAAGAAATCCACTGTCTCAAGGTCAAGTTCAGAAGCAGAATATAGAGCTTTGGCTAGCTTATCTTTTGAATTACAATGGCTGCAATATTTGTTCCAGGATCTTCATATCTCTATTGATCAACCTAGCTCGATATATTGCGATAACAAGAGTACTATCTACCTTGCTCATAACCCAATCTTTCATGAGAGAAGAAAACATATAGAAATTGACTATTATGTCATTCGTGAGAAAATTCAAAATGGACTCATTCAGCTCCTCCCAGTTTCTTTTGCTGCACAATCGATAGATGTGCTTACCAAGCCACTGCATGCGGCCTCATTCACTTCATTGGTTTCCAAGCTTGGCCTATTAGACACCCATAGCCCAGCTTGTGGGGGCTATTACATGATGTAAATAGTTATCTAGTCCTTTATTTAACTCTAGTTAGGTTCAGCTAATCATAGTTGTAACTGAATTAGTTTTGCTAAATTAAGAGTTAGTTAGCTAGTTTACCACATATAGACAATACTTGTACATTGTAATAGTTGAGTTTTACGATGAATAAAATTACCTTTCATATTTTTCCCTCTCTCATTGGCATTCTAAACTCAACATCCTCTCTAACGTTCTTTCTTTTTTGTCCTTTATGTTACTATTTTATCTTCCAATTACGTTTTTATCGCACATTTCTGCTCAATTCCGCATCTCTTATATTCTTTTTTTCATCTTCTCTAATCTCTCATCTCATATTTTTTTTATGTTTTATTATAATATCTTTGATATTATTTTATGTTACTATTTTATATATGTTTTTGTTCCACTTTTGTCTAATCTAATTTTTTGTATATTGATTGTGAAGTTTTTGTCTAAATATGCTAAGTTTTGATGTTATTTAGTAATGTATGAATTACTAAACACAAAGTTATGTTGTTCTCTATAGGTGTATGTATGGCTCAATAAAAATATTGTAAAAAACCGAACCATTTCAACAAATTCAAACCATATTAGTTTTGTTTGTTTTGGTTTGGTTTTATTTCTAAATGTCAACCGAACCAAACCAAGCCGAATGCTTTTTTGTATATTGAATGCGAAGTTTTTGTCTAAATATGCTAAGTTTTGGTGTTATTTAGTAATGTATGAATTACTAAACACAAAGTTATGTTGTTCTCTATAGGTGTATGTATGGCTCAATAAATATATTGTAAAAAACCGAACCATTTCAACAAATTCAAACCATATTAGTTTTGTTTGTTTTGGTTTGGTTTTATTTCTAAAAGTCAACCGAACCAAACCAAGCCGAATGCTTTTTTGTCTTGCGGTTCAAATGATTGTTATCCTTAAAACCGCCCAAACCGCATCGCGAACACCTCAAATATGACATGTCTTTTATTTTACAAAATAAATATTAGCGTTGTTATATTTTCTGATAATAATTAAAATATAAAATAATTAATATTAATAAATGAATTTGAAATTTTGTTATTTCAGACAAAAACATTATATAACAACCACATAACATGGTTATATGTTAAAATATATGGTTATTTTATTATTTTACATTATTATACTTGAATAAGTCATTCATCTTATGTATTTTATTTCTCATAGTCACTTATTTTTTTTCATATATATATATATATATATATATAATATATATATATATATATATATATATATATATAATATATATTATATATATATATATATATATATATATATATTGCATTTAGAGTGATTATAGAAATTATAATTTTATATTATTTGACTAGCCGAAATCCAATACTTTGATGTGTTCTTATTTCTTCTTCAATAGATTTCACACTGTCATCTTATTTCTTCTCCAATCAATTACAAACTGTCATCTTATATATTCTTTAATCAATTTCAGATTATCATCTTATTTCATCTTTAATCAATTTCACAATGTCATCTTAGTTCTTCTTCAATTAATTTCACACTATTATCTTATTTCTTCTTCAATCAATTTCACACTGTCATCTATCATCTTATTTCACATATCACCCTCACCCCTTGAGATATGAGCATCACCCCTTGAGGTATGAGGTATAGGTAGTCTTTCAGATTTCTATTGCCGCTTTAGATAGGTAAAGCACCTCTTTGATTCTATCTATCTTTAAAGAGTACAAGTAATTAACAATTTATGATGGAAATAAATGAGATATCCAGATTTAATGCATGAATATCATGAGTTGTCTATGAATAACTTGCATATCTCCTGCATGTCACTATTTTACTATTTTAAAAATATAAGTTAATAAGTTATTTAAAACTTTTTATATAAATTTATACATGTATTTATAAGATCTCATGCCACTCTTATGTAATAGAAGGACTGGTATAATTATCAATTACTTTTATATTACATTTTTTTTCCTGTTGTATAGAATACTTATTATATACTAAATTTTAATTCCTTTCATTATATTTTATAAATTAATTAATAAAAAATTATATTTATTCCATTAATTATTTAATCTACTTTTTTATTGTTTGTTTTTCCAATCTCACTCTTTTTATTTTGTGTGACTCTATTAAACTTTATTTAATTTGTTTAACTAATAAGATGTTTAGGATTATATAACTCACATCATTAATAAGACATTAAGAATATATAAATAATTATATGATATATTTATTTTTATTATCATGAATCAATTTTGAGTTGTTTATATTATATTAAAATTTATTACTATTTAATTACATCACTTATATATTTAACAATAATACAAATATAAATTGCATTTATTACCATTTATTTTAAATATAATTTAATATCATTGATATTTTTAATGTCCTATGAAAGTTCAACCATTATTATATATTTTTTTATGATAAATTTAATATCATTAATTATGTATTAATATGTTTTCTTATTTTTAACTTTATATACAATATTACATTTTAAAATAGAAAATTTAATAAATAATAGATATAAAAAAAAAATATTTTTTGTTATCAATAAAGTAGATAGGATAATTATGAAAACACATGAGAATAATAATTTAGACATGTGTCATGCATTTGTTTTAAATAAATTTACCTATTCTAGAATTGCTAATTTTTTATATATTTATAACTCTTAAAGTTAGTGTAAATAATGGTATTGTTGTTTCATATGACATATGGGTGTTAAAGACCAAACCAATCCAATAGAAAACAATAAAACAAACCGAAACCATAAAAAACCGCAATTGGTTCGGATGCGATTGGGTCATTTTTTAACAAAACCGCACGGTTTTGTTTGGTTTGCGGTTTGTATTTTTAAAAACGAACTAAACCAAATCAAACCGCATTATGTTACAACCCAAACTTAATTTATCCCACATCCAACCCAAAACTTATACTTAGTATGCATTAAACTTACAATTAAAAATGACCTTCATAAACTTAGTAGTATCGTGTCTTCTTCTCATCTTCTTTACCATGTACATTTTGCCCTTTCTAGTATAATTATTACATGATGTAAATAGTTAGTTACGCCTTTATTTAACTCTAGTAAGACTCAGCTAATCATAATTGTAACTGAGAGGGTTATTGGCATATGGAGATGAGGCAAAGGGAAAGACATTTCCATGGAAGACAACATTCCTTGAAACATAGAACCCATGGTGATTGGAT
Source organism: Lathyrus oleraceus (assembly GCF_024323335.1). Taxonomy (NCBI): domain Eukaryota; kingdom Viridiplantae; phylum Streptophyta; class Magnoliopsida; order Fabales; family Fabaceae; genus Lathyrus; species Lathyrus oleraceus. Next base: position 50,929,458 of record NC_066581.1, on the reverse strand, counting down.
CATATAGAAGGTAGCCTTTGGTGCCTTCTCTATATCCAAGGAAGATGAATTTTCTTGCCCTTGGTTCAAATTTGGTTCTATGATTATGCAAGGTTGAGGAATATGCAAGGCATCCGAAGACTCTTAAGTGAATAAGACTGGGAGGAATAGAATGAAGCATTTGGTAAGGTGTGAGGTTGTTCAACATAGCTATGGGAAGTCTATTGATAATATGGATGGCTTGTTGTATGGAGAGATGCCAAAGGTTGTGAGATCAATGAGATTGAAAGGAAATAACATGTGCCACATTTGAAATATGTTGATCCTTTCTTTCCACGATGCCATTTTGCTGAGGTATCTCAACATATGACCTATGATGTATGATGCCTCTAGAAAGGTGAAAACTAGTCATGAGAAACTCAGAGCCATTGTCACTGCGAATACATGTTAGTTTCTTATTGAATTGAGTTTCAATGAAAATAATGAAATTAGCAAGCTGATTTCTGGTTTCACTTTTATTTTTCATGAAAATTGTCCAAATGAACCTGCTGTAATCATCTACTAGAGTTAAGGAATACTTATGACCACCTATGGAAGGCGTGGAAAGACGTTCCCAATTATCAGCATCAACTAAATAAAAAATGGCAACAGATTTAGTATTACTATGAGCAAAGGGTAAATTTCTTTGTTTAGCCAAGTGGAAAGTATTACAAGGTTTATGATTGTCATTGAAAGTTACAAAGGGAAAATGATATGAAATACATTTGTGATAAATGAGGACTTAAATGTCCTAATCTAAAATGCCAAATGGTGGCAGGACCATTCTTAGCAGAATCTAAATGATTAGAGATGAAGGTGTTGACAGAACCTGATTCGAGAGATGGAGCCAAAGTTGAGTTGGTGCTAAGCACATACAATTTTCCAATCCTCCTAGCTGTAAATCCAGTCATCATGGGACGAAATAGCTGCAAAATTTCACAATAATTAGGATAGAGTTTCACATCATATAAGGTGGAATCAAATAGAGTAGTGACTGAGATGATATTACCATGAAACGATGGAAAATAGTAGACATTATGAAGGACTAGGGAACCACATAGCAAATCTGATTCATCCAGTAAAGTATGCAAATTAAATAAGTCATTATATGGACAAAAACAGGCCAGTAGACAATGGTAGTCCAAGTTATCTACTGCTCTCACCTCTCTTGGATACTCACATTCTTCTGCTGATCATTCTCTATTCACAAAGCTACATAATTCGCATTTCACTTCTCTTCTAGTCTATATTGATGATATTGTCTTAGCAGGTGATGATTTGTAGGAAATACAATTTGTCAAAAAAATTCATTGATTGAAAATTCAAAATCATGGACCTTGGCAAGCTTAAATAATTCTTTGGAATGGAAGTTGAAAGATCTAATCAATGTATGTTTCTCAATCAAAGGAAATATACCTTAGAATTGCTTGAGGAAAGTGGCTTATTGGCTACTCCTTGAAGCTTCATGATAGTGAATCATCACCTCATGAAGATGAAACGGCTTATAGGAGGCTTGTTGCAAATTGTTATATTTAACTACAAAAAGACCTGACATTTCCTTCATTGTTCAGCAACTTAGTCAATTCATATCTAAGCCTTTACAAGTTCATCATTCAGCAGCAATTAGAGTTCTTAAATATCTCAAAGGTGCTCTTGCCAAGGGATTGTTCTATTCTTTCTCATCAACACTCAAATTCGCTGGCTTTACAGACTCGGATTGGGCAAGTTATCATGCTACTCGCAGATCAGTGACAGGTTATTGTGTCTTTCTTGGCACATCTCTAATGTCCTGGAAATCCAAAAAGAAATCCATTGTCTCAAGGTCAAGTTCAGAAGCAGAATATAGAGCTTTGGCTAGCTTATCTTGTGAATTACAATGGCTGCAATATTTGTTCCAGGACCTTCACATCTCTATTGATCAACCTAGCTCGGTATATTGTGATAACAAGAGTGCTATCTACCTTGCTCATAACCCAATCTTTCATGAGAGAAGAAAACATATAGAAATCGACTATCATGTCATTCGTGAAAAAATTCAAAATGGACTCATTCACTTCCTGCCAGTTTCTTTTGCTGCACAATCGACAGATGTGCTTACCAAGCCACTGCATGCTGCCTCATTCACTTCATTGGTTTTCAAGCTTGGCCTATTAGACACCCATAGCCCAGCTTGTGGGGGCTATTACATGATGTAAATAGTTAGCTAGTCTTTTATTTAACTCTAGTTAGGTTCAGCTAATCATAGTTGTAACTGAATTAGTTTTGCTAAATTAAGAGTTAGTTAGTTAGTTAGTTAGCTAGTTTACCATATATAGACAATACTTGTACATTGTAATAGTTGAGTTTTACGATGAATAAAATTATCTTTCATATTTTTCCCTCTCTCATTTGGCATTCTAAACTCAACATCCTCTCTTATGTTCTTTCTTTTTTGTCCTTTATGTTACTATTTTATCTTCCAATTACATTTTTATCGCACATTTCTTCTCAATTCCGCATCTCTTGTATTCTTTTTTTCATCTTCTCTAATCTCTCATCTCATATATTTTTTATGTTTTATTATAATATCTTTGATATTATTTTATGTTACTATTTTATATATGTTTTTGTTCCACTTTTGTCTAATCTAATTTTTTGTATATTGAATGCGAAGTTTTTGTCTAAATATGCTAAGTTTTGATGTTATTTAGTAATGTATGAATTACTAAACACAAAGTTATGTTGTTCTTTATAGGTGTATGTATGGCTCAATAAAAATATTGTAAAAAACCGAACCATTTCAACAAATTCAAACCATTGTAGTTTTGTTTGTTTTTGGTTTGGTTTTATTTCTAAAAGTCAACTGAACCAAACCAAGCCGAATGCTTTTTTGTTTTGCGGTCCGAATGATTGTTATCCTTAAAACCGCCCAAACCGCATCGCGAACACCCCTAATATGACATGTCTTTTATTTTATAAAATAAATATTAGCGTTGTTATATTTTCAGATAATAATTAAAATATAAAAAAAAATCAATAATAATAAATGAATTTGAAATTTTGTTATTTCAGACAAAAACTTTATATAACAACCACATAACATGGTTATATGTTAAAATATATGATTATTTTATTATTTTACATTATTATATTTGAATACTTTCATCTTTTGTATTTTATTTCTCGTAGTCACTTATTTTTTTTCATATATATATTATATATATTATATATATATATATATATATATATATTATATATATATATATATATATATTGCATTTAAAGTGATTATAGAAATCATAATTTTATATTATTTGACTAGCCCAAATCCAATACTTTGATGTGTTCTTATTTCTTCTTCAATAGATTTCACACTGTCATCTTATTTCTTCTCTAATCAATTACAAAGTGTCATCTTATATATTCTTCAATCAATTTCAGATTATCATCTTATTTCATCTTTAATAAATTTCACAATGTCATCTTATTTCTTCTTCAATTAATTTCACACTATTATCTTATTTCTTCTTCAATCAATTTCACACTGTCATCTATCATCTTATTTAGGTAGTCTTTCAGATTTCCATTGCCCCTTGACATAGGTAAAGCACCTCTTTGATTCTATCTATCTTTAAAGAATACAAGTAATTAACAATTTATGATGGAAATAAATGGGATATCCAGATTTAATGCATGAATATCATGAGTTGTCTATGAATCACTTGCATTCTCCTGCATGTCACTATTTTACTATTTTAAAAAATATAAGTTAATAAATTATTTAAAACTTTTTATATAAATTTATACATGTATTTATAAGATCTCATGCCACTCTTATGTAATAGAAGGACTGGTATAATTATCAAATACTTTTGTATTACATTTTTTTTTCCGTTGTATAGAATACTTATTATATACTAAATTTTAATTCCTTTCATTACATTTTATAAATTAATTAATAAAAAATTATATTTATTCCATTAATTATTTAATCTACTTTTTTATTGTATGTTTTTCCAATCTCACTCTTTTTATTTTGTGTGACTGTATTAAACTTTATTTAATTTGTTTAACTAATAATATGTTTAGGATTATATAACTCACATCATTAATAAGACATTAAGAATATATAAATAATTATATGATATATTTATTTTTATTATCATGAATCAATTATGAGTTGTTTATATTATATTAAAATTAATTACTATTTAATTACATCACTAATGTATTCAACAATAATACAAATATAAATTGCATTTATTATCATTTATTTTAAATATAATTTAATATGATTGATATTTTTAATGTCCTACGAAAGTTCAACCATTATTATATATTTTTTTATGATAAATTTAATATCATTAATTATGTATTAATATGTTTTCTTATTTTTAACTTTATATACAATATTACATTTTAAAATAGAAAATCTAATAAATAATAGATATTAAAAACAAATAAGTTTTTGTTAACAATAAAGAAGATAGGATAATTATGAAAACACATGAGAATAATAATTTAGACATGTGTCATGCATTTGTTTTAAATAAATTTACCTATTCTAGAATTGCTATTTTTTTATATATTTATAACTCTTAAAGTTAGTGTAAATAATGGTATTGTTGTTTCATATGACATATGGGTGTTCAAGACCAAACCAATCCAATAGAAAACGATGAAACAAACCGAAACCGTAAAAAACCGCATCTGGTTCGGATCCGTTTGGGTCATTTTTTAACAAAACCGCACGGTTTGGTTTGGTTTGCGGTTTGTATTTTTAAAAACGAACTAAACCAAATCAAACCGCATTATGTTACAACCCAAACTTAAATTATCCCACATCCAACCCAAAACTTATACTTAGTATGCATTAAATTTACAATTAAAAATGACCTTCTTAAACTTAGTAGTATCGTGTCTTCTTCTCATTTTCTTTACCATGTACATTTTGCCCTTTCTACTATAATTATTACATGATGTCAATAGTTAGTTAGTCCTTTATTTAACTCTAGTTAGGTTCAGCTAATCATAATTGTAACTGAGAGGGTTATTGGCATATGGAGATGAGGCAAAGGGAAAGACATTTCCATGGAAGACAACATTCCTTGAAACATAGAACCCATGGTGATTGGATCATATAGAAGGTAGCCTTTGGTGCCTTCTCTATATCCAAGGAAGATGAATTTTCTTGCCCTTGGTTCAAATTTGGTTCTATGGTTATGCAAGGTTGAGGAATATGCAAGGCATCCAAAGACTCTTAAGTGAATAAGACTGGGAGGAATAGAATGAAGCATTTGGTAAGGTGTGAGGTTGTTCAACATAGCTGTGGGAAGTCTATTGATAATATGGATGGCTTGTTGTATGGAGAGATGCCAAAGGTTGTGAGATCGATGAGATTGAAATGAAATAACATGTGCCACATTTGAAATGTGTTGATCCTTTCTTTCCACAATGCCATTTTGCTGAGGTATCTCAACATATGACCTATGATGTATGATGCCTCTAGAAAGGTGAAAAAGGTGAAAACTAGTCATGAGAACTCAGAGCCATTGTCACTGCGAATACATGTTAGTTTCTTATTGAATTGAGTTTCAATGAAAATAATGAAATTAGCAAGCTGATTTCTGGTTTCACTTTTATTTTTCATGAAAATTGTCCAAATGAACCTGCTGTAATCATCTACTAGAGTTAAGGAATACTTATGACCACCTGTGGAAGGCGTGGAAAGAGGTTCCCAATTATCAGCATCAACTAAATAAAAAATGGTAACAGATTTAGTATTACTATGAGCAAAGGGTAAATTACTTTGTTTAGCCAAATGGAAAGTATTACAAGGTTTATGATTGTCATTGAAAGTTACAAAGGGAAATTGATATGAAATACATTTGTGATATATGAGGACTTAAATATCCTAATCTAAAATGCCAAATGGTGGCATGATCATTCTTAGCAGAATCTAAATGATTAGAGATGAAGGTGTTGACTGAACCTGATGCGAGAGATGGAGCCAAAGTTGAGTTGGTGTCAAGCACATACAATTTTCCAATCCTCCTACCTGTAAATCCAGTCATCTTGGGATGAAATAGTTGAAAAATTTCACAATAATTAGGATAGAGTTTCACATCATATAAGGTGGAATCAAACAGAGTAGTGACCGAGATGATATTGATATGAAACGAAGGAAAATAGTAGACATTTTGAAGGACTAGGGAACCAAATAGCAAAACTGATTCAGTTCCAACTATGATTAGTTGAACCTAACTAGAGTTAAATAAATGACTAGTTAACTATTTACATCATGTAAATTTCTCTACAAATTTTCTTGCTGTATAACCACAACAATGGTGATATAATACTCTGATTTTGCTACAAATCTACCTCCTGGGTTATTGACATCATATCATTCATCCAATAAAGTCTGCAAATTAAATAAGTCCATATATGGACATAAACAAGCCAGTAGACAATAGTAATCCAAGTTATCTACTGCTCTCACCTCTCTTGGATACTCACATTCTTCTGCTGATCATTCTCTATTCACAAACTACATAATTCACATTTCACTTCTCTTCTAGTCTATATTGATGATATTGTCTTATCAGGTGATGATTTGTAGGAAATACAATTTGTCAAAAAAAATCATTGATTGAAAATTCGAAATCATGGACCTTGGCAAGCTTAAATAACTCCTTGGAATGGAAGTTTAAAGATCTAATCAATGTATGTTTCTCAATGAAAGGAAATATACCTTAGAATTGCTCCTTGAAGCTTCATGATAGTGAATCATCACCTCATGAAGATGAAATGGCTTATAGGAGGCTTGTTAGAAATTGTTATATTTAACTACAACAAGACCTGACATTGCCTTCATTGTTCAACAACTTTGTCAATTCATATCTAAGCCTTTACAAGTTCATCATTCAGTAGAAATTAGAGTTCTTAAATATCTCAAAGGTGCTTTTGCCAAGGGATTGTTCTATTCTTTCTCATCAACACTCGATTGGGCAAGTTATCATGCTACTCGCAGATCAGTGACAGGTTATTGTGTCTTTCTTGGCACATCTCTAATGTCCTGGAAATACAAAAAGAAATCCACTGTCTCAAGGTCAAGTTCAGAAGCAGAATATAGAGCTTTGGCTAGCTTATCTTGTGAATTACAATGGCTGCAATATTTTTTCCAAGATCTTCACATCTCTATTGATCAACCTAGCTCGGTATATTGTGATAACAAGAGTGCTATCTACCTTGCTCATAACCCAATCTTTCATGAGAGAAGATAACATATAGAAATCGACTATCCTTTCATTCGTGAGAAAATTCAAAATGGACTCATTCACCTCCTGCCAGTTTCTTTTGCTGCATAATCGACATATGTGCTTACCAAGCCACTGCATGATGCCTCATTCACTTCATTAGTTTCCAAGCTTGGCGTATTAGACACCCATAGCCCAGCTTGTGGGGGCTATTACATGATGTAAATAGTTAGCTAGTCCTTTATTTAACTCTAGTTAGGTTCAGCTAATCATAGTTGTGACTGAATTAGTTTTGCTAAATTAAGAGTTAGTTAGTTAGTTAGTTAGCTAGTTTACCATATATAGACAATACTTGTACATTGTAATAGTTGAGTTTTACGATGAATAAAATTATCTTTCATATTTTTTCCCTCTCTCCATTGGCATTCTAAACTCAACATCCTCTCTTACGTTCTTTCTTTTATCTTTTATGTTACTATTTTCTCTTCCAATTACATTTTTATCGCATCTTTCTTCTCAATTACGTATCTCTTATGTTCTTTTTTTTATCTTCTCTAATCTCTCATCTCATATATTTTTTATGTTTTATTATAATATATTTGATATTATTTTATGCTACTATTTTATATATGTTTTTTATTCCATTTTTGTCTAATCTAATTTTATGTATATTGAATGCGAAGTTTTTGTCTAAATATTCTAAGTTTTGATGTTATTTAGTAATGTATGAATTAGTAAACACAAAGTTATGTTGTTCTCTATAGGTGTATGTATGGCTCAATAAAAATATTGTAAAAAACCGAACCAATTGAACAAATTCAAACCATATTAGTTTTGTTTGTTTTTATTTCTAAAAGTCAACCGAATCAAACCAAGCCGTATGCTTCTTTATGTTGCGGTTCGAATGATTGTTATCCTCAAAACCGCCCAAACCGTACCGCGAACACCCCTAATATGACATGTCTTTTATTTTACAAAATAAATATTAGCGTTGTTATATTTTCTGATAATAATTAAAATAAAAATAATTAATATTAATAAATGAATTTGAAATTTTGTTATTTCAGACAAAAACTTTATATAACTACCCATAACATGGTTATATGTTAAAATATATGATTATTTTATTATTTTACATTATTATACTTGAATAAGTCATTCATCTTTAGTATTTTATTTCTCATAGTCAGTTTTCTTCATATTATATATATATATATATATATATATATATATATATTATATATATATATATATATATATAGATATATATAGATTATATATATATAATATATATAGTATATATATATATATAGAATATATATATATATAATTTTTTTTTCATTTAGGGTGATTATAGAAATCATAATTTGATATTATTTGACGAGCAGAAATCCAATACTTTCATGTGTTCTTATTTCTTCTTCAATAGATTTCACACTGTCTTATATTGTCATCTTAATTCTTCTTCGATCAATTTCACAGTATCATCTTATTTCTTCTTTAATCAATTTCACATTGTCATCTATCATCTTATTTCACATATCAGCATAACCCCTTGAGATATAAGCATCACCCCTTGAGATATAGGTAGTCTTTCAGATTTCCATTGCCCCTTGAGATATGTAATCTTTCAGATTTTCATCACCCGCTTGAGATAGATAAAGCACCTCTTTGATTCTACCTATCTTGAAAGAGTATAATTAATTTACAATTTATGATGGAAATAAATGGGATATCCAAATTTAATGCATGAATATCATGAAATTCTCTATGAATCACTTGCATATCTCATGGATGCCACTCTTTTACTATTTTAAAAAATATTAGTTAATAAATCATTTAAAACTTTTTATATAAATTTCACATTATCATCTTATTTCATCGTTAATCAATTTCACAATGTCATCTTATTTCTTCTTCAATCAATTTCACACTGTCATCTATCATCTTATTTCACATATCACCCTCACCCCTTGAGATATAGGTAGTCTTTCAGATTTCCATTGCCCCTTGAGATAGGTAAAGCACGTCTTTGATTCTACCTATCATGTATCTCGTGCATGCCACTCTTTTACAATTTTAAAAATATAAGTTAATAAATCATTTAAAACTTTTTATATAAATTTATACATTTATTTATAAGATATCATTTGAATGTTTTTTAAACTTCAAAAGATTTTAAAATTTAGTTAAATATTTGGATCACAAAAAATAACTTTATAAAAATTAACTTTTGTAAATCTTATGTAATAGTAGGACTGGTATAATTATCAATTACTTTTATATTACATTTTTTTCCTGGTGTATAAAATACTTATTATGTACTAAATTTTAATTAATTTCATAATATTTTATAAATGAATTAATAAAAAAAATTATTTATTCCATTATTTAATTAATCTACTTTTTTATTATATGTTTTTCCAATCTCACTCTTTTTATTTTGTGTGACCGTATTAAACTTTATTTAATTTGTTTAACTAATAATATGTTTAGGATTATATAACTCACATCATTAATAACACATTTAGAATATATAAATAATTATATGATATTTTTATTTTTATGATCATGAATCAATTATGAGTTGTTTATATTATATTAAAATTTATAACTATTTAATTACATCACTAATATATTTAACAATAATTCAAATATAAATTTCATTTATTACCATTTATTTTAAATTAAATTTAATATCATTGATATTTTTAATGTCCTACAAAAGTCCAACCATTATTATATATAATTTTATGATAAATTTAATATCATTAATTATGTATTAATATGTTTTCTTATTTTTAATTTTATATACAATATTACATTTTAAAATAGAAAAATCTAATATATAATTCATATTATAAACAAATAATTTTTTTGTTAACAATAAAGTAGATATGATAATTATGAAAACACGTGAGAATAATAATTTAGACATGTCTCATGCATTTGTTTTAAATAAGTTTACCAATTCTAGAATTGCTATTTTTTTATATTTATAACTCTTAAAGTTAGTGTAAATAATGGTATTGTTGTTTCATATTACATATGGGTGTTCAAGACCAAACCAATCCAATACAAAACCGTATAACAAACCCGAACCGCAAAAAACCGCATCTGGTTCTGTTGCGTTTGGGTCATTTTTTTACCAAAATCGCACGGTTTGGTTTGGTTTGCGGTTTGTATTTTTACAAACGAACTAAACCAAATCAAACCGCATTATGTTACAATCCAAACTTAAATTATCCCACATCCAACCCAAAACTCAAACATAGTATGCATTAACCTTACAATTAAAAATGATTTTCTCTTACTCACACTTAATATTTCAATTTCAACCTTCTTAAATATCTCATAGTAGTATCGCGTCTTCTTCTCATCTTCTTTATCATGTACATTTGCCCTTTCTATTATAATTATTACATGATGTAAATAGTTAGCTATTCCTTTATTCAATTCTAGTTAGGTTCAGCTAATCATAGTTGTAACTGACAGGGTTATTGGCAGATGGAGATGAGGCAAAGGGTAAGACATTTCCATGGAAGACAACATTCCTTGAAACATAGAACTCATGAGTGATTGGATCATATAGAAGGTATCCTTTGGTGCCTTCTCTATATCCAAGGAAGATGGATTTTCTTGCCCTTGGTTCAAATTTGGTTATATGGTTATTTAAGGTTGAGGAATATGCAAGGCATCCAAAGACTCTTAAGTGAATAAGACTGGGAGGAGTAGAAGGAAGCATTTGGTAAGGTGTGAGGTTGTTCAACAGAGGTGTGGGAAGTCTATTGATAATATGTATGGTTTGTTGTATGGAGAGATGCCAAAGGTTGTGAGGTAGATGAGATTGAAAGGAAATAGCATGTGCCACATTCAAAATGTGTTGATGCTTTATTTCTACAATGCCATTTTGCTGAGGTGTCTCAACACATGACCTATGATGTATGATGCCTCTAGAAAGGTGAAAACTAGTCATGAGAAACTAAGGGCCATTGACACTGCGAAGACATGTTAGTTTCTTATTTAATTGAGTTTTAATGAAAATAATGAAATTAGCGAGGTGATTTCTGGTTTCACTTTTATTTTTCATGAAAGTTGTCCAAGTGAACCTGCTGTAATCATCTACTAGAGTTAAGAAATACTTATGACCACCTATGGAAGGCGTGGAAAGAGGTCCCTAATTATCAGCATGAACTAAATAAAAAATGGCAACAGATTTAGTATTACAATGAGCAAAGGGTAAATTTCTTTGTTTAGCCAAATGGAAATTATTACAAGGTTTATGATTGTCATTGAAAGTTACAAAGGGAAATTGAGATGAAATACATTTGTGTATATGAGGACTTAAATGTCCTAATCTAAAATGCCAAATGGTGGCAGGATCATTCTTAGAAGAATCTAAATGATTAGAGATGAAGGTGTTGACAGATCCAGATGCGGGAGATGGAGCCAAAGTTGAGTTGGTGTCAAGCACATACAATTTGCCAATCCTCCTAGCTGTAAATCCAGTCATCTTATGATGAAATAGCTACAAAATTTCACAACAATTAGGATAGAGTTTCACATCATATAAGGTGGAATCAAATAGAGTAGTGACTGAGATGATATTGACATGAAACGAAGGAAAATAGTAGACATTATGAAGGAATAGGGAACCAAATAGCAAGACTGATTCAGTTACAACTATGACTAGTTGAACCTAACTAGAGTTAAATAAAGAACTAGTTAACTATTTACATCATGTAAATTTTTATACATATTTTCTTGCTCTATAACCACAATAATGGTGATATCTTACTCTGTTTTTGCTACAAATCTACCTCCTGGGTTATTGACATCATATCATTCATCCAATAAAGTCTGCAAATTAAATAAGTCCTTATATGGACTAAAACAGGCCAGTAGGCAATGGTACTCCAAGTTATCTACTGCTCTCACCTCTCTTGGATACTCACATTCTTCTGCTGATCATTCTCTATTCACAAAGCTACATAATTCACATTTCACTGATCTTCTAGTCTATGTTGATGATATTGTCTTAGCAGGTGATGATTTGTCAGAAATACAATATTTCAAAAAAATTCCTTGATTCAATATTCAAAATCATGGACCTTGGCAAGCTTAAATACTTCCTTGGATTGGAAGTTGAAAGATCTACTCAAGGCATGTTTCTCAATCAAAGGAAATATACCTTAGAATTGCTTGAGGAAAGTGGCTTATTGGATACTAAGCCTAGTATCACTCCCTTTGATTTCTCCTTGAAGCTTCATGATAGTGAATCACCAACTCATGAAGATGAAACAGCTTATAGGAGGCTTGTTGGAAATTGTTATATATAACTATAACAAGACCTGACATTGCCTTCAAGGTTCAACAACTTAGTCAATTCATATCTAAGCCTTTACAAGTTCATCATTCAGAAACAATTCGAGTTCTCAAATATCACAAAGATGCTCTTGCCAAGGGATTGTTCTATTCTTTCTCATCAACACTCAAATTCGCTGGCTTTACAGACTCGGATTGGGCAAGTTATCATGCTACTCGCAGATCAGTGACAGGTTATTGTGTCTTTCTTGGCACATCTCTAATGTCCTGGAAATCCAAAAAGAAATCCATTGTCTCAAGGTCAAGTTCAGAAGCAGAATATAGAGCTTTGGCTAGCTTATCTTGTGAACTACAATGGCTGCAATATTTGTTCCAGGATCTTCACATCTCTATTGATCAACCTAGCTTAGTATATTGTGATAACAAGAGTGATATCTACCTTGCTCACAACCCAATCATTCATGAGAGAACAAAACATATAGAAATCAACTGTCATGTCATTCGTGAGAAAATTAAAAATGGACTCATTCACCTTCTTCCAGTTTCTTCTGCTGCACAATCGACATATGTGCTTACCAAGCCACTGCACGCTGCCTCATTCACTTCACTGGTTTCCAAGCTTGGCCTATTACACATCCATAGTCCAGCTTGTGGGGGCTATTACATGATGTAAATAGTTAGCTAGTCCTTTATTTAACTCTATTTAGTTTAAGCTAATCATAGTTGTAACTAAATTAGTTTTCCTAAATTAAGAGTTAGTTAGTTAGTTAGTTAGTTAGCTAGTTTACCATATATAGACAATACTTGTACATTGTAATAGTTGAGTTTTACGATGAATAAAATTATATTTCATATTTTTTCCCTCTCTCCATTGGCATTCTAAACTCAACATCCTCTCTTACGTTCTTTTTTTTTTATCTTTTATGTTACTATTTTCTCTTCCAATTACATTTTTATCGCACCTTTCTTCTCAATTCCGTATCTCTTATGTTCTTTTTTTTATCTTCTCTAATCTGTTGTATTTAATATTTTTTCCCTCTCTCCATTGCAATTCTAAACTCAACATCCTCTTTTTTTTTTTTTTTTCTTTTATGTTACTATTTTCTCTTCCAATTACATTTTATCGCACCTTTCTTCTCAATTCCGCATCTCTTATGTTCTTTTTTTTATCTTCTCTAATCTCTCATCTCATATATTTTTTATGTTTTATTATAATATCTTTGATATTATTTTATGTTACTATTTTATATATGTTTTTTAATCCACTTTTGTCTAATCTAATTTTTTGTATATTGAATGCGAAGTTTTTGTCTAAATATTCTAAGTTTTGATGTTATTTAGTAAGGTATGAATTACTAAACACAAAGTTATGTTGTTCTCTATAGGTGTATGTATGGCTCAATAAAAATATTGTAAAAAACCGAACCAATTGAACAAATTCAAACCATATTAGTTTGGTTTGGTTTTATTTCTAAAAGTCAACCGAACCAAACCAAGCCTCATGCTTTTTTGTCTTGCGGTTCGAATTATTGTTATCCTTAAAACCGCCCAAACCGTACCGCGAACACCCCTTATATGACATGTCTTTTATTTTATAAAATAAATATTAGCGTTGTTATATTTTCTGATAATAATTAAAATATAAAATAATTAATATTAATAAATGAATTTGAAATTTTGTTATTTCAGACAAAAACTTTATATAACAACCGATAACATGATTATATGTTAAAATATATGATTATTTTATTATTTTACATTATTATACTTGAATAAGTCATTCATCTTTAGTATTTTATTTCACATTGTCAGTTTTTTTTTTTTCATATTTTGCATCTCACTGCTCTTCTAGTCTATGTGGATAATATTGTCTTAGCAGGTGATGATTTGTAGGAAATACAATATGTCAAAAAAATTCATTGATTCAAAATTCAAAATCATGGACCTTGGCAAGCTTAAATACTTCCTTGGATTTGAAGTTGGAAGATCTACTCAAGGTATGTTTCTCAATCAAAGGAAATATACCATAGAATTGCTTGAGGAAAGTGGCTTATTGGCTACTAAGCCTAGTACCACTCCCTTTGATTGCTCCTTGAAGCTTCATGATAGTGAATCATCACCTCATGAAGATGAAACGACTTATAGGAGGCTTGTTGGAAATTGTTATATTTAACTACAACAAGACCTAACATTGCCTTCATTGTTCAGCAACTTAGTCAATTCATATATAAGCCTTTACAAGTTCATCATTCAACAGCAATTAGAGTTCTTAAATATCTTAAAGGTGCTCTTGCCAAGGGATTGTTCTATTCTTTCTCATCAACACTCAAATTCGCTGGCTTTACAGACTCAGGTTGGGCAAGTTGTCATGCTACTCGCAGATCAGTGACAGGTTATTGTGTCTTTCTTGGCACATCTCTAATGTCCTGGAAATCCAAAAAGAAATCCACTGTCTCAAGGTCAAGTTCAAAAGCAGAATATAGAACTTTGGCTAGCTCATCTTGTGAATTACAATGGCTGCAATATTTGTTCCAGGATCTTCATATCTCTATTGATCAACCTAGCTCGGTATATTATGATAGCAAAAGTGCTATCTACGTTGCTCATAACCCAATCTTTTATGAGAGAACAAAACATATAGAAATCGACTGTCATGTCATTCGTGAGAAAATTCAAAATGGACTCTCATCTCATATATTTTCTCTTCCAATTACGTTTTTATCGCACATTTCTTCTCAATTCCGCATCTCTTATATTCTTTTTTTCATCTTCTCTAATCTCTCAACTCATATATTTTTTATGTTTTATTATAATATCTTTGATATTATTTTATGCTACTATTTTATATATGTTTTTGTTCCACTTTTGCCTAATCTAATTTTTTGTATATTGAATGCGAAGTTTTTGTCTAAATATGCTAAGTTTTTATGTTATTTAGTAATGTATGAATTACTAAACACAAATTTATGTTGTTCTCTATAGGTGTATGTATGGCTCAATAAAAATATTGTAAAAAACCGAAACATTTGAACAAATTCAAACCATATTAGTTTTGGTTTGTTTTGGTTTTGTTTTATTCCTAAAAGTCAACCGAACCAAACCAAGCCGCATGCTTTTTTGTCTTGCGGTTCGAATGATTGTTATCCTTAAACCTGCACCGCAAACACCCCTAATATGACATGTCTTTTATTTTATAAAATAAATATTAGCATTGTTATATTTTCTGATAATAATTAAAATATTAAAAAAATCAATAATAATAAATCAATTTGAAATTTTGTTATTTGAAACAATATGTTAAAATATATGATTATTTTATTATTTTACATTATTATACTTGAATAAGTCATTCATCTTTAGTATTTTATTTCTCATAGTCACTTTTTTTTTCATATATATATATATATATATATATAATATATATATATATATATATATATATTATATATAATATATATATATATATATATATATTATATATATATATATTGCATTTAGGGTGATTATAGAAAGCATAATTTTACATTATTTGACGAGCAGAAATCCAATACATTGATGTGTTCTTATTTCTTCTTCAATAGATTTCCAACTGTCATCTTATTTCTTCTCTAATCAATTACAAACTGTCATCTTATATCTTCTTCAAATAAATTTCAGACAATCATCTTATTTCATCTTTAATCAATGTCATCTTATTTCTTCTTCTATCAATTTCACATTGTTATCTTATTTCTTCTTCAATCAATTTCACACTGTCATCTATCATCTTATTTCATATATCACCCTCACCCCTTGAGATATAAGCATCACCCCTTGAGGTATAGGTAGTCTTTCAGATTTTCATCACCCCCTTGAGATAGGTAAAGCACCTCTTTGATTCTACCTATGTTTAAAGAGTACAATTAATTAAACATTTATAATGGAAATAAATGGGATATCCAAATTTAATGCATGAATATCATGAAATTGTCTATGAATCACTTGCATAACTCATGGATGCCACTCTTTTACTATTTTAAAAAATATAAGTTAATAAATCATTTAAATTTTTTTATATAAATTTATACTTGAATTTATAAGATCTTATTTGAATAATTTTTTTACCTTAAAGTGCAGGACTCTCTTTCTCTATTTTTTTTTAAATATACTTGTATTTATACTCTCCATAAATAATTATAAGATCTATATAATCTTGTATATGAAGAATGGAAAGTAATATAAAACCAAACTCTAAAATTTTATTGAAACTTCAACAGATTTTAACATTTAGTTAAATATTTGTTTCACAAAAAATAATATTATAAAAATTAATTTTTGTAAATCTTATGTAATAGAAGGACTGGTATAATTATCAATTACTTTTATATTACATTTTTTTTCCTGTTGTATAGAATCCTTAATATATACTAAATTTTAATTCCTTTCATTATATTTTATAAATTAATTATTAAAAAATTATATTTATTCCATTAATTATTTAATCTACCTTTTTGTTGTATGTTTTTCCAATCTCACTCTTTTTATTTTGTGGGACTGTATTAAACTTTATTTAATTTGTTTAACTAATAATAGCTTTAGGATTATATAACTCACATCATTAATAAGACATTAAGAATATATAAATAATTATATGATAATTTTATTTTTATGATCATGAATCAATTATGAGTTGTTTATATTATATTAAAATTTATTACTATTTAATTACATCACTTATCTATTTAACAATAATACAAATATAATTGCATTTATTACTATTTATTTTAAATATAATTTAATATCATTGATATTTTTAATGTCCTACGAAAGTTCAACCATTATTATATTTTTTTTATGATAATTTAATATCATTAATGATGTATTAATATGTTTTCTTATTTTTAATTTTATATACAATATTACATTTTAAAATAGAAAATCTAATAAATAATAGATATTAAAAACAAATAATTTTTTTGTTAACAATAAAGTAGATAGGATAATTATGAAAACACGTGAGAATAATAATTTAGACATGTGTCATGCATTGGTTTTAAATAAATTTACCTATTCTAGAATTGCTATTTTTTTTTATATTTATAACTCTTAAAGTTAGTGTAAATAATGGTATTGTTGTTTCATATGACATATGGGTGTTCAAGACCAAACCAATCCAATAGAAAACGATAAAACAAACCGAAACCGTAAAAATCGCATCTGGTTCGGATGCGTTTGGGTCATTTTTTAACAAAACCGCATGTTTTGTTTGGTTTGCGGTTTTTATTTTTAAAAATGAACTAAACCAAATCAAACCGCATTATGTTAGTACCCAAACTTAAATTATCCCACATCAAGCCCAAAACTTAAACTTAGTATGCATTAACCTTACAATTAAAAATGATTTTCTCTTACCCACACTTAATATTTCAATTTCAACCTTCTTAAACTTAGTAGTATCGTGTCTTCTTCTCATCTTCTTTACCATGTAGATTTTGCCATTTCTACTATAATTATTACATTATGTAAATAGTTAGTTAGTCCTTTATTTAACTCTAGTTAGGTTCAGCTAATCATAATTGTAACTGAGAGGGTTATTGGCATATGGAGATGAGGCAAAGGGAAAGACATTTCCATGGAAGACAACATTCCTTGAAACATAGAACCCATGGTGATTGGATCATATAGAAGTAGCCTTTGGTGCCTTCTCTATATCCAAGGAAGATGAATTTTCTTGCCCTTGGTTCAAATTTGGTTCTATGATTATGCAAGGTTGAGGAATATGCAAGGCATCCAAAGACTCTTAAGTGAATAAGATTGGTAGGAGTAGAATGAAGCATTTGGTAAGGTGTGAGGTTGTTCAACATAGGTGTGGGAAGTCTATTGATAATATGGATGGGTTGTTGTATGGAGAGATGCCAAAGGTTGTGAGGTCGATGAAATTGAAAGGAAATAGCATGTGCCACATTTAAAATGTGTTGATCCTTTCTTTCCACGATGTCGTTTTGCTGAGGTATCTCAACATATGACCTATGATGTATGATGCCTCTAGAAAGGTGAAAACTAGTCATGAGAAACTCAGAGCCATTGTCACTACGAATACATTTTAGTTTCTTATTGAATTGAGTTTCAATGAAAATAATGAAATTAGCAAGGTGATTTCTGGTTTCACTTTTATTTTTCATGAAAATTGTCCAAGTGAACCTGCTGTAATCATCTACTAGAGTTAAGAAATACTTATGACCACCTATGGAAGGCGTGGAAAGAGGTTCCCAATTATCAGCATGAACTAAATCAAAAATGGCAACAAATTTAGTATTACTATGAGCAAAGGGTAAATTTCTTTGTTTAGCCAAATGGAAAATATTACAAGGTTTATGATTGTAATTGAAAGTGACAAAGGGAAATTGATATGAAATACATTTGAGTATATGAGGACTTAAATGTCCTAATCTAAAATACCAAATGGTGGCAGGATCATTCTTAGCATAATCTATATGATTAGATATGAAGGTGTTGACAGAACCAGATGTGGGAGATAGAGCAAAAGTTGAGTTGGTGTCAAGCACATACAATTTAAAAATCCTCCTAGCTGTAAATCCAGTCATCTTAGGATGAAATAGCTTCAAAATTTAACATCAATTACGATAGAGTTTCACATCATATAAGTTGGAATCAAATAGAGTAGTGACTGAGATGATATTACCATGAAACAAAGGAAAATAGTAGACATTATGAAGGACTAGGGAACCACATAGCAAAACTGATTTAGTTATAACTATGATTAGTTGAACCTACTAGAGTTAAATAAATGACTAGTTAACTATTTACGTCATGTAAATCTCTCTACAAATCTTCTTCGTGTATAACCACAACAATGGTGATATCTTTACTCTGATTTTGCTACAAATCTACCTCCTGGGTTATTGACACCATATCATTCATCCAATAAAGTCTGCAAATTAAATAAGTCCTTATATGGACTAAAACAGGCCAGTAGGAAATGGTACTCCAAGTTATCTACTGCTCTCACCTCTCTTGGATACTCACATTCTTCTGCTGATCATTCTCTATTCACAAAGCTACATAATTCGCATTTCACTTCTCTTCTAGTCTATATTAATGATATTGTCTTAGCAGGTGATGATTTGTAGGAAATACAATTTGTCAAAAAAAATCCTTGATTCAAAATTCAAAATCATGGACCTTGGCAAGCTTAAATAATTCCTTGGATTGGAAGTTGAAAGATCTACTCAAGGTATGTTTCTCAATCAAAGGAAATATACCTTAGAATTGCTTGAGGAAAGTGGCTTATTGGCTACTAAGCCTAGTATCACTCCCTTTGATTGCTCCTTGAAGCTTCATGATAGTGAATCACCACCTCATGAAGATGAAACGGCTTATAGGAGGCTTGTTGGAAAATTGTTATATTTAACTACAACAAGACCTAACATTGCCTTCATTGTTCATCAATTTAGTCAATTCATATCTAAGCCTTTACAAGTTCATCATTCAACAGCAATTAGAGTTCTTAAATATCTCAAAGGTGCACTTGCCAAGGGATTGTTCTATTCTTTCTCATCAACACTCAAATTTTCTGGCTTTACAGACTCAGATTGGGCAAGTTGTCATGCTACTCGCAGATCAGTGACTGGTTATTGTGTCTTTCTTGGCACATCTCTAATGTCCTGGAAATCCAAAAAGAAATCCACTGTCTCAAGGTCAAGTTCAGAAGCAGAATATAGAGCTTTGGCTAGCTTATCTTGTGAATTACAATGGCTGCAATATTTGTTCCAGGATCTTCACATCTCTATTGATCAACCTAGCTCGATATATTGCGATAACAAGAGTACTATCTACCTTGCTCATAACCCAATCTTTCATGAGAGAAGAAAACATATAGAAATTGACTATTATGTCATTCGTGAGAAAATTCAAAATGGACTCATTCAGCTCCTCCCAGTTTCTTTTGTTGCACAATCGATAGATGTGCTTACCAAGCCACTGCATGCGGCCTCATTCACTTCATTGGTTTCCAAGCTTGGCATATTAGACACCCATAGTCCAGCTTGTGGGGGCTATCACATGATGTAAATAGTTAGCTAGTCCTTTATTTAACTCTAGTTAGGTTCAGCTAATCATAGTTGTAACTGAATTAGTTTTGCTAAATTAAGAGTTAGTTAGTTAGTTAGTTAGCTAGTTTACCATATATAGACAATACTTGTACATTGTAATAGTTGAGTTTTACAATGAATAAAATTACCTTTCATATTTTTCCCTCTCTCATTGGCATTCTAAACTCAACATCCTCTCTAACGTTCTTTCTTTTTTGTCCTTTATGTTAGTATTTTATCTTCCAATTACGTTTTTATCGCACATTTCTGCTCAATTCCGCATCTCTTATATTCTTTTTTTCATCTTCTCTAATCTCTCATCTCATATTTTTTTTATGTTTTATTATAATATCTTTGATATTATTTTATGTTACTATTTTATATATGTTTTTGTTCCATTTTTGTCTAATTTAATTTTTTGTATATTGAATGCGAAGTTTTTGTCTAAATATGCTAAGTTTTGATGTTATTTAGTAATGTATGAATTACTAAACACAAAGTTATGTTGTTCTCTATAGGTGTATGTATGGCTCAATAAAAATATTGTAAAAAACCGAACCATTTCAACAAATTCAAACCATATTAGTTTTGTTTGTTTTGGTTTGGTTTTATTTCTAAATGTCAACCAAACCAAACCAAGCCGAATGCTTTTTTGTATATTGAATGCGAAGTTTTTGTCTAAATATGCTAAGTTTTGATATTATTTAGTAATGTATGAATTACTAAACACAAAGTTATGTTGTTCTCTATAGGTGTATGTATGGCTCAATAAATATATTGTAAAAAACCGAACCATTTCAACAAATTCAAACCATATTAGTGTTGTTTGTTTTTGTTTGGTTTTATTTCTAAAAGTCAACCGAACCAAACCAAGCCGAATGCTTTTTTGTCTTGCGGTTCAAATGATTATTATCCTTAAAACCGCCCAAACCACATCGCGAACACCCCTAATATGACATGTCTTTTATTTTACAAAATAAATATTAGCGTTGTTATATTTTCTAATAATAATTAAAATATAAAATAATTAATATTAATAAATGAATTTGAAATTTTGTTATTTCAGACAAAAACTTTATATAACAACCACATAACATGGTTTTATGTTAAAATATATGATTATTTTATTATTTTACATTATTATATTTGAATAAGTCATTCATCTTTTGTATTTTATTTCTCATAGTCACTTATTTTTTTTCATATATATATATATATATATATATATATATATATATTGCATTTAAAGTGATTATAGAAATCATAATTTTATATTATTTGACTAGCCGAAATCCAATACTTTGATGTGTTCTTATTTCTTCTTCAATAGATTTCACACTGTCATCTTATTTCTTCTCAAATCAATTACAAACTGTCATCTTATATATTCTTCAATCAATTTCAGATTATCATCTTATTTCATCTTTAATCAATTTCACAATTTCATCTTATTTCTTCTTCAATTAATTCACACTATTATCTTATTTCTTCTTCAATCAATTTCACACTGTCATCTATCATCTTATTTCACATATCACCCTCACCCCTTGAGATATAAGCATCACCCCTTGAGGTATGAGGTATAGGTAGTCTTTCAGATTTCCATTGCCCCTTGAGATAGGTAAAGCACCTCTTTGATTCTATCTATCTTTAAAGAGTACAAGTAATTAACAATTTATGATGGAAATAAATGGGATATCCAGATTTAATGCATGAATATCATGAGTTGTCTATGAATAACTTGCATATCTCCTGCATGTCACTATTTTACTATTTTAAAAAATATAAGTTAATAAGTTATTTAAAACTTTTTATATAAATTTATACATGTATTTATAAGATCTCATGCCACTCTTATGTAATAGAAGGACTGGTATAATTATCAGTTACTTTTATATTACATTTTTTTCCTGTTGTATAGAATACTTATTATATACTAAATTTTAATTCCTTTCATTATATTTTATAAATTAATTAATAAAAAATTATATTTATTCCATTAATTATTTAATCTACTTTTTTATTGTATGTTTTTCCAATCTCACTCTTTTTATTTTGTGTGACTGTTTTAAACTTTATTTAATTTGTTTAACTAATAAGATGTTTAGGATTATATAACTCACATCATTAATAAGACATTAAGAATATATAAATAATTATATGATATATTTATTTTTATTATCATGAATCAATTATGAGTTGTTTATATTATATTAAAATTTATTACTATTTAATTACATCACTTATATATTTAACAATAATACAAATATAAATTGCATTTATTACCATTTATTTTAAATATAATTTAATATGATTGATATTTTTAATGTCCTACGAAAGTTCAACCATTATCATATATTTTTTTATGATAAATTTAATATCATTAATTATGTATTAATATGTTTTTTTTTTTTATTTTTACTTTATATACAATATTACATTTTAAAATAGAAAATCTAATAAATAATAGATATTAAAAACAAATAAGTTTTTGTTAACAATAAAGTAGATAGGATAATTATGAAAACACATGAGAATAATAATTTAGACATGTGTCATGCATTTGTTTTAAATAAATTTACCTATTCTAGAATTGCTAATTTTTTTTATATTTATAACTCTTAAAGTTAGTGTAAATAATGGTATTGTTGTTTCATATAACATTTGGGTGTTCAAGACCAAACCAATCCAATAGAAAACGATAAAACAAACCGAAACCGTAAAAAACCGCATCTGGTTCGGATGCGTTTGGGTCATTTTTTAACAAAACTGCACGGTTTGTATTTTTGAAAACGAACTAAACCAAATCAAACCGCATTATGTTACAACCCAAACTTAATTTATCCCACATCCAACCCAAAACTTATACTTAGTATGCATTAAACTTACAATTAAAAATGACCTTCTTAAACTTAGTAGTATCGTGTCTTCTTCTCATCTTCTTTACCATGTACATTTTGCCCTTTCTACTATAATTATTACATGATGTAAATAGTTAGTTAGTCCTTTATTTAACTCTAGTTAGGTTCAGCTAATCATAATTGAAACTGAGAGGGTTATTGGCATATGGAGATGAGGCAAAGGGAAAGACATTTCCATGGAAGACAACATTCCTTGAAACATAGAACCCATGGTGATTGGATCATATAGAAGGTAGCCTTTGGTGCCTTCTCTATATCCAAGGAAGATGAATTTTCTTGCCCTTGGTTCAAATTTGGTTCTATGGTTATGCAAGGTTGAGGAATATGCAAGGCATCCAATGACTCTTAAGTGAATAAGACTGGGAGGAATAGAATGAAGCATTTGGTAAGGTGTGAGGTTGTTCAACATAGCTGTGGGAAGTCTATTGATAATATGGATAGCTTGTTGTATGGAGAGATGCCAAAGGTTGTGAGATCGATGAGATTGAAAGGAAATAACATGTGCCACATTTGAAATATGTTGATCCTTTCTTTCCACGATGCCATTTTGCTGAGGTATCTCAACATATGACCTATGATGTATGATGCCTCTAGAAAGGTGAAAACTAGTCATGAGAAACTCAGAGCCATTGTCACTGCGAATACATGTTAGTTTCTTATTGAGTTGAGTTTCAATGAAAATAATGAAATTAGCAAGGTGATTTATGGTTTCAGTTTTATTTTTCATGAAAATTGTCCAAATGAACCTGCTGTAATCATCTACTAGAGTTAAGGAATACTTATGACCACCTGTGGAAGGCGTGGAAAGAGGTTCCCAATTATCAGCATCAACTAAATAAAAAATGGCAACAGATTTAGTATTACTATGAGCAAAGGGTAAATTTCTTTGTTTAGCCAAATGGAAAGTATTACAAGGTTTATGATTGTCATTGAAAGTTACAAAGGGAAATTGATATGAAATACATTTGAGTATTGTAACACCTCAAAATTTGCCCTCCTCTCTTGGGACTAGCATTAACATATTTGCATTTCATTATTAGGATATTAGGCATTTCATGTTGCATATCATGTGGTTACATTATGCAAGCCATCTTCCCAAGTCTTAATCAGGAGATAGGAAGTCAGAAGGTGCAAGCCAGGGTTTTATTGATTGATCATGGGCCATCTGAGGATTGGGCTGTGGATTAGGGTTTTGTGATTCTCAATGGATATTGGTCTTCATCTTGATTGAATTGATACATCATCATCATCATGGTTGGATGTCATCAGGAGATTGAAGAAGATTCCTTGAGATTAGGGTTTTGACCACTGGTCAACCCTAATCAGTTGTATTGGGCCAATCAGGGCTGGATCAGGAGATGAGGTTTCTGATGGTTATGGGGTTCATTTTGTGATTATATTGTGCTTATTGAGGTTAGGGTTTCACCCTTGAGCCATTTCAGTTGGAGATTGGGGCTCAGATTGATCTATGCATTGACAAATTCATCTGTCAGTTGAAAAGTCAACTGTGGTCAACTGTACATGATCTGATGGATGTGGAGGTGGAAATGAGTTGGATACACTTCATTCATGTTGGAACAAGTGTTGAAGGACATCTCAAAGCTTAAAAATGAAGAAAATCAAGTCAGGACAAAAACTGCCAAAAATAGAAAGTGACTTGTAATTGAAGTTTCCAAAAATGGAAAGTTTTGGACCTCAAAGCCACGTGTCCAAGGAAGCTTCAAATGAAAATTTGTTCAACATGAAAGTTGTAGATCTTGTTCTCACCTTTCCAAAAAGTCCAAGAACTTGAAAATCCAATGTATGGTTTGAAAATTAGGGCTCAGTGAAATTAAAAAATGACCTGTAATCAGAAGGCCATAATTTCCACATACTTTGTCCAAATTGCAAGTTCTTTATATGCACAAACTCCATTTGACATGTACTTTGAGGATGCATAATTGGATTTTCCCAAAAATGGCCAAGGCAAAAAGTCACTTTTCAACTGGACAACTGAATTGGACCAGGGGCAAAATTGTCCAACTGTCAAAATAATTGGAATTTTGAGATGGGACTTTTTGCTACACCTCATAAATGGCATTTGGAATGTGTTTGAATCATCACTTCATGCATAGGCCTTGTAAATTGGAATTTGGTTTGGAAAATGCAATGGTTAAAATTGGACAATTACCATACACATGTGAAATTGAGAAGTAAGCATCCAATGAAGTTGAAACAAGTTGCAATGGTTTACATATGGTATTTGGAGGTTGCATGAGCTGTCAAAACAGGTGGCATGTGCTGTCATGAGAAAATTCCACTTTTGCCCTTTTTGGAAAATTACACTTTCACTTAACAATGCCAAATTGCTAATTACATGATTAAGGCATGGATTAAGGTCACATATATATTCATAATCTTCCTCTAATCATAACTGAATCATCATTTCACCAAAGTTCAGATCTGAAAATCTCCAATTCTCCCAAAATTTCATCAAGAACATTGAACTTCAAATTGACAATTCTTCATCATTCTTCAACCAAATCACGAAATTCTTTTTGCATCAAACTCCTTGCATCATCTTCTACAACTGTTTGTGGTCTTTGGAGTGGAAGAGGCATTGGATCGTGACTGTAGCATGAGGAGCATCAATGGTGAAATGCGAATTTCATGCTCTAGAAGCAACATCAATTGAAACTGAACACACCTATCACCTTCCTCATCATTCTTGCTCATCTGTTTTGGACTAATTCACGCGAAGAACAGCTCCATCAACACTGCCATTGCCAGGTTTCAAGATTTTCGAATCTCTTGTTTTTCTTAATTGATATATGCGTTGTGAAGCCTGTTTATCATAGATCATGGATATGTGCTTGGTTTTGAGAATAGTGAACTGAGTAGGGAGAAATCTGGAAATGAAATTAGGAACGCAAACCCTAACGCGAGCGATTCGTGAGTTTTAGGAATTGTTAGGTTGATTGGAGTCCGTATTCATGTTCTACTTGCTCGTGCGGTTCTAACGGATATTCACATGTCCATTTTAGTGAACTTTTGATGTTCTTCGTTTTTTGCAAAATCTGGAGAAGTTCTTGGTCGAAGACGATGAACTGAGGCGTTTGATCTGAAAACGCGTTTGAATTTTCAAACTGGAGGTTTCCCGCTCCCGCCATAAAGAATTACCATAATGCCATTGTGTTAATTTAATTAATTCATTTAATTATTAAAAATTGATTAGGACCTTAAAAAATTCACCAAAAATAGGAGAAAAATCATAAAATTGTGGAAATTTTTTCTATGACTTTGTTGACTTATTTAGGATTTTTTTGACCTATTGGTCAAAGTTGTGCATGTCATATTTTTGGATTGACCTAGGCTTCTTTCACATGTGTCCATTCTTGCTACACTTTGCCAATTGATTCATGAAATGCACATGATGTAAAATAAATTCTTGCCAATTTTTGTGATGAATGTTGACTGGATGAGGTTTATTTCCATGTAAATTTCATGCATTTTTGATACCTGATCATGGAGATATGAATTATTGAACTTAGGTGTGACAATGTGTGTCACACCTCTTGATGTCAATTTGCTGAATTTAATTGAGTGACTTATGCTTGTTGAAATGAGATGAAATTTTACATGAATGTTGATTTGCATGTTAGGAAGCTATGAGAATTTTTGTGGAATTTTATACTGCATTTTCAATTTGATCATGATTTTTCATCTCTGTTGGTCACAATTGCAAGCTCATATGTTACATGTTGGTAGATTGATTGAGAAATGCTCATGTGGTATTGTATGATCATGAAATTTGATATGTTTGTAATAGACACATAATGTGACATCCCTGTTTTGGTCTCATCCATTTCTTTTTTGTTTTCATTGAGTTATGAATTTTTGAAGTGGAAGCATGTATTGATGATGTGATTTGGAGCCTATAATTGTGTCTGTTTTTGTTGATTTTCATTGACATGGTTCCATTTGCCCAATTAAGCTCAAATTTGGTGTGCCATACCTGGATTAGCCCCTGTTTAGGTGTAATTTATTTGAGAATTTTTGGAAGTGTTTTGGTGTGGATTTGAATGCAATAGTTCTGTTTGCATGTTTGGTGCTTCACTTGAACCAATGTGGATTGTTTTGTGCATAACATGAGCATGATGAATGATATAAACATGAGACCAATGGTGTTTGCTCTTGTTTGACTTTAATTTGAGATTGGTTTGTGAATGCCTTGCTGTTTAAGGATTTTTTCTTGTTTTGGACCCTAGGCTTAGCCTAGTGGTCTAGTTGCTAATGTTTGATTGATTTTTCAGGATCAAAAGCATAATGCACATGGAGAATGAATCAAGTTAAATTTAATTGATGTTGTTGATGTTTGTACACTAACATAACATTGTTTTGTAGGTGGTGAAGCTTAGGCTTGGGCTTTGAGCTTGCTTTATTGTGCATTGCTTTGTATAGTTTGATTGATTGAACACTTGCTGTTTGGTTTTGTCTGTCTGAGTACTAACTGTGTTGGATTGTTTCCAGGTACTTTAGTTGCTCAGTTCCTTGTGAACTTTTGCTTTGCGTTGCTTAAGCAACTCGCATTGAGGTAAGTCCTCTTGACTTCATGTAGTCTGGAGACCCGGCTGTTATCGGGTCGGGCAAATAAATGTCTGAAGTCCTCCTTAAGAGGCAATGATTGTGGTTGTTTATTTTTAAGCCCAAGCAGGTGAAAGTCCTTTAAATAAGGCAATTGGTGGAAGGTAGGGGTATGCAGCCTACCCCCCACTCTTCAGTTGAGTCTTCTCCTTGCTCCCATTACATGGTTGAAGCATTGAGATCCTAACCCAAGATCCCGTGCAGTACACATTGAGTCAGAGTCATCGAGTATAGAAGGGTTCCCCTATTCTGGACCCATGCTCGTTTGTCAGCTCTCCCTGGTTAGGGATAAGAGCTGTGAGGTCTGATCCTCACTTCATCCTTTCATCTGCTTCACCTTAGCCTCGTAATGGCAAGGTTAAGAGCAAAACCAGCCTGTACAGACGACTCGCTTCGGCGGTCAAACCCATTGATTGAGCCTCTTGTTTGGTTATAGCGTGTGCTCTGTGGATATCTGATTGACATGCTTGTTTGAGATGCTTGTTCTCATTTGATATATGCTTGTATGCTTGTGTGATTGCTTCTTTCCTGGATAGGAATAGTTTGCTGATGCAAGTAGGTTAGAAACCTGAACTTAGGGCGACTTTGCATGACAACATTAGGCTCGAGTCTCAGCTCCCTAGTGTCGTGTTTTCCCCTGGTTTCTGGTTAGGAGAGTTTCTCCCTTTCAGGGGAACTACATCGCCCTGATCCTCGTTCCAGACGAGGTATGTAGGCAGGTGGTCGTGCGAGACCACTCCGGGCAACCTTTTTCTTTTTTGCGTGCGTTAACTTGTTATCTGATTGTTTGTTTTGGCTCGGATGCTGACGTAAGCCCAGGATTGGCTGTCGGGCTCCACGTTTGCCCTTGTGAGTGTGTTTTGGTTCGGATGCCGACATAATTCCATCCAGTGGTTGTCGGGCTCCATGTTTGCCACCCTTGCTTGTTTGTATGTTTTGTGTTGTTTGGCGTGCGTAAGCCGAACTACAGTGGCTCTGATTCTTGTTCCAGACAAGATATGTAGGCATAAGGTGCGATACCTTATCGAGCTCCCTTCTCTTAACCCCACCTGCGTTCCCTGTGTGTGTGTGTGATGTTTAGCAACCTTTTCTTTATTCTAGGACGTGGATCCCGTCGAGTACGACGGACGTGAGGGGTGCTAATACCTTCCCCTCGCGTAACCGACTCCCGAACCTTTTCTCTCTGGTCGCGAGACCATGTCTTTCCAGGTTTCTCTGAGCGTTTCCTTTCCCTATCTTGGGATAAATAACGTTTAGTGGCGGCTCTGTGTGTTTTTATTTTTAGGCTCGCCGGTTGATTTTTCGCAGGATGCGACAGCTGGCGACTCTGCTGGGGACATTGATGTAGACCTGTGCTGGTCCATCTTCCCTAAGCGAGTTCTTCCTAGCGTTTTAGGATTGGTTTGGGTTGCTTATTGTGTGATTTATTGCATTTATTATTCTAACCAGTGTGTATATATTTGCATTAATGTCTGCATGCATCATACTATCATGTTGTTGCCGTCCTCTTTGCAGGTGGTTCCTCTGTTTTGGGGTGGGTGTTCTGAGTGGGGCTAAAACCCAGGCCCGAGTATACACCTAGGATTAGTGTGGGTCTCACGTTCCTCATTTGCTAAATCAGCATGATGTTGTAACGTGACATACCACAAGCCGGACGAGGTTCATTCGATAGTGCTTTCCATTGTGGAATATTTTCACTTTGGTTGAGTTACTTCATCTGAACTATTGACTCTGGTGACCGATCATTTCCCGGATCTTTGGTTTAGACGATCTTAAGGGAGCTACAATGGCACACCCGAAAGGGCAAACCCATTGAGTATCTCTGCCCGATTGTCGAGACTATTATCCGCCTTAGGGTGACCTGATTAGAAATTACCTGTGAGGGGAGGGTGATTCATTCAGATGCATAATCAGATGGACTCAGATGGTGACTTTTGGTTCTGTGATTCAGAGACCTATTTATAAGTCGGATTTATGGTCAGTTATTGCTGTGACGCCGGAGTGCTGTCCGAGATTTATTAGTGGGGATCCGTTTATTTCAGGATTCCCCGGGCCGAGATATTTATCAGTGGGGATCCGTTTATTTCGGATTCCCTGGGCCGATTCAGATGGTGGTGTGTCTGCTCAGAGACCAGTGATGATGATGTATCTGTCTTCCGTTTATTTCGGAACCCGTGGGTCAGAATTGTGTTTGTTCGTTCCTCCGATGGTTATGATCAGTTCAGAGACCAAATTCAGTGCAACAGGAGACCAGATGACTTGGAGGATGGCACTGTGCATTGCATTCATGCATCATCCTCATTTTGCATCCATCTGCACCAAACTTACGTCTAGCCATATGGGGAATATTATGGATTGAGAATCTGGTCGAGAGACATCTCAGATGTCAGAATGTTATTGATATTATCTGTCTCGATGAAACCAGAATCAAAAGACAGAATCTTCCTCATATGGACAGACGTTGCATTCATGCATATTAACCTGTTTGCTGTTTTGCAGGAATCATTGCTCGTGCTCGCAGAATCGTACCTTTGCACTCAACTCGCCCTCACAGATACTTCACCAGACGCAATACTCCTAGACTCATGGAACTTCCCAGTGCGGATATGCTTGAGCTGAAGGACAAAATGAATGAGCTAATCAACATCATGCAAGGCTTTGCAGTTGGTCAGAAAGCTCTGGCAGATAAGGTCGAAAAGCTCGAGCGGGCTTCTGCAGCAAATAGTGGGGTTAATCTGGATGGTGTCTCCAATCAGGGGCTGGGTGGATCTAGAGATGGTGAAAAGAGAGCAACTATTGGTGTGGTGAATAATGCTGGTGCTGGTGGCCAACCGGGGCAGAATCTGAAGGATAATTTTGTGCCTCCATTCTACGGGTTTGATGATGATAGAGAGGAGGACAGGGAGGCTGACCAGTTTTCAATGCAGAATGAACCGTTCGTTCCCCACAGTGCTCCACCTCAGAACAAGGAAATTCAGCTGCTGGCTGAGAAAATTAAAGTGCTTGAGAGCTATGCCACGCCGGGGGTGGTGAATATGTCCAACATGGGGCTAGTTGAGGGGATTGTGATCCCACAGAAGTTCAGAGCGCCTGCATTTGACAAATACAATGGAAGCTCCTGCCCTGAGACTCACCTCCAAGCTTTCGTCCGCAAGATCTCTGCGTATACGACTGATCAAAAACTGTGGATGTACTTCTTCCAGGACAGTCTGTCCGGAGGATCCCTGGAGTGGTACACCAAGCTGAAGTCTTCTGACATCAAAAGCTGGCAGGATTTGGGAGATGCATTCTTTAAACAGTACCAGTTCAACGCTGATATGGCTCCGAGTCGTACCCAGCTGCAGGGTATGTCTCAGAAAAATAACGAAGGGTTTAAAGAGTACGCTCAAAGGTGGAGGGAGTTGGCTGCCAGAGTTCAACCTCCGCTGGTGGACAGAGAGATGTCTGATCTCTTCATGGGTACCCTGCAAGGGGTTTTCGCTGAAAGGATGGTTGGATGCCCGGTTACCAATTTTGCCGACATTGTGGTGGCTGGAGAAAGAATTGAAAGTTGGCTGAAAATGGGGAAGATTCAAGGTAGTGCTTCGTCATCAGGATCAAAGAAGCCATTTGGGAATGGTCAGCGCAAGAATGAGGGTGAATCAAGTGCTGTGTATGCCCAGGGAGGACACGGTAGGGATCGTTACTACCAGCACACTGCTGCTGTAACCATTCCTGCTGGTAATCAGTCAGTACGACAGCAACGTCAGCCACCTCAACAGAGAGCCGGGTACCAGATGAGAGGAAAAGGGGTTGATCGCCATTCTGACAAGCCACCCGTGACATACGCTGTTCTGTTCAAGAAACTGATGGATCTTGGGTTGGTTCAGCCGAGGGCGATGGTTCCAATGAGAACAGATCAGAGGCCTCCTAACTATGATGAGAATGCCCAGTGTGAATTTCATTCTGGAACACCGGGGCATAACATTGAGGGCTGTAGAGCATTCAAGAATGTTGTCCAGGACCTGGTGGACTCTAAGGCTATCAATTTTGCGCCATCACCGAATGTTAATGCTAATCCCATGCCGGCACATGGTCAGGCGATGGTGAGTGCAATTACTGAAGATTCGGATCACGCCTGTGCGGGAGGTGAAGAGAATGACAGTAACTGCAAGTTCAATGGTTGGATAAAGCCGTGCGCACCAGGAAGCTGGAAAGCTTAACAAGATCAGCACTGTCACTCATCCGGAAGAGTAATGATTTTCTGTTTTCAGTTGTTATTTGCATGAAAGCCATACGTTTTGCCCGAAACGTAATGGTCCATTGTAAGGGCCACCTCATGTTCATAATTTGCATGTTCTGCATCATTAATAAATGGATGTTTTTCAGTCAAAAAGCGGTGTTCTCTGTTTTTCATTTATTTTTGCAGTTTAAAAACAAATAAAAATGGCAATGTTTTCATTTTTTCTCCTTTTTTGATTTGTCTCGTTCCGAATTCAAAAATATTCTCCGGATCTCGTTGATAACGATTCGGTTACCCCTCATATGACTTTGACAAACCGATCTATCTTGCTGAAGAAGAAGACGAAGAAGACTGTGATCTGCTGGAATTAACCAGATTGCTAAAACAAGAGGAGAAGGTGATTCAGCCGCCCGAGGAGCGGGTTGAGATTGTTATTCCACGCACCGCCGAGGTCAGGAAGGAGATGAAAATCCGGGCCGTTTCAGAGGCAAGTTGAAAGCAGGATGGTAGGCTTGTTGGAAGAGCATGTGGATGTCTCTACCTGGTCATGTCAGGGTATGCCGGGACAGATACCGATATCATTATGCTCAAGCTACTATGGAAAGAAGACTGTCCTCTTGAGAAGCAGAATGTCGGTGCCACGTATCAGAGAGCCGTGGTGACTTTGTTTCATGATCTGATTTATCATGAAATCGAATGCTATGACATGATAGCAAAGTCCCAAACAGGAGAGGGGCATCTGGCAGACCGGGGCAGGTCGTTTGACTGGTTGAGACAATTCAAACTGAGGTTGAATTCAGATAAGGGCACTATCAGAGTGCGAGCCGGTAAGCTGCTGGGGGTTCGTTGTAAGGGAGGAATCGAGGTTGAGCCTGCTAAAAAAAAAAGAAAAAAAGAAATGCCTGAACCGAGAAAAATAAAAAAAGAGAGGCTCGTGGTTTCTTCGAAAGATTGAACTACCTGTCATGGTTCACATCTCATCTAACAGCCACGTGTGAACCGATATTCAAGATGTTGAAAAAAAAATCGAACGGTCAGGCGAAATAATGATTGCCAAGGGGCATTGAAAAAATAAAAGAATGAGCTGCAGGAACCTCTGATTCTGATACCTCCTGTGGAGGGAACAATTGTTAATCGGTATTTGACAGCCTTCGAGGGGTCTACGAGGTGTATTGGGTCAGCATGACAAGTCTTGTCGAAAAGAGCATGCAATTTACCTTAGCAAAAAGTTTACCGGCTGTGAAACAATACATTCACTGTTCGAGAAAACTTGTTGTACTTTGGCATAGGCTGCTCGCCGACTGAGACAGTATATGCTGGTTCATACCACTTTGTGGATTTCCGAGATGGATCTGATCAAGTATGGGTTTGAGAATCCAGCATTTACCGGACGGGTTGTGAGAAGGGAAAAATGTTGATAAATTCGTAATACTCTCAGAAAGCCATCAAGGGGTGTATTGTCTGATTACATCGCTCCGCAACCCATTGAGGATTATCAACCGATGAAGTTTGAGTTCCCTGATGAGGACATCTCGAGGTGCTCCAATCGAAAGATTAAGAGTAACCGATCCCGGAGGAGGGGCCTGACCCTGAATCCGAACGGATTCTGATGTCTGATGGGGAGGTTAAGGTGAATAAGCTTCGGTTGCCCGGATAACGTTTGAATGCATCGACGGTGTGATTGAGTACGAAGCTTGTAGCCCGGGTACCGAACCTCGGTGCGCCTACTGGGGCAATGCCTTTCTCATTGGTATATGGAAAGGAAGTTGTGTTACCAGTTGAAGTTCAGAGTCCCTCTTTGAGAGTCCTGATGGACGTCAAATTGCAAGAGGTTGAATGGGTAAGGACCCGGTATGAAGAGTTGAGCCTGATAGAAGAGAAGAGGCTAGCAGCCATCTGTCCTGGGCAGCTATACCAGCAAAGGATGAAGCGTGCTTTTGACAAGAAGGTGCGATCTCGGGTATATCACGTGGGTGATATGGTGCTGAAAAGGATCCTTCCTCCTCAAAACGATCGAAGGGGCAAATGGACGCCGAATTATGAAGGTCCATTCGTGGTCAAGAAGGTTTTCTCTGGTAGAGCCTTGATTGATAACGACCATGGATGGTGAGGGTTTTCCATCCCCTGTGAATGCGGACGCAGTTAAAAAAATACTTCGTATAATAGACCCGCTGGACGAAAAGAATAAAATAGTCCAGGCAAAAATGGGCATCCCGGCGAACCAAAAACAGAAGAAAGGTTCGGGCAAAAATTAGGGATATAAATGAAAACTGTACACCCGGCAAGTCGAAAACCTGAAAAGGCGACTTGGGCAAAAAAGGGTATCCCGGTGGACTGAAAACCCGAAAGGGCGGTCCAGGCAAAAGAGGGATTGAAACGAACAACTGCGTCTAGCATGATCGTTTGCGCTTTGGTTAAAGCATCATGGATAATACCCGATAGGGATCAGTTGGAATTGTCTTGTTCAGAAAGCAGAAAGCATGGAGAGTCTGAGGACATATGGGGTGTAACCGAGTTGGAACTCGATGAGATCACGGGTTTCACATTGCCATTAGGATAGATTTTTCCTTTTGTGCGCGATTACCTCTTTTCAGGAATTGCTTCCTTTGTATTGCTCATTTGAGCCACACTTTTCCAGTCGATAAAATGCATATTCAGTCAAATAATTTTGTTTTTGTTTTCATTACCGCTTTGATTGCAAAAACATCCGATTATTTTTGGTAAAGAATTTTGCATTTTAAAACATACAGGTTTCCTTCCAATGCATGTTTATAAGATTGAAAGCTTGAAATCTTATTTGGAAGGTTGAGTGACCCAAGTGTTGAAATCTTGACACGCCCGGGGCACGGTTTTATCTGACGATTTGTTTTGTAGGAACTGTTGGATATTTTCACTCACTTGCAGGTTGTGGTGTGGAAGCTTTTGAAAACAGATCCCCAGAGAGTTTGCTCAGGGAC
Organism: Lathyrus oleraceus; assembly: GCF_024323335.1. NCBI lineage: Eukaryota > Viridiplantae > Streptophyta > Magnoliopsida > Fabales > Fabaceae > Lathyrus > Lathyrus oleraceus. The sequence goes on along the minus strand of NC_066581.1, from coordinate 50,894,067 downwards.
GAATAAATGAAAAACGACGAAGTAACGTTGCGGCGCACGACGATCCTTGATAGTAATCAAGAAGACTCTTCAAAGTCGAAAGACTTGAAAGTGTGTAATTCCCCGCAGGGTCCAGTCAGGGACGAATGGATGGAGGAACGACGGAGAGACGTCGAGACGTCCGACGACCTTTGAAATTAACCAAGAAGACTCTTCAAAGTCGGAAAATTGAAATTTCTGTATAAATCCCAGGAGTACGTTTCTCGTCGAGCGCGGGGCGGTTTGGAATACAAGATGATGGAGCAGAAAAGGTCCAGACGAGTCTGGGAATTCTCAAAAGTGGAAAACTGATACGAGATTGGAAGGTGGATACCGTGGTTCGACGAGTCGACGGGTGTTCTGTACTTACTTTTCTCATGTCCCAGCTAGGTCCCCGAGCAGAATCATAGGACTAGCTCCCCAGCAGATCCAAGGTCTGTGGACTTCCCCAGCCGAGTCAGGACGGTTATCCTCGGCAGGTTTTAGTGGTGTTTCCTCAGCAGCCATGCCCGAAGGTTGCTATCCCCGAGTGGAGCGGGTCTTTTTCAAAGAAGTATATCTCCAGCAGTGTTCATCCTACCAGTGGATTGAACAAGTTCCCGTAGCGGACAGATTTCTGCATCCCCAGCTGAGTTGATCCTACCTATGGATTGCGTGGGTTGTTCCCAGCGGAATAATAGGCATTTCCCTAGCAGGGTCAGGAGGGTTGCCCAGCAGGTGATAGAGTGTTGCGTCCCCAGTTGAGTCTGGAGATTGCTATTTTCCCCAACGGAGTATTTGCGAGCACTTCCCCAGTAAAGTCAGCAGGTATCTGTGAGGGTTTTCCTGGAGCAGAGTCGGGATTGATATCCCCAGCAAGTCAAAGACTGTTGTATCCCCACAGAGTGTTGGTGGTGCTTATCCCCAGCAGTTTCTCGAGTGGATTGGGTGCGAAAGAGATTCTTCCCAGCAAGGGTTGCCTATTTCCCAGCAGCAGTGTTATTCCCCAGCAGGGTGAAATCGGAGCGGTGACGAGTTCCTCAGCAGAGTGTCTCGTGCTTCCCAGAAGAGTCCCTTGAGGGGGATATTTCTTTTTATGCATTCATCATGTAAATAAGCATATCATATTGCATAGAAAAATAAATAATCGCGTAGCATTTCCATAATTATGGAGCATTACGCAGAAAAATCAATCATGCATCATTGCAAGCATAGGCTAGTCTCAAGCCGTGGTTACCGTTTGAGATATGGTTCTGCCAGTGGGTGAAGATGCTACTCGAGCCGTGATTACCGTTTGAGGAGTGGTTTCACTAGTTGGAAAATCATCAGTATTGCAAGTATCAGTTACTCGGGCCGTGGTTACCGCTTGAGATTGGTTGTACCCCAGTAGTGCGATACTGGAGGAGCTTTTCCGTCGGACAGAGATGGAAATGTGACGCGATCAGCGCGATTCAAGCCGTGGATACCGCTTGATATTTGGTTTCACCGGATGGTGAAGATGTTACTTGGATAAGCTCAACATCATGACGCGATCAGCGCGATTTAAGCCGTGGGTACAGCTTGATATTTGGTTTCACCGGATGGTGAAGATGTTACTTGGATAAGTTCAACATCGTGACGCGATCAGCGCGATTCAAGCCGTGGATACTGCTTGATATTTGGTTTCACCGGATGGTGAAGATGTTACTTGGATAAGTTCAACATCATGACGCGATCAGCGCGATTCAAGCCGTGGATACCGCTTGATATTTGGTTTCACCGGATGGTGAAGATGTTACTTGGATAAGTTCAACATCGTTACACGATCAACGCAATTCAAGCCGTGGTTACCGCTTGAGGATTGGTTTTGCCGGATAGTGAAGACGATACTCCGAGGAGTTCAGCAGCGGGATTTTGGAGCAACAGTATTTCCCAGTCATCAGTAAGTGTCTGGTCGAGCTTTCTTTGGTGTCCTGTAAACATCATCATTCGATGTCCAGTAAACGTCGAGTTATTTCCCAGTCATTGTTTAATGTCTGGTCGGTCATTGTTTGATGTCCTGTCAACATCCTTGTTTGATGTCCTGTCAACATCCTTGTTTGATGTCCTGTCAACATCATTGTTTGATGTCCTGTCAACATCCTTGTTTGATGTCCTGTCAACATCATTGTTTGATGTCCTGTCAACATCATTGTTCGATGTCCTGTAAACATCATTGTTCGATGTCCTGTCAACATCATTGTTCGATGTCCAGTAAACGTCGAGTTTTCTCCCAGTCATCAGTCAGTGTCTGGTTGAAAATGTTACTCTGAGGAGTGTGGTACCATGACGTCAGATCAGCAGTGTTCCCCAGTAGTGCGATATTGGAGGAAATGTTTCCGTTGGACAGAGATGGGAATGATATCAGAAGACGTTGCGCGATCAGCGCGATTCCGGGGTTCAAATGGAGAAAAGGAGATGTTGCGACATTTTCTGGAGATCGGGGTTCAATCAGAGAAGAGTATATGCTGAGGCATTTTCTGGGGTTCAAATGGAGATGGAGTTGAAGATTGTATCCAGGATGAGGTCCTTGGGATTATCTTCTGTTCATGTGTCACCTTAGACTTTGGCGGATGCCAGTGGAGGTCGTTACGGGTGTCTTCGGAAGAAGAGATGCACATGTTACCTTCCTTTTGTGAAGGTATACCCTCTGACATGTCGCCCTCAGAGTGGTTTGGTGTTAGTTCCGGCGTTGCCAGCGGAATTATCACGAGAGATTGGAGAAAAGGAGGTGCTGAGGCATTTTCTGGGGTTCAAATGGAGAAAAGGAAATGTGGATACATTTTCTGGAGACGGGGTTCAAATGGAGAAAAGGAAATGTGGATACATTTTCTGGAGAACGGGGTTCATTCTGGCGATCGAGAGTTATCGTCAGGCGACTGGGGTTCAAACTGGAGATCGGGGTTCATTATGTTGGCAAAAAGGAGTGCTGAGGCATTTTCTGGGGTTCAAATGCAGAGGTCCGAGGATCGTTTGCGCAGAGAAAATTTCGGGGTTCAAGAAAATAAGAAAAAGAAGCAGAGAAACGTTCGGGGTTCAAGAAAATGAAAAAGAGATAAGAAAATTTCGGGGTCCAAGAAAAGCAGAAAAGAAAAAGGGAGAGGATGATAATCCCGAGTGGATGTGTGGCGTTCATGTCATGGTTATCCCTGTGCTACCATTTATTTTGGTATCCAGGTCGACGTTTCGAGTTTGTTTCTATGCCGATGCTGACAGGCGTTGTTAATTATATCCCATCGGAGTGCAAATTGTTCGTCTGTTTCTTGGTATTCAATCACTCTTCATCCTGATTATCCGAAAGCCGAGGCTATTTCGTATCGACAGGTTCACAGTGGATTGAATAGGGGCAGCTGTAACACCTCAAAATTTGCCCTCCTCTCTTGGGACTAGCATTAACATATTTGCATTTCATTATTAGGATATTAGGCATTTCATGTTGCATATCATGTGGTTACATTATGCAAGCCATCTTCCCAAGTCTTAATCAGGAGATAGGAAGTCAGAAGGTGCAAGCCAGGGTTTTATTGATTGATCATGGGCCATCTGAGGATTGGGCTGTGGATTAGGGTTTTGTGATTCTCAATGGATATTGGTCTTCATCTTGATTGAATTGATACATCATCATCATCATGGTTGGATGTCATCAGGAGATTGAAGAAGATTCCTTGAGATTAGGGTTTTGACCACTGGTCAACCCTAATCAGTTGTATTGGGCCAATCAGGGCTGGATCAGGAGATGAGGTTTCTGATGGTTATGGGGTTCATTTTGTGATTATATTGTGCTTATTGAGGTTAGGGTTTCACCCTTGAGCCATTTCAGTTGGAGATTGGGGCTCAGATTGATCTATGCATTGACAAATTCATCTGTCAGTTGAAAAGTCAACTGTGGTCAACTGTACATGATCTGATGGATGTGGAGGTGGAAATGAGTTGGATACACTTCATTCATGTTGGAACAAGTGTTGAAGGACATCTCAAAGCTTAAAAATGAAGAAAATCAAGTCAGGACAAAAACTGCCAAAAATAGAAAGTGACTTGTAATTGAAGTTTCCAAAAATGGAAAGTTTTGGACCTCAAAGCCACGTGTCCAAGGAAGCTTCAAATTAAAATTTGTTCAACATGAAAGTTGTAGATCTTGTTCTCACCTTTCCAAAAAGTCCAAGAACTTGAAAATCCAATGTATGGTTTGAAAATTAGGGCTCAGTGAAATTCAAAAATGACCTGTAATCAGAAGGCCATAATTTCCACATACTTTGTCCAAATTGCAAGTTCTTTATATGCACAAACTCTAATACAAATATAAATTGCATTTATTACCATTTATTTTAATATAATTTAATATGATTGATATTTTTAATGTCCTACGAAAGTTCAACCATTATCATATATTTTTTTATGATAAATTTAATATCATTAATTATGTATTATAGTTTTTTTTATTTTTAACTTTATATACAATATTACATTTTAAATAGAAAATCTAATAAATAATAGATATTAAAACAAATAAGTTTTTGTTAACAATAAAGTAGATAGGATAATTATGAAAACACATGAGAATAATAATTTAGACATGTGTCATGCATTTGTTTTAAATAAATTTACCTATTCTAGAATTGCTAATTTTTTTTATATTTATAACTCTTAAAGTTAGTGTAAATAATGGTATTGTTGTTTCATATAACATTTGGGTGTTCAAGACCAAACCAATCCAATAGAAAACGATAAAACAAACCGAAACCGTAAAAAACCGCATCTGGTTCGGATGCGTTTGGGTCATTTTTTAACAAAACCGCACGGTTTGGTTTGGTTTGCGGTTTGTATTTTTAAAACGAACTAAACCAAATCAAACCGCATTATGTTACAACCCAAACTTAATTATCCCACATCCAACCCAAAAAAAAAAATTAATACTTAGGAAAAAAATTTAAAAAAAAAAAAACTTATACTTAGTATGCATTAAACTTACAATTAAAAATGACCTTCTTAAACATAGTAGTATCGTGTCTTCTTCTCATCTTCTTTACCATGTACATTTGCCCTTTCTACTATAATTATTACATGATGTAAATAGTTAGTTAGTCCTTTATTTAACTCTAGTTAGGTTCAGCTAATCATAATTGAAACTGAGAGGGTTTTGGCATATGGAGATGAGGCAAAGGGAAAGACATTTCCATGGAAGACAACATTCCTTGAAACATAGAACCCATGGTGATTGGATCATATAGAAGGTAGCCTTTGGTGCCTTCTCTATATCCAAGGAAGATGCATTTTCTTGCCCTTGGTTCAAATTTGGTTCTATGGTTATGCAAGGTTGAGGAATATGCAAGGCATCCAAAGAATCTTAAGTGAATAAGACTGGGAGAATAGAATGAAGCATTTGGTAAGGTGTGAGGTTGTTCAACATAGCTGTGGGAAGTCTATTGATAATATGGATGGCTGTTGTATGGAGAGATGCCAAAGGTTGTGAGATCGATGAGATTGAAAGGAAATAACATGTGCCACATTTGAAATATGTTGATCCTTTCTTTCCACAATGCCATTTTGCTGAGGTATCTCAACATATGACCTATGATGTATGATGCCTCTAGAAAGGTGAAAACTAGTCATGAGAAACTCAGAGCCATTGTCACTGCGAATACATGTTAGTTTCTTATTGAGTTGAGTTTCAATGAAAATAATGAAATTAGCAAGTGATTTATGGTTTCAGTTTTATTTTTCATGAAAATTGTCCAAATGAACCTGCTGTAATCATCTACTAGAGTTAAGGAATACTTATGACCACCTGTGGAAGGCGTGGAAAGAGGTTCCCATTATCAGCATCAACTAAATAAAAAATGGCAACAGATTTAGTATTACTATGAGCAAAGGGTAAATTTCTTTGTTTAGCCAAATGGAAAGTATTACAAGTTTATGATTGTCATTGAAAGTTACAAAGTGAAATTGATATGAAATACATTTGAGTATATGAGGACTTAAATGTCCTAATCTAAAATACCAAATGGTGGCAGGATCATTCTTAGCATAATCTAAATGATTAGATATGAAGGTGTTGACACAACCATATGTGGGAGATAGAGCAAAAGTTGAGTTGGTGTCAAGCACATACAATTTGACAATCCTCCTAGCTGTAAATCCAGTCATCTTAGGATGAAATAGCTTCAAATTTAACATCAATTACGATAGAGTTTCACATTATATAAGGTGGAATCAAATAGAGTAGTGACTGAGATGATATTACCATGAAACAAAGGAAAATAGTAGACATTATGAAGGACTAGGGAACCACATAGAAAAACTGATTTAGTTATAACTATGATTAGTTGAACCTACTAGAGTTAAATAAATGACTAGTTAACTATTTACATCATGTAATCTCTCTACAAATTTTCTTCGTGTATAACCACAACAATGGTGATATCTTTACTCTGATTTTGCTACAAATCTACCTCCTGGGTTATTGACACCATATCATTCATCCAATAAAGTCTGCAAATTAAATAAGTCATTATATGGACAAAAACAGGCCAGTAGACAATGGTACTCCAAGTTATCTACTGCTCTCACCTCTCTTGGATACTCACATTCTTCTGCTGATCATTCTCTATTCACAAAGCTACATAATTCACATTTCACTTCTTTCTAGTCTATATTGATTATATTGTCTTAGCAGGTGATGATTTGTAGGAAATACAATTTGTCAAAAAATTCCTTGATTCAAAATTCAAAATCATGGACCTTGGCAAGCTTAAATAATTCCTTGGATTGGAAGTTGAAAGATCTACTCAAGGTATGTTTCTCAATCAAAGGAAATATACCTTAGAATTGCTTGAGGAAAGTGGCTTATTGGCTACTAAGCCTAGTATCACTCCCTTTGATTGCTCCTTGAAGCTTCATGATAGTGAATCGCCACCTCATGAAGATGAAACGACTTATAGGAGGCTTGTTGGAAAATTGTTATATTTAACTACAACAAGACCTAACATTGCCTTCATTGTTCAGCAATTTAGTCAATTCATATCTAAGCCTTTACAAGTTCATCATTCAACAGCAATTAGAGTTCTTAAATATCTCAAAGGTGCTCTTGCCAAGGGATTGTTCTATTCTTTCCATCAACACTCAAATTTTCTGGCTTTACAGACTCGGATTGGGCAAGTTGTCATGCTACTCGCAGATCAGTGACTGGTTATTGTGTCTTTCTTGGCACATCTCTAATGTCCTGGAAATCCAAAAAGAAATCCACTGTCTCAAGGTCAAGTTCAGAAGCAGAATATAGTGCTTTGGCTAGCTTATCTTGTGAATTACAATGGCTGCAATATTTGTTCCAGGATCTTCACATCTCTATTGATCACCCTAGCTCGATATATTGCGATAACAAGAGTACTATCTACCTTGCTCATAACCCAATCTTTCATGAGAGAAGAAAACATATAGAAATTGACTATTATGTCATTCGTGAGAAAATTCAAAATGGACTCATTCAGCTCCTCCCAGTTTCTTTTGCTGCACAATAGATAGATGTGCTTACCAAGCCACTGCATGCGGCCTCATTCACTTCATTGGTTTCCAAGCTTGGCCTATTAGACACCCATAGCCCAGCTTGTGGGGGCTATTACATGATGTAAATAGTTAGCTAGTCCTTTATTTAACTCTAGTTAGGTTCAGCTAATCATAGTTGTAACTGAATTAGTTTTGCCAAATTAAGAGTTAGTTAGTTAGTTAGTTAGCTAGTTTACCATATATAGACAATACTTGTACATTGTAATAGTTGAGTTTTACGATGAATAAAATTACCTTTCATATTTTTCCCTCTCTCATTGGCATTCTAAACTCAACATCCTCTCTAACGTTCTTTCTTTTTGTCCTTTATGTTACTATTTTATCTTCCAATTACATTTTTATCACACATTTCGCTCAATTCCGCATCTCTTATATTCTTTTTTTCATCTTCTATAATCTCTCATCTCATATTTTTTTTATGTTTTATTATAATATCTTTGATATTATTTTATGTTACTATTTTATATATGTTTTTGTTCCACTTTTGTCTAATCTAATTTTTGTATGTTGAATGCGAAGTTTTTGTCTAAATATGCTAAGTTTTGATGTTATTTAGTAATGTATGAATTACTAAACACAAAGTTATGTTGTTCTCTATAGGGTATGTATGGCTCAATAAAAATATTGTAAAAAACCGAACCATTTCAACAAATTCAAACCATATTAGTTTTGTTTGTTTTGGTTTGGTTTTATTTCTAAATGTCAACCGAACCAAACCAAGCCGAATGCTTTTTTGTATATTGAATGCGAAGTTTTTGTCTAAATATGCTAAGTTTGATATTATTTAGTAATGTATGAATTACTAAACACAAAGTTATGTTGTTCTCTATAGGTGTATGTATGGCTCAATAAATATATTGTAAAAAACCGAACCATTTCAACAAATTCAAACCATATTAGTTTTGTTTGTTTTTGTTTGGTTTTATTTCTAAAAGTCAACCGAACCAAACCAAGCCGAATGCTTTTTTGTCTTGCGGTTCAAATGATTATTATCCTTAAAACCGCCCAAACCGCATCGCGAACACCCCTAATATGACATGTCTTTTATTTTACAAAATAAATATTAGCGTTGTTATATTTTCTAATAATAATTAAAATATAAAATATTAATATTAATAAATGAATTTGAAATTTTGTTATTTCAGACAAAAACTTTATATAAAAACCACATAACATGGTTTTATGTTAAAATATATGATTATTTTATTATTTTACATTATTATACTTGAATAAGTCATTCATCTTTTGTATTTTATTTCTCATAGTCACTTTTTTTTTCATATATATATATCATATATATATATATATATATATATATATATATATATATATATATATATATATATATATATATTGCATTTAAAGTGATTATAGAATCATAATTTTATATTATTTGACTAGCCGAAATCCAATACTTTGATGTGTTCTTATTTCTTCTTCAATAGATTTCACACTGTCATCTTATTTCTTCTCCAATCAATTACAAACTGTCATCTTATATATTCTTCAATCAATTTCAGATTATCATCTTATTTCATCTTTAATCAATTTCACAATTTCATCTTATTTCTTCTTCAATTAATTTCACACTATTATCTTATTTCTTCTTCAATCAATTTCACACTGTCATCTATCATCTTATTTCACATATCACCCTCACCCCTTGAGATATGAGGATCACCCCTTGAGGTATGAGGTATAGGTAGTCTTTCAGATTTCCATTGCCCCTTGAGATAGGTAAAGCACCTCTTTGATTCTATCTATCTTTAAAGAGTACAAGTAATTAACAATTTATGATGGAAATAAATGGGATATCCAGATTTAATGCATGAATATCATGAGTTGTCTATGAATAACTTGCATATCTCCTACATGTCACTATTTTACTATTTTAAAAAATATAAGTTAATAAATTATTTAAAACTTTTTATATAAATTTATACATGTATTTATAAGATCTCATGCCACTCTTATGTAATAGAAGGACTGGTATAATTATCAATTACTTTTATATTACATTTTTTTTCCTGTTGTATAGAATACTTATTATATACTAAATTTTAATTCCTTTCATTATATTTTATAAATTAATTAATAAAAAATTATATTTATTCCATTAATTATTTAATCTACTTTTTTATTGTATGTTTTTTCAATCTCACTCTTTTTATTTTGTGTGACTGTTTTAAACTTTATTTAATTTGTTTAACTAATAAGGTGTTTAGGATTATATAACTCACATCATTAATAAGACATTAAGAATATATAAATAATTATATGATATATTTATTTTTATTATCATGAATCAATTATGAGTTGTTTATATTATATTAAAATTTATTACTATTTAATTACATCACTTATATTTTACAATAATACAAATATAAATTGCATTTATTACCATTTATTTTAAATATATTTAATATGATTGATATTTTTAATGTCCTACGAAAGTTCAACCATTATCATATATTTTTTTATGATAAATTTAATATCATTAATTATGTATTAATATGTTTTTTTTATTTTTAACTTTATATACAATATTACATTTTAAAATAGAAAATCTAATAAATAATAGATATTAAAACAAATAAGTTTTTGTTAACAATAAAGTAGATAGGATAATTATGAAAACACATGAGAATAATAATTTAGACATGTGTCATGCATTTGTTTTAAATAAATTTACCTATTCTAGAATTGCTAATTTTTTTTATATTTATAACTCTTAAAGTTAGTGTAAATAATGGTATTGTTGTTTCATATAACATTTGGGTGTTCAAGACCAAACCAATCCAATAGAAAACGATAAAACAAACCGAAACCGTAAAAAACCGCATCTGGTTCGGATGCGTTTGGGTCATTTTTTAACAAAACCGCACGGTTTGGTTTGGTTTGCGGTTTGTATTTTTAAAAACGAACTAAACCAAATCAAACCGCATTATGTTACAACCCAAACTTAATTTATCCCACATCCAACCCAAAACTTATACTTAGTATGCATTAAACTTACAATTAAAAATGACCTTCTTAAACATAGTAGTATCGTGTCTTCTTCTCATCTTCTTTACCATGTACATTTTGCCCTTTCTACTATAATTATTACATGATGTAAATAGTTAGTTAGTCCTTTATTTAACTCTAGTTAGGTTCAGCTAATCATAATTGAAACTGAGAGGGTTATTGGCATATGGAGATGAGGCAAAGGGAAAGACATTTCCATGGAAGACAACATTCCTTGAAACATAGAACCCATGGTGATTGGATCATATAGAAGGTAGCCTTTGGTGCCTTCTCTATATCCAAGGAAGATGCATTTTCTTGCCCTTGGTTCAAATTTGGTTCTATGGTTATGCAAGGTTGAGGAATATGCAAGGCATCCAAAGAATCTTAAGTGAATAAGACTGGGAGGAATAGAATGAAGCATTTGGTAAGGTGTGAGGTTGTTCAACATAGCTGTGGGAAGTCTATTGATAATATGGATGGCTTGTTGTATGGAGAGATGCCAAAGGTTGTGAGATCGATGAGATTGAAAGGAAATAACATGTGCCACATTTGAAATATGTTGATCCTTTCTTTCCACAATGCCATTTTGCTGAGGTATCTCAACATATGACCTATGATGTATGATGCCTCTAGAAAGGTGAAAACTAGTCATGAGAAACTCAGAGCCATTGTCACTGCGAATACATGTTAGTTTCTTATTGAGTTGAGTTTCAATGAAAATAATGAAATTAGCAAGGTGATTTATGGTTTCAGTTTTATTTTTCATGAAAATTGTCCAAATGAACCTGCTGTAATCATCTACTAGAGTTAAGGAATACTTATGACCACCTGTGGAAGGCGTGGAAAGAGGTTCCCAATTATCAGCATCAACTAAATAAAAAATGGCAACAGATTTAGTATTACTATGAGCAAAGGGTAAATTTCTTTGTTTAGCCAAATGGAAAGTATTACAAGGTTTATGATTGTCATTGAAAGTTACAAAGTGAAATTGATATGAAATACATTTGAGTATATGAGGACTTAAATGTCCTAATCTAAAATACCAAATGGTGGCAGGATCATTCTTAGCATAATCTAAATGATTAGATATGAAGGTGTTGACACAACCATATGTGGGAGATAGAGCAAAAGTTGAGTTGGTGTCAAGCACATACAATTTGACAATCCTCCTAGCTGTAAATCCAGTCATCTTAGGATGAAATAGCTTCAAATTTAACATCAATTACGATAGAGTTTCACATTATATAAGGTGGAATCAAATAGAGTAGTGACTGAGATGATATTACCATGAAACAAAGGAAAATAGTAGACATTATGAAGGACTAGGGAACCACATAGAAAAACTGATTTAGTTATAACTATGATTAGTTGAACCTACTAGAGTTAAATAAATGACTAGTTAACTATTTACATCATGTAAATCTCTCTACAAATTTTCTTCGTGTATAACCACAACAATGGTGATATCTTTACTCTGATTTTGCTACAAATCTACCTCCTGGGTTATTGACACCATATCATTCATCCAATAAAGTCTGCAAATTAAATAAGTCATTATATGGACAAAAACAGGCCAGTAGACAATGGTACTCCAAGTTATCTACTGCTCTCACCTCTCTTGGATACTCACATTCTTCTGCTGATCATTCTCTATTCACAAAGCTACATAATTCACATTTCACTTCTTTCTAGTCTATATTGATTATATTGTCTTAGCAGGTGATGATTTGTAGGAAATACAATTTGTCAAAAAATTCCTTGATTCAAAATTCAAAATCATGGACCTTGGCAAGCTTAAATAATTCCTTGGATTGGAAGTTGAAAGATCTACTCAAGGTATGTTTCTCAATCAAAGGAAATATACCTTAGAATTGCTTGAGGAAAGTGGCTTATTGGCTACTAAGCCTAGTATCACTCCCTTTGATTGCTCCTTGAAGCTTCATGATAGTGAATCGCCACCTCATGAAGATGAAACGACTTATAGGAGGCTTGTTGGAAAATTGTTATATTTAACTACAACAAGACCTAACATTGCCTTCATTGTTCAGCAATTTAGTCAATTCATATCTAAGCCTTTACAAGTTCATCATTCAACAGCAATTAGAGTTCTTAAATATCTCAAAGGTGCTCTTGCCAAGGGATTGTTCTATTCTTTCTCATCAACACTCAAATTTTCTGGCTTTACAGACTCGGATTGGGCAAGTTGTCATGCTACTCGCAGATCAGTGACTGGTTATTGTGTCTTTCTTGGCACATCTCTAATGTCCTGGAAATCCAAAAAGAAATCCACTGTCTCAAGGTCAAGTTCAGAAGCAGAATATAGTGCTTTGGCTAGCTTATCTTGTGAATTACAATGGCTGCAATATTTGTTCCAGGATCTTCACATCTCTATTGATCACCCTAGCTCGATATATTGCGATAACAAGAGTACTATCTACCTTGCTCATAACCCAATCTTTCATGAGAGAAGAAAACATATAGAAATTGACTATTATGTCATTCGTGAGAAAATTCAAAATGGACTCATTCAGCTCCTCCCAGTTTCTTTTGCTGCACAATAGATAGATGTGCTTACCAAGCCACTGCATGCGGCCTCATTCACTTCATTGGTTTCCAAGCTTGGCCTATTAGACACCCATAGCCCAGCTTGTGGGGGCTATTACATGATGTAAATAGTTAGCTAGTCCTTTATTTAACTCTAGTTAGGTTCAGCTAATCATAGTTGTAACTGAATTAGTTTTGCCAAATTAAGAGTTAGTTAGTTAGTTAGTTAGCTAGTTTACCATATATAGACAATACTTGTACATTGTAATAGTTGAGTTTTACGATGAATAAAATTACCTTTCATATTTTTCCCTCTCTCATTGGCATTCTAAACTCAACATCCTCTCTAACGTTCTTTCTTTTTTGTCCTTTATGTTACTATTTTATCTTCCAATTACATTTTTATCACACATTTCTGCTCAATTCCGCATCTCTTATATTCTTTTTTTCATCTTCTATAATCTCTCATCTCATATTTTTTTTATGTTTTATTATAATATCTTTGATATTATTTTATGTTACTATTTTATATATGTTTTTGTTCCACTTTTGTCTAATCTAATTTTTTGTATGTTGAATGCGAAGTTTTTGTCTAAATATGCTAAGTTTTGATGTTATTTAGTAATGTATGAATTACTAAACACAAAGTTATGTTGTTCTCTATAGGTGTATGTATGGCTCAATAAAAATATTGTAAAAAACCGAACCATTTCAACAAATTCAAACCATATTAGTTTTGTTTGTTTTGGTTTGGTTTTATTTCTAAATGTCAACCGAACCAAACCAAGCCGAATGCTTTTTTGTATATTGAATGCGAAGTTTTTGTCTAAATATGCTAAGTTTTGATATTATTTAGTAATGTATGAATTACTAAACACAAAGTTATGTTGTTCTCTATAGGTGTATGTATGGCTCAATAAATATATTGTAAAAAACCGAACCATTTCAACAAATTCAAACCATATTAGTTTTGTTTGTTTTTGTTTGGTTTTATTTCTAAAAGTCAACCGAACCAAACCAAGCCGAATGCTTTTTTGTCTTGCGGTTCAAATGATTATTATCCTTAAAACCGCCCAAACCGCATCGCGAACACCCCTAATATGACATGTCTTTTATTTTACAAAATAAATATTAGCGTTGTTATATTTTCTAATAATAATTAAAATATAAAATAATTAATATTAATAAATGAATTTGAAATTTTGTTATTTCAGACAAAAACTTTATATAAAACCACATAACATGGTTTTATGTTAAAATATATGATTATTTTATTATTTTACATTATTATACTTGAATAAGTCATTCATCTTTTGTATTTTATTTCTCATAGTCACTTTTTTTTTCATATATATATATATATATATATATATATATATATATATATATATATATATATATATATATATATTGCATTTAAAGTGATTATAGAAATCATAATTTTATATTATTTGACTAGCCGAAATCCAATACTTTGATGTGTTCTTATTTCTTCTTCAATAGATTTCACACTGTCATCTTATTTCTTCTCCAATCAATTACAAACTGTCATCTTATATATTCTTCAATCAATTTCAGATTATCATCTTATTTCATCTTTAATCAATTTCACAATTTCATCTTATTTCTTCTTCAATTAATTTCACACTATTATCTTATTTCTTCTTCAATCAATTTCACACTGTCATCTATCATCTTATTTCACATATCACCCTCACCCCTTGAGATATGAGGATCACCCCTTGAGGTATGAGGTATAGGTAGTCTTTCAGATTTCCATTGCCCCTTGAGATAGGTAAAGCACCTCTTTGATTCTATCTATCTTTAAAGAGTACAAGTAATTAACAATTTATGATGGAAATAAATGGGATATCCAGATTTAATGCATGAATATCATGAGTTGTCTATGAATAACTTGCATATCTCCTACATGTCACTATTTTACTATTTTAAAAAATATAAGTTAATAAATTATTTAAAACTTTTTATATAAATTTATACATGTATTTATAAGATCTCATGCCACTCTTATGTAATAGAAGGACTGGTATAATTATCAATTACTTTTATATTACATTTTTTTTCCTGTTGTATAGAATACTTATTATATACTAAATTTTAATTCCTTTCATTATATTTTATAAATTAATTAATAAAAAATTATATTTATTCCATTAATTATTTAATCTACTTTTTTATTGTATGTTTTTTCAATCTCACTCTTTTTATTTTGTGTGACTGTTTTAAACTTTATTTAATTTGTTTAACTAATAAGGTGTTTAGGATTATATAACTCACATCATTAATAAGACATTAAGAATATATAAATAATTATATGATATATTTATTTTTATTATCATGAATCAATTATGAGTTGTTTATATTATATTAAAATTTATTACTATTTAATTACATCACTTATATATTTAACAATAATACAAATATAAATTGCATTTATTACCATTTATTTTAAATATAATTTAATATGATTGATATTTTTAATGTCCTACGAAAGTTCAACCATTATCATATATTTTTTTATGATAAATTTAATATCATTAATTATGTATTAATATGTTTTTTTTATTTTTAACTTTATATACAATATTACATTTTAAAATAGAAAATCTAATAAATAATAGATATTAAAAACAAATAAGTTTTTGTTAACAATAAAGTAGATAGGATAATTATGAAAACACATGAGAATAATAATTTAGACATGTGTCATGCATTTGTTTTAAATAAATTTACCTATTCTAGAATTGCTAATTTTTTTTATATTTATAACTCTTAAAGTTAGTGTAAATAATGGTATTGTTGTTTCATATAACATTTGGGTGTTCAAGACCAAACCAATCCAATAGAAAACGATAAAACAAACCGAAACCGTAAAAAACCGCATCTGGTTCGGATGCGTTTGGGTCATTTTTTAACAAAACCGCACGGTTTGGTTTGGTTTGCGGTTTGTATTTTTAAAAACGAACTAAACCAAATCAAACCGCATTATGTTACAACCCAAACTTAATTTATCCCACATCCAACCCAAAACTTATACTTAGTATGCATTAAACTTACAATTAAAAATGACCTTCTTAAACATAGTAGTATCGTGTCTTCTTCTCATCTTCTTTACCATGTACATTTTGCCCTTTCTACTATAATTATTACATGATGTAAATAGTTAGTTAGTCCTTTATTTAACTCTAGTTAGGTTCAGCTAATCATAATTGAAACTGAGAGGGTTATTGGCATATGGAGATGAGGCAAAGGGAAAGACATTTCCATGGAAGACAACATTCCTTGAAACATAGAACCCATGGTGATTGGATCATATAGAAGGTAGCCTTTGGTGCCTTCTCTATATCCAAGGAAGATGCATTTTCTTGCCCTTGGTTCAAATTTGGTTCTATGGTTATGCAAGGTTGAGGAATATGCAAGGCATCCAAAGAATCTTAAGTGAATAAGACTGGGAGGAATAGAATGAAGCATTTGGTAAGGTGTGAGGTTGTTCAACATAGCTGTGGGAAGTCTATTGATAATATGGATGGCTTGTTGTATGGAGAGATGCCAAAGGTTGTGAGATCGATGAGATTGAAAGGAAATAACATGTGCCACATTTGAAATATGTTGATCCTTTCTTTCCACAATGCCATTTTGCTGAGGTATCTCAACATATGACCTATGATGTATGATGCCTCTAGAAAGGTGAAAACTAGTCATGAGAAACTCAGAGCCATTGTCACTGCGAATACATGTTAGTTTCTTATTGAGTTGAGTTTCAATGAAAATAATGAAATTAGCAAGGTGATTTATGGTTTCAGTTTTATTTTTCATGAAAATTGTCCAAATGAACCTGCTGTAATCATCTACTAGAGTTAAGGAATACTTATGACCACCTGTGGAAGGCGTGGAAAGAGGTTCCCAATTATCAGCATCAACTAAATAAAAAATGGCAACAGATTTAGTATTACTATGAGCAAAGGGTAAATTTCTTTGTTTAGCCAAATGGAAAGTATTACAAGGTTTATGATTGTCATTGAAAGTTACAAAGTGAAATTGATATGAAATACATTTGAGTATATGAGGACTTAAATGTCCTAATCTAAAATACCAAATGGTGGCAGGATCATTCTTAGCATAATCTAAATGATTAGATATGAAGGTGTTGACACAACCATATGTGGGAGATAGAGCAAAAGTTGAGTTGGTGTCAAGCACATACAATTTGACAATCCTCCTAGCTGTAAATCCAGTCATCTTAGGATGAAATAGCTTCAAAATTTAACATCAATTACGATAGAGTTTCACATTATATAAGGTGGAATCAAATAGAGTAGTGACTGAGATGATATTACCATGAAACAAAGGAAAATAGTAGACATTATGAAGGACTAGGGAACCACATAGAAAAACTGATTTAGTTATAACTATGATTAGTTGAACCTACTAGAGTTAAATAAATGACTAGTTAACTATTTACATCATGTAAATCTCTCTACAAATTTTCTTCGTGTATAACCACAACAATGGTGATATCTTTACTCTGATTTTGCTACAAATCTACCTCCTGGGTTATTGACACCATATCATTCATCCAATAAAGTCTGCAAATTAAATAAGTCATTATATGGACAAAAACAGGCCAGTAGACAATGGTACTCCAAGTTATCTACTGCTCTCACCTCTCTTGGATACTCACATTCTTCTGCTGATCATTCTCTATTCACAAAGCTACATAATTCACATTTCACTTCTTTCTAGTCTATATTGATTATATTGTCTTAGCAGGTGATGATTTGTAGGAAATACAATTTGTCAAAAAAATTCCTTGATTCAAAATTCAAAATCATGGACCTTGGCAAGCTTAAATAATTCCTTGGATTGGAAGTTGAAAGATCTACTCAAGGTATGTTTCTCAATCAAAGGAAATATACCTTAGAATTGCTTGAGGAAAGTGGCTTATTGGCTACTAAGCCTAGTATCACTCCCTTTGATTGCTCCTTGAAGCTTCATGATAGTGAATCGCCACCTCATGAAGATGAAACGACTTATAGGAGGCTTGTTGGAAAATTGTTATATTTAACTACAACAAGACCTAACATTGCCTTCATTGTTCAGCAATTTAGTCAATTCATATCTAAGCCTTTACAAGTTCATCATTCAACAGCAATTAGAGTTCTTAAATATCTCAAAGGTGCTCTTGCCAAGGGATTGTTCTATTCTTTCTCATCAACACTCAAATTTTCTGGCTTTACAGACTCGGATTGGGCAAGTTGTCATGCTACTCGCAGATCAGTGACTGGTTATTGTGTCTTTCTTGGCACATCTCTAATGTCCTGGAAATCCAAAAAGAAATCCACTGTCTCAAGGTCAAGTTCAGAAGCAGAATATAGTGCTTTGGCTAGCTTATCTTGTGAATTACAATGGCTGCAATATTTGTTCCAGGATCTTCACATCTCTATTGATCACCCTAGCTCGATATATTGCGATAACAAGAGTACTATCTACCTTGCTCATAACCCAATCTTTCATGAGAGAAGAAAACATATAGAAATTGACTATTATGTCATTCGTGAGAAAATTCAAAATGGACTCATTCAGCTCCTCCCAGTTTCTTTTGCTGCACAATAGATAGATGTGCTTACCAAGCCACTGCATGCGGCCTCATTCACTTCATTGGTTTCCAAGCTTGGCCTATTAGACACCCATAGCCCAGCTTGTGGGGGCTATTACATGATGTAAATAGTTAGCTAGTCCTTTATTTAACTCTAGTTAGGTTCAGCTAATCATAGTTGTAACTGAATTAGTTTTGCCAAATTAAGAGTTAGTTAGTTAGTTAGTTAGCTAGTTTACCATATATAGACAATACTTGTACATTGTAATAGTTGAGTTTTACGATGAATAAAATTACCTTTCATATTTTTCCCTCTCTCATTGGCATTCTAAACTCAACATCCTCTCTAACGTTCTTTCTTTTTTGTCCTTTATGTTACTATTTTATCTTCCAATTACATTTTTATCACACATTTCTGCTCAATTCCGCATCTCTTATATTCTTTTTTTCATCTTCTATAATCTCTCATCTCATATTTTTTTTATGTTTTATTATAATATCTTTGATATTATTTTATGTTACTATTTTATATATGTTTTTGTTCCACTTTTGTCTAATCTAATTTTTTGTATGTTGAATGCGAAGTTTTTGTCTAAATATGCTAAGTTTTGATGTTATTTAGTAATGTATGAATTACTAAACACAAAGTTATGTTGTTCTCTATAGGTGTATGTATGGCTCAATAAAAATATTGTAAAAAACCGAACCATTTCAACAAATTCAAACCATATTAGTTTTGTTTGTTTTGGTTTGGTTTTATTTCTAAATGTCAACCGAACCAAACCAAGCCGAATGCTTTTTTGTATATTGAATGCGAAGTTTTTGTCTAAATATGCTAAGTTTTGATATTATTTAGTAATGTATGAATTACTAAACACAAAGTTATGTTGTTCTCTATAGGTGTATGTATGGCTCAATAAATATATTGTAAAAAACCGAACCATTTCAACAAATTCAAACCATATTAGTTTTGTTTGTTTTTGTTTGGTTTTATTTCTAAAAGTCAACCGAACCAAACCAAGCCGAATGCTTTTTTGTCTTGCGGTTCAAATGATTATTATCCTTAAAACCGCCCAAACCGCATCGCGAACACCCCTAATATGACATGTCTTTTATTTTACAAAATAAATATTAGCGTTGTTATATTTTCTAATAATAATTAAAATATAAAATAATTAATATTAATAAATGAATTTGAAATTTTGTTATTTCAGACAAAAACTTTATATAAAAACCACATAACATGGTTTTATGTTAAAATATATGATTATTTTATTATTTTACATTATTATACTTGAATAAGTCATTCATCTTTTGTATTTTATTTCTCATAGTCACTTTTTTTTCATATATATATATATATATATATATATATATATATATATATATATATATATATATATATATTTAAAGTGATTATAGAAATCATAATTTTATATTATTTGACTAGCCGAAATCCAATACTTTGATGTGTTCTTATTTCTTCTTCAATAGATTTCACACTGTCATCTTATTTCTTCTCCAATCAATTACAAACTGTCATCTTATATATTCTTCAATCAATTTCAGATTATCATCTTATTTCATCTTTAATCAATTTCACAATTTCATCTTATTTCTTCTTCAATTAATTTCACACTATTATCTTATTTCTTCTTCAATCAATTTCACACTGTCATCTATCATCTTATTTCACATATCACCCTCACCCCTTGAGATATGAGGATCACCCCTTGAGGTATGAGGTATAGGTAGTCTTTCAGATTTCCATTGCCCCTTGAGATAGGTAAAGCACCTCTTTGATTCTATCTATCTTTAAAGAGTACAAGTAATTAACAATTTATGATGGAAATAAATGGGATATCCAGATTTAATGCATGAATATCATGAGTTGTCTATGAATAACTTGCATATCTCCTACATGTCACTATTTTACTATTTTAAAAAATATAAGTTAATAAATTATTTAAAACTTTTTATATAAATTTATACATGTATTTATAAGATCTCATGCCACTCTTATGTAATAGAAGGACTGGTATAATTATCAATTACTTTTATATTACATTTTTTTTCCTGTTGTATAGAATACTTATTATATACTAAATTTTAATTCCTTTCATTATATTTTATAAATTAATTAATAAAAAATTATATTTATTCCATTAATTATTTAATCTACTTTTTTATTGTATGTTTTTTCAATCTCACTCTTTTTATTTTGTGTGACTGTTTTAAACTTTATTTAATTTGTTTAACTAATAAGGTGTTTAGGATTATATAACTCACATCATTAATAAGACATTAAGAATATATAAATAATTATATGATATATTTATTTTTATTATCATGAATCAATTATGAGTTGTTTATATTATATTAAAATTTATTACTATTTAATTACATCACTTATATATTTAACAATAATACAAATATAAATTGCATTTATTACCATTTATTTTAAATATAATTTAATATGATTGATATTTTTAATGTCCTACGAAAGTTCAACCATTATCATATATTTTTTTATGATAAATTTAATATCATTAATTATGTATTAATATGTTTTCTTATTTTTAACTTTATATACAATATTACATTTTAAAATAGAAAATCTAATAAATAATAGATATTAAAAACAAATAAGTTTTTGTTAACAATAAAGTAGATAGGATAATTATGAAAACACATGAGAATAATAATTTAGACATGTGTCATGCATTTGTTTTAAATAAATTTACCTATTCTAGAATTGCTAATTTTTTTATATTTATAACTCTTAAAGTTAGTGTAAATAATGGTATTGTTGTTTCATATAACATTTGGGTGTTCAAGACCAAACCAATCCAATAGAAAACGATAAAACAAACCGAAACCGTAAAAAACCGCATCTGGTTCGGATGCGTTTGGGTCATTTTTTAACAAAACCGCACGGTTTGGTTTGGTTTGCGGTTTGTATTTTTAAAAACGAACTAAACCAAATCAAACCGCATTATGTTACAACCCAAACTTAATTTATCCCACATCCAACCCAAAACTTATACTTAGTATGCATTAAACTTACAATTAAAAATGACCTTCTTAAACATAGTAGTATCGTGTCTTCTTCTCATCTTCTTTACCATGTACATTTTGCCCTTTCTACTATAATTATTACATGATGTAAATAGTTAGTTAGTCCTTTATTTAACTCTAGTTAGGTTCAGCTAATCATAATTGAAACTGAGAGGGTTATTGGCATATGGAGATGAGGCAAAGGGAAAGACATTTCCATGGAAGACAACATTCCTTGAAACATAGAACCCATGGTGATTGGATCATATAGAAGGTAGCCTTTGGTGCCTTCTCTATATCCAAGGAAGATGCATTTTCTTGCCCTTGGTTCAAATTTGGTTCTATGGTTATGCAAGGTTGAGGAATATGCAAGGCATCCAAAGAATCTTAAGTGAATAAGACTGGGAGGAATAGAATGAAGCATTTGGTAAGGTGTGAGGTTGTTCAACATAGCTGTGGGAAGTCTATTGATAATATGGATGGCTTGTTGTATGGAGAGATGCCAAAGGTTGTGAGATCGATGAGATTGAAAGGAAATAACATGTGCCACATTTGAAATATGTTGATCCTTTCTTTCCACAATGCCATTTTGCTGAGGTATCTCAACATATGACCTATGATGTATGATGCCTCTAGAAAGGTGAAAACTAGTCATGAGAAACTCAGAGCCATTGTCACTGCGAATACATGTTAGTTTCTTATTGAGTTGAGTTTCAATGAAAATAATGAAATTAGCAAGGTGATTTATGGTTTCAGTTTTATTTTTCATGAAAATTGTCCAAATGAACCTGCTGTAATCATCTACTAGAGTTAAGGAATACTTATGACCACCTGTGGAAGGCGTGGAAAGAGGTTCCCAATTATCAGCATCAACTAAATAAAAAATGGCAACAGATTTAGTATTACTATGAGCAAAGGGTAAATTTCTTTGTTTAGCCAAATGGAAAGTATTACAAGGTTTATGATTGTCATTGAAAGTTACAAAGTGAAATTGATATGAAATACATTTGAGTATATGAGGACTTAAATGTCCTAATCTAAAATACCAAATGGTGGCAGGATCATTCTTAGCATAATCTAAATGATTAGATATGAAGGTGTTGACACAACCATATGTGGGAGATAGAGCAAAAGTTGAGTTGGTGTCAAGCACATACAATTTGACAATCCTCCTAGCTGTAAATCCAGTCATCTTAGGATGAAATAGCTTCAAAATTTAACATCAATTACGATAGAGTTTCACATTATATAAGGTGGAATCAAATAGAGTAGTGACTGAGATGATATTACCATGAAACAAAGGAAAATAGTAGACATTATGAAGGACTAGGGAACCACATAGAAAAACTGATTTAGTTATAACTATGATTAGTTGAACCTACTAGAGTTAAATAAATGACTAGTTAACTATTTACATCATGTAAATCTCTCTACAAATTTTCTTCGTGTATAACCACAACAATGGTGATATCTTTACTCTGATTTTGCTACAAATCTACCTCCTGGGTTATTGACACCATATCATTCATCCAATAAAGTCTGCAAATTAAATAAGTCATTATATGGACAAAAACAGGCCAGTAGACAATGGTACTCCAAGTTATCTACTGCTCTCACCTCTCTTGGATACTCACATTCTTCTGCTGATCATTCTCTATTCACAAAGCTACATAATTCACATTTCACTTCTTTCTAGTCTATATTGATTATATTGTCTTAGCAGGTGATGATTTGTAGGAAATACAATTTGTCAAAAAAATTCCTTGATTCAAAATTCAAAATCATGGACCTTGGCAAGCTTAAATAATTCCTTGGATTGGAAGTTGAAAGATCTACTCAAGGTATGTTTCTCAATCAAAGGAAATATACCTTAGAATTGCTTGAGGAAAGTGGCTTATTGGCTACTAAGCCTAGTATCACTCCCTTTGATTGCTCCTTGAAGCTTCATGATAGTGAATCGCCACCTCATGAAGATGAAACGACTTATAGGAGGCTTGTTGGAAAATTGTTATATTTAACTACAACAAGACCTAACATTGCCTTCATTGTTCAGCAATTTAGTCAATTCATATCTAAGCCTTTACAAGTTCATCATTCAACAGCAATTAGAGTTCTTAAATATCTCAAAGGTGCTCTTGCCAAGGGATTGTTCTATTCTTTCTCATCAACACTCAAATTTTCTGGCTTTACAGACTCGGATTGGGCAAGTTGTCATGCTACTCGCAGATCAGTGACTGGTTATTGTGTCTTTCTTGGCACATCTCTAATGTCCTGGAAATCCAAAAAGAAATCCACTGTCTCAAGGTCAAGTTCAGAAGCAGAATATAGTGCTTTGGCTAGCTTATCTTGTGAATTACAATGGCTGCAATATTTGTTCCAGGATCTTCACATCTCTATTGATCACCCTAGCTCGATATATTGCGATAACAAGAGTACTATCTACCTTGCTCATAACCCAATCTTTCATGAGAGAAGAAAACATATAGAAATTGACTATTATGTCATTCGTGAGAAAATTCAAAATGGACTCATTCAGCTCCTCCCAGTTTCTTTTGCTGCACAATAGATAGATGTGCTTACCAAGCCACTGCATGCGGCCTCATTCACTTCATTGGTTTCCAAGCTTGGCCTATTAGACACCCATAGCCCAGCTTGTGGGGGCTATTACATGATGTAAATAGTTAGCTAGTCCTTTATTTAACTCTAGTTAGGTTCAGCTAATCATAGTTGTAACTGAATTAGTTTTGCCAAATTAAGAGTTAGTTAGTTAGTTAGTTAGCTAGTTTACCATATATAGACAATACTTGTACATTGTAATAGTTGAGTTTTACGATGAATAAAATTACCTTTCATATTTTTCCCTCTCTCATTGGCATTCTAAACTCAACATCCTCTCTAACGTTCTTTCTTTTTTGTCCTTTATGTTACTATTTTATCTTCCAATTACATTTTTATCACACATTTCTGCTCAATTCCGCATCTCTTATATTCTTTTTTTCATCTTCTATAATCTCTCATCTCATATTTTTTTTATGTTTTATTATAATATCTTTGATATTATTTTATGTTACTATTTTATATATGTTTTTGTTCCACTTTTGTCTAATCTAATTTTTTGTATGTTGAATGCGAAGTTTTTGTCTAAATATGCTAAGTTTTGATGTTATTTAGTAATGTATGAATTACTAAACACAAAGTTATGTTGTTCTCTATAGGTGTATGTATGGCTCAATAAAAATATTGTAAAAAACCGAACCATTTCAACAAATTCAAACCATATTAGTTTTGTTTGTTTTGGTTTGGTTTTATTTCTAAATGTCAACCGAACCAAACCAAGCCGAATGCTTTTTTGTATATTGAATGCGAAGTTTTTGTCTAAATATGCTAAGTTTTGATATTATTTAGTAATGTATGAATTACTAAACACAAAGTTATGTTGTTCTCTATAGGTGTATGTATGGCTCAATAAATATATTGTAAAAAACCGAACCATTTCAACAAATTCAAACCATATTAGTTTTGTTTGTTTTTGTTTGGTTTTATTTCTAAAAGTCAACCGAACCAAACCAAGCCGA
The DNA here is from genome assembly GCF_024323335.1 of Lathyrus oleraceus. Taxonomy (NCBI): domain Eukaryota; kingdom Viridiplantae; phylum Streptophyta; class Magnoliopsida; order Fabales; family Fabaceae; genus Lathyrus; species Lathyrus oleraceus. The sequence goes on along the minus strand of NC_066581.1, from coordinate 50,868,690 downwards.
ATGCTTTTTTGTCTTGCGGTTCAAATGATTATTATCCTTAAAACCGCCCAAACCGCATCGCGAACACCCCTAATATGACATGTCTTTTATTTTACAAAATAAATATTAGCGTTGTTATATTTTCTAATAATAATTAAAATATAAAATAATTAATATTAATAAATGAATTTGAAATTTTGTTATTTCAGACAAAAACTTTATATAAAAACCACATAACATGGTTTTATGTTAAAATATATGATTATTTTATTATTTTACATTATTATACTTGAATAAGTCATTCATCTTTTGTATTTTATTTCTCATAGTCACTTTTTTTTCATATATATATATATATATATATATATATATATATATATATATATATATATATATATATATATATATATATATATATTGCATTTAAAGTGATTATAGAAATCATAATTTTATATTATTTGACTAGCCGAAATCCAATACTTTGATGTGTTCTTATTTCTTCTTCAATAGATTTCACACTGTCATCTTATTTCTTCTCCAATCAATTACAAACTGTCATCTTATATATTCTTCAATCAATTTCAGATTATCATCTTATTTCATCTTTAATCAATTTCACAATTTCATCTTATTTCTTCTTCAATTAATTTCACACTATTATCTTATTTCTTCTTCAATCAATTTCACACTGTCATCTATCATCTTATTTCACATATCACCCTCACCCCTTGAGATATGAGGATCACCCCTTGAGGTATGAGGTATAGGTAGTCTTTCAGATTTCCATTGCCCCTTGAGATAGGTAAAGCACCTCTTTGATTCTATCTATCTTTAAAGAGTACAAGTAATTAACAATTTATGATGGAAATAAATGGGATATCCAGATTTAATGCATGAATATCATGAGTTGTCTATGAATAACTTGCATATCTCCTACATGTCACTATTTTACTATTTTAAAAAATATAAGTTAATAAATTATTTAAAACTTTTTATATAAATTTATACATGTATTTATAAGATCTCATGCCACTCTTATGTAATAGAAGGACTGGTATAATTATCAATTACTTTTATATTACATTTTTTTTCCTGTTGTATAGAATACTTATTATATACTAAATTTTAATTCCTTTCATTATATTTTATAAATTAATTAATAAAAATTATATTTATTCCATTAATTATTTAATCTACTTTTTTATTGTATGTTTTTTCAATCTCACTCTTTTTATTTTGTGTGACTGTTTTAAACTTTATTTAATTTGTTTAACTAATAAGGTGTTTAGGATTATATAACTCACATCATTAATAAGACATTAAGAATATATAAATAATTATATGATATATTTATTTTATTATCATGAATCAATTATGAGTTGTTTATATTATATTAAAATTTATTACTATTTAATTACATCACTTATATATTTAACAATAATACAAATATAAATTGCATTTATTACCATTTATTTTAAATATAATTTAATATGATTGATATTTTTAATGTCCTACGAAAGTTCAACCATTATCATATATTTTTTTATGATAAATTTAATATCATTAATTATGTATTAATATGTTTTTTTTATTTTTAACTTTATATACAATATTACATTTTAAAATAGAAAATCTAATAAATAATAGATATTAAAAACAAATAAGTTTTTGTTAACAATAAAGTAGATAGGATAATTATGAAAACACATGAGAATAATAATTTAGACATGTGTCATGCATTTGTTTTAAATAAATTTACCTATTCTAGAATTGCTAATTTTTTTTATATTTATAACTCTTAAAGTTAGTGTAAATAATGGTATTGTTGTTTCATATAACATTTGGGTGTTCAAGACCAAACCAATCCAATAGAAAACGATAAAACAAACCGAAACCGTAAAAAACCGCATCTGGTTCGGATGCGTTTGGGTCATTTTTTAACAAAACCGCACGGTTTGGTTTGGTTTGCGGTTTGTATTTTTAAAAACGAACTAAACCAAATCAAACCGCATTATGTTACAACCCAAACTTAATTTATCCCACATCCAACCCAAAACTTATACTTAGTATGCATTAAACTTACAATTAAAAATGACCTTCTTAAACATAGTAGTATCGTGTCTTCTTCTCATCTTCTTTACCATGTACATTTTGCCCTTTCTACTATAATTATTACATGATGTAAATAGTTAGTTAGTCCTTTATTTAACTCTAGTTAGGTTCAGCTAATCATAATTGAAACTGAGAGGGTTATTGGCATATGGAGATGAGGCAAAGGGAAAGACATTTCCATGGAAGACAACATTCCTTGAAACATAGAACCCATGGTGATTGGATCATATAGAAGGTAGCCTTTGGTGCCTTCTCTATATCCAAGGAAGATGCATTTTCTTGCCCTTGGTTCAAATTTGGTTCTATGGTTATGCAAGGTTGAGGAATATGCAAGGCATCCAAAGAATCTTAAGTGAATAAGACTGGGAGGAATAGAATGAAGCATTTGGTAAGGTGTGAGGTTGTTCAACATAGCTGTGGGAAGTCTATTGATAATATGGATGGCTTGTTGTATGGAGAGATGCCAAAGGTTGTGAGATCGATGAGATTGAAAGGAAATAACATGTGCCACATTTGAAATATGTTGATCCTTTCTTTCCACAATGCCATTTTGCTGAGGTATCTCAACATATGACCTATGATGTATGATGCCTCTAGAAAGGTGAAAACTAGTCATGAGAAACTCAGAGCCATTGTCACTGCGAATACATGTTAGTTTCTTATTGAGTTGAGTTTCAATGAAAATAATGAAATTAGCAAGGTGATTTATGGTTTCAGTTTTATTTTTCATGAAAATTGTCCAAATGAACCTGCTGTAATCATCTACTAGAGTTAAGGAATACTTATGACCACCTGTGGAAGGCGTGGAAAGAGGTTCCCAATTATCAGCATCAACTAAATAAAAAATGGCAACAGATTTAGTATTACTATGAGCAAAGGGTAAATTTCTTTGTTTAGCCAAATGGAAAGTATTACAAGGTTTATGATTGTCATTGAAAGTTACAAAGTGAAATTGATATGAAATACATTTGAGTATATGAGGACTTAAATGTCCTAATCTAAAATACCAAATGGTGGCAGGATCATTCTTAGCATAATCTAAATGATTAGATATGAAGGTGTTGACACAACCATATGTGGGAGATAGAGCAAAAGTTGAGTTGGTGTCAAGCACATACAATTTGACAATCCTCCTAGCTGTAAATCCAGTCATCTTAGGATGAAATAGCTTCAAAATTTAACATCAATTACGATAGAGTTTCACATTATATAAGGTGGAATCAAATAGAGTAGTGACTGAGATGATATTACCATGAAACAAAGGAAAATAGTAGACATTATGAAGGACTAGGGAACCACATAGAAAAACTGATTTAGTTATAACTATGATTAGTTGAACCTACTAGAGTTAAATAAATGACTAGTTAACTATTTACATCATGTAAATCTCTCTACAAATTTTCTTCGTGTATAACCACAACAATGGTGATATCTTTACTCTGATTTTGCTACAAATCTACCTCCTGGGTTATTGACACCATATCATTCATCCAATAAAGTCTGCAAATTAAATAAGTCATTATATGGACAAAAACAGGCCAGTAGACAATGGTACTCCAAGTTATCTACTGCTCTCACCTCTCTTGGATACTCACATTCTTCTGCTGATCATTCTCTATTCACAAAGCTACATAATTCACATTTCACTTCTTTCTAGTCTATATTGATTATATTGTCTTAGCAGGTGATGATTTGTAGGAAATACAATTTGTCAAAAAAATTCCTTGATTCAAAATTCAAAATCATGGACCTTGGCAAGCTTAAATAATTCCTTGGATTGGAAGTTGAAAGATCTACTCAAGGTATGTTTCTCAATCAAAGGAAATATACCTTAGAATTGCTTGAGGAAAGTGGCTTATTGGCTACTAAGCCTAGTATCACTCCCTTTGATTGCTCCTTGAAGCTTCATGATAGTGAATCGCCACCTCATGAAGATGAAACGACTTATAGGAGGCTTGTTGGAAAATTGTTATATTTAACTACAACAAGACCTAACATTGCCTTCATTGTTCAGCAATTTAGTCAATTCATATCTAAGCCTTTACAAGTTCATCATTCAACAGCAATTAGAGTTCTTAAATATCTCAAAGGTGCTCTTGCCAAGGGATTGTTCTATTCTTTCTCATCAACACTCAAATTTTCTGGCTTTACAGACTCGGATTGGGCAAGTTGTCATGCTACTCGCAGATCAGTGACTGGTTATTGTGTCTTTCTTGGCACATCTCTAATGTCCTGGAAATCCAAAAAGAAATCCACTGTCTCAAGGTCAAGTTCAGAAGCAGAATATAGTGCTTTGGCTAGCTTATCTTGTGAATTACAATGGCTGCAATATTTGTTCCAGGATCTTCACATCTCTATTGATCACCCTAGCTCGATATATTGCGATAACAAGAGTACTATCTACCTTGCTCATAACCCAATCTTTCATGAGAGAAGAAAACATATAGAAATTGACTATTATGTCATTCGTGAGAAAATTCAAAATGGACTCATTCAGCTCCTCCCAGTTTCTTTTGCTGCACAATAGATAGATGTGCTTACCAAGCCACTGCATGCGGCCTCATTCACTTCATTGGTTTCCAAGCTTGGCCTATTAGACACCCATAGCCCAGCTTGTGGGGGCTATTACATGATGTAAATAGTTAGCTAGTCCTTTATTTAACTCTAGTTAGGTTCAGCTAATCATAGTTGTAACTGAATTAGTTTTGCCAAATTAAGAGTTAGTTAGTTAGTTAGTTAGCTAGTTTACCATATATAGACAATACTTGTACATTGTAATAGTTGAGTTTTACGATGAATAAAATTACCTTTCATATTTTTCCCTCTCTCATTGGCATTCTAAACTCAACATCCTCTCTAACGTTCTTTCTTTTTTGTCCTTTATGTTACTATTTTATCTTCCAATTACATTTTTATCACACATTTCTGCTCAATTCCGCATCTCTTATATTCTTTTTTTCATCTTCTATAATCTCTCATCTCATATTTTTTTATGTTTTATTATAATATCTTTGATATTATTTTATGTTACTATTTTATATATGTTTTTGTTCCACTTTTGTCTAATCTAATTTTTTGTATGTTGAATGCGAAGTTTTTGTCTAAATATGCTAAGTTTTGATGTTATTTAGTAATGTATGAATTACTAAACACAAAGTTATGTTGTTCTCTATAGGTGTATGTATGGCTCAATAAAAATATTGTAAAAAACCGAACCATTTCAACAAATTCAAACCATATTAGTTTTGTTTGTTTTGGTTTGGTTTTATTTCTAAATGTCAACCGAACCAAACCAAGCCGAATGCTTTTTTGTATATTGAATGCGAAGTTTTTGTCTAAATATGCTAAGTTTTGATATTATTTAGTAATGTATGAATTACTAAACACAAAGTTATGTTGTTCTCTATAGGTGTATGTATGGCTCAATAAATATATTGTAAAAAACCGAACCATTTCAACAAATTCAAACCATATTAGTTTTGTTTGTTTTTGTTTGGTTTTATTTCTAAAAGTCAACCGAACCAAACCAAGCCGAATGCTTTTTTGTCTTGCGGTTCAAATGATTATTATCCTTAAAACCGCCCAAACCGCATCGCGAACACCCCTAATATGACATGTCTTTTATTTTACAAAATAAATATTAGCGTTGTTATATTTTCTAATAATAATTAAAATATAAAATAATTAATATTAATAAATGAATTTGAAATTTTGTTATTTCAGACAAAAACTTTATATAAAAACCACATAACATGGTTTTATGTTAAAATATATGATTATTTTATTATTTTACATTATTATACTTGAATAAGTCATTCATCTTTTGTATTTTATTTCTCATAGTCACTTTTTTTTTCATATATATATATATATATATATATATATATATATATATATATATATATATATATATATATATATATATTGCATTTAAAGTGATTATAGAAATCATAATTTTATATTATTTGACTAGCCGAAATCCAATACTTTGATGTGTTCTTATTTCTTCTTCAATAGATTTCACACTGTCATCTTATTTCTTCTCCAATCAATTACAAACTGTCATCTTATATATTCTTCAATCAATTTCAGATTATCATCTTATTTCATCTTTAATCAATTTCACAATTTCATCTTATTTCTTCTTCAATTAATTTCACACTATTATCTTATTTCTTCTTCAATCAATTTCACACTGTCATCTATCATCTTATTTCACATATCACCCTCACCCCTTGAGATATGAGGATCACCCCTTGAGGTATGAGGTATAGGTAGTCTTTCAGATTTCCATTGCCCCTTGAGATAGGTAAAGCACCTCTTTGATTCTATCTATCTTTAAAGAGTACAAGTAATTAACAATTTATGATGGAAATAAATGGGATATCCAGATTTAATGCATGAATATCATGAGTTGTCTATGAATAACTTGCATATCTCCTACATGTCACTATTTTACTATTTTAAAAAATATAAGTTAATAAATTATTTAAACTTTTTATATAAATTTATACATGTATTTATAAGATCTCATGCCACTCTTATGTAATAGAAGGACTGGTATAATTATCAATTACTTTTATATTACATTTTTTTTCCTGTTGTATAGAATACTTATTATATACTAAATTTTAATTCCTTTCATTATATTTTAAAATTAATTAATAAAAAATTATATTTATTCCATTAATTATTTAATCTACTTTTTTATTGTATGTTTTTTCAATCTCACTCTTTTTATTTTGTGTGACTGTTTTAAACTTTATTTAATTTGTTTAACTAATAAGGTGTTTAGGATTATATAACTCACATCATTAATAAGACATTAAGAATATATAAATAATTATATGATATATTTATTTTATTATCATGAATCAATTATGAGTTGTTTATATTATATTAAAATTTATTACTATTTAATTACATCACTTATATATTTAACAATAATACAAATATAAATTGCATTTATTACCATTTATTTTAAATATAATTTAATATGATTGATATTTTTAATGTCCTACGAAAGTTCAACCATTATCATATATTTTTTTATGATAAATTAATATCATTAATTATGTATTAATATGTTTTTTTTATTTTAACTTTATATACAATATTACATTTTAAAATAGAAAATCTAATAAATAATAGATATTAAAAACAAATAAGTTTTTGTTAACAATAAAGTAGATAGGATAATTATGAAAACACATGAGAATAATAATTTAGACATGTGTCATGCATTTGTTTTAAATAAATTTACCTATTCTAGAATTGCTAATTTTTTTTATATTTATAACTCTTAAAGTTAGTGTAAATAATGGTATTGTTGTTTCATATAACATTTGGGTGTTCAAGACCAAACCAATCCAATAGAAAACGATAAAACAAACCGAAACCGTAAAAAACCGCATCTGGTTCGGATGCGTTTGGGTCATTTTTTAACAAAACCGCACGGTTTGGTTTGGTTTGCGGTTTGTATTTTTAAAAACGAACTAAACCAAATCAAACCGCATTATGTTACAACCCAAACTTAATTTATCCCACATCCAACCCAAAACTTATACTTAGTATGCATTAAACTTACAATTAAAAATGACCTTCTTAAACATAGTAGTATCGTGTCTTCTTCTCATCTTCTTTACCATGTACATTTTGCCCTTTCTACTATAATTATTACATGATGTAAATAGTTAGTTAGTCCTTTATTTAACTCTAGTTAGGTTCAGCTAATCATAATTGAAACTGAGAGGGTTATTGGCATATGGAGATGAGGCAAAGGGAAAGACATTTCCATGGAAGACAACATTCCTTGAAACATAGAACCCATGGTGATTGGATCATATAGAAGGTAGCCTTTGGTGCCTTCTCTATATCCAAGGAAGATGCATTTTCTTGCCCTTGGTTCAAATTTGGTTCTATGGTTATGCAAGGTTGAGGAATATGCAAGGCATCCAAAGAATCTTAAGTGAATAAGACTGGGAGGAATAGAATGAAGCATTTGGTAAGGTGTGAGGTTGTTCAACATAGCTGTGGGAAGTCTATTGATAATATGGATGGCTTGTTGTATGGAGAGATGCCAAAGGTTGTGAGATCGATGAGATTGAAAGGAAATAACATGTGCCACATTTGAAATATGTTGATCCTTTCTTTCCACAATGCCATTTTGCTGAGGTATCTCAACATATGACCTATGATGTATGATGCCTCTAGAAAGGTGAAAACTAGTCATGAGAAACTCAGAGCCATTGTCACTGCGAATACATGTTAGTTTCTTATTGAGTTGAGTTTCAATGAAAATAATGAAATTAGCAAGGTGATTTATGGTTTCAGTTTTATTTTTCATGAAAATTGTCCAAATGAACCTGCTGTAATCATCTACTAGAGTTAAGGAATACTTATGACCACCTGTGGAAGGCGTGGAAAGAGGTTCCCAATTATCAGCATCAACTAAATAAAAATGGCAACAGATTTAGTATTACTATGAGCAAAGGGTAAATTTCTTTGTTTAGCCAAATGGAAAGTATTACAAGGTTTATGATTGTCATTGAAAGTTACAAAGTGAAATTGATATGAAATACATTTGAGTATATGAGGACTTAAATGTCCTAATCTAAAATACCAAATGGTGGCAGGATCATTCTTAGCATAATCTAAATGATTAGATATGAAGGTGTTGACACAACCATATGTGGGAGATAGAGCAAAAGTTGAGTTGGTGTCAAGCACATACAATTTGACAATCCTCCTAGCTGTAAATCCAGTCATCTTAGGATGAAATAGCTTCAAAATTTAACATCAATTACGATAGAGTTTCACATTATATAAGGTGGAATCAAATAGAGTAGTGACTGAGATGATATTACCATGAAACAAAGGAAAATAGTAGACATTATGAAGGACTAGGGAACCACATAGAAAAACTGATTTAGTTATAACTATGATTAGTTGAACCTACTAGAGTTAAATAAATGACTAGTTAACTATTTACATCATGTAAATCTCTCTACAAATTTTCTTCGTGTATAACCACAACAATGGTGATATCTTTACTCTGATTTTGCTACAAATCTACCTCCTGGGTTATTGACACCATATCATTCATCCAATAAAGTCTGCAAATTAAATAAGTCATTATATGGACAAAAACAGGCCAGTAGACAATGGTACTCCAAGTTATCTACTGCTCTCACCTCTCTTGGATACTCACATTCTTCTGCTGATCATTCTCTATTCACAAAGCTACATAATTCACATTTCACTTCTTTCTAGTCTATATTGATTATATTGTCTTAGCAGGTGATGATTTGTAGGAAATACAATTTGTCAAAAAAATTCCTTGATTCAAAATTCAAAATCATGGACCTTGGCAAGCTTAAATAATTCCTTGGATTGGAAGTTGAAAGATCTACTCAAGGTATGTTTCTCAATCAAAGGAAATATACCTTAGAATTGCTTGAGGAAAGTGGCTTATTGGCTACTAAGCCTAGTATCACTCCCTTTGATTGCTCCTTGAAGCTTCATGATAGTGAATCGCCACCTCATGAAGATGAAACGACTTATAGGAGGCTTGTTGGAAAATTGTTATATTTAACTACAACAAGACCTAACATTGCCTTCATTGTTCAGCAATTTAGTCAATTCATATCTAAGCCTTTACAAGTTCATCATTCAACAGCAATTAGAGTTCTTAAATATCTCAAAGGTGCTCTTGCCAAGGGATTGTTCTATTCTTTCTCATCAACACTCAAATTTTCTGGCTTTACAGACTCGGATTGGGCAAGTTGTCATGCTACTCGCAGATCAGTGACTGGTTATTGTGTCTTTCTTGGCACATCTCTAATGTCCTGGAAATCCAAAAAGAAATCCACTGTCTCAAGGTCAAGTTCAGAAGCAGAATATAGTGCTTTGGCTAGCTTATCTTGTGAATTACAATGGCTGCAATATTTGTTCCAGGATCTTCACATCTCTATTGATCACCCTAGCTCGATATATTGCGATAACAAGAGTACTATCTACCTTGCTCATAACCAATCTTTCATGAGAGAAGAAAACATATAGAAATTGACTATTATGTCATTCGTGAGAAAATTCAAAATGGACTCATTCAGCTCCTCCCAGTTTCTTTTGCTGCACAATAGATAGATGTGCTTACCAAGCCACTGCATGCGGCCTCATTCACTTCATTGGTTTCCAAGCTTGGCCTATTAGACACCCATAGCCCAGCTTGTGGGGGCTATTACATGATGTAAATAGTTAGCTAGTCCTTTATTTAACTCTAGTTAGGTTCAGCTAATCATAGTTGTAACTGAATTAGTTTTGCCAAATTAAGAGTTAGTTAGTTAGTTAGTTAGCTAGTTTACCATATATAGACAATACTTGTACATTGTAATAGTTGAGTTTTACGATGAATAAAATTATCTTTCATATTTTTCCCTCTCTCATTTGGAATTCTAAACTCAACATCCTCTCTTACGTTCTTTCTTTTTTGTCCTTTATGTTACTTTTTTTTCTTTCAATTACATTTTTATCGCACATTTCTTCTCAATTCCGCATCTCTTATATTCTTTTTTTCATCTTCTCTAATCTCTCATCTCATATATTTTTTATGTTTTATTATAATATCTTTGATATTATTTTATGTTACTATTTTATATATGTTTTTGTTCCACTTTTGTCTAATCTAATTTTTTGTATATTGAATGCGAAGTTTTTGTCTCAATATGCTAAGTTTTGATATTATTTAGTAATGTATGAATTACTAAACACAAAGTTATGTTGTTGCCTATAGGTGTATGTATGGCTCAATAAAAATATTGTAAAAAACCGAACAATTTCAACAAATTCAAACCATATTAGTTTTGTTTGTTTTGGTTTGGTTTTATTTCTAAAAGTCAACCGAACCAAACCAAGCCGAATGCTTTTTTGTCTTGCGGTTCGAATGATTGTTATCCTTAAAACCGCCCAAACCGCATCGCGAACACCCCTAATATGACATGTCTTTTATTTTATAAAATAAATAGTGGCGTTGTTATATTTTCTGATAATAATTAAAATATAAAAAAAAATCAATAATAATAAATGAATTTGAATTTTTGTTATTTCAAATATATGATTATTTTATTATTTTACATTATTATACTTGAATAAGTCATTCATCTTTTGTATTTTATTTCTCATAGTCACTTATTTTTTTCATTATATATATTATATATATATATATATATATATATATATATATATATATTTTTGCATTTAAAGTGATTATAGAAATCATAATTTTATATTATTTGACTAGCCGAAATCCAATACTTTGATGTGTTCTTATTACTTTTTCAATATATTTCACATTGTCATCTTATTTCTTCTCCAATCAATTACAAACTGTCATCTTATATATTCTTCAATCACTTTCAGATTATCATCTTATTTCATCTTTAATAAATCTCACAATGTCATCTTATTTCTTCTTCAATCAATTTCACACTGTCATCTATCATCTTATTTCACATATCACCCTCACCCCTTGAGATATGAGCATCACCACTTGAGGTATGAGGTATAAGTAGTCTTTCAGATTTCCATTGCCCCTTGAGATAGGTAAAGCACCTCTTTGATTCTATCTATCTTTAAAGAGTACAAGTAATTAACAATTTATGATGGAAATAAATGGGATATCCAGATTTAATGCATGAATATCATGAGATTGTCTATGAATCACTTGCATATCTCCTGCATGTCACTATTTTACTATTTTAAAAAATATAAGTTAATAAATTATTTAAAACTTTTTATATAAATTTATACATGTATTTATAAGATCTCATGCCACTCTTATGTAATAGAACGACCGGTATAATTATCAATTACTTTTATATTACATTTTTTTTCCTGTTGTATAGAATACTTATTATATACTAAATTTTAATTCCTTTCATTATATTTTATAAATTAATTAATAAAAAATTATATTTATTCCATTAATTATTTAATCTACTTTTTTATTGTATGTTTTTCCAATGTCACTCTTTTTATTTTGTATGACTGTTTTAAACTTTATTTAATTTGTTTAACTAATAAGATGTTTAGGATTATATAACTCACATCATTAATAAGACATTAAGAATATATAAATAATTATATGATATATTTATTTTTATTATCATGAATCAATTATGAGTTGTTTATATTATATTAAAATTTATTACTATTTAATTACATCACTTATATATTTAAGAATAATATAAATATAAATTGCATTTATTACCATTTATTTAAATATAATTTAATATGATTGATATTTTTATGTCCTACGAAAGTTCAACCATTATTATATATTTTTTTATGATAAATTTAATATCATTAATTATGTATTAATATGTTTTTCTATTTTTAACTTTATATACAATATTACATTTTAAAATAGAAAATCTAATAATAATAGATATTAAAAACAAATAAGTTTTTGTTAACAATAAAGTAGATAGGATAATTATGAAAACACATGAGAATAATAATTTAGACATGTGTCATGCATTTGTTTTAAATAAATTTACCTATTCTAGAATTGCTAATTTTTTTTATATTTATAACTCTTAAAGTTAGTGTAAATAATGGTATTGTTGTTTCATATAACATTTGGGTGTTCAAGACCAAACCAATCCAATAGAAAATGATAAAACAAACCGAAACCGTAAAAAACCGCATCTGGTTCGGATGCGTTTGGGTCATTTTTTAACAAAACCGCACGGTTTGGTTTGTTTTGCAGTTTGTATTTTTAAAAACGAACTAAACCAAATCAAACCGCATTATGTTACAACCCAAACTTAATTTATCCCACATCCAATCCAAAACTTATACTTAGTATGCATTAAACTTACAATTAAAAAAGACCTTCTTAAACTTAGTAGTATCGTGTCTTCTTCTCATCTTCTTTACCATGTACATTTTGCCCTTTCTACTATAATTATTACATGATGTAAATAGTTAGTTAGTCCTTTATTTAACTCTAGTTAGGTTCAGCTAATCATAATTGTAACTGAGAGGGTTATTGGCATATGGAGATGAAGCAAAGGGAAAGACATTTCCATGGAAGACAACATTCCTTGAAACATAGAACCCATGGTGATTGGATCATATAGAAGGTAGCCTTTGGTGCCTTCTCTATATCCAAGGAAGATGAATTTTCTTGCCCTTGGTTCAAATTTGGTTCTATGATTATGCAAGGTTGAGGAATATGCAAGGCATCCAAAGACTCTTAAGTGAATAAGACTGGGAGGAATAGAATGAAGCATTTGGTAAGGTGTGAGGTTGTTCAACATAGCTGTGGGAAGTCCATTGATAATATGGATGGCTTGTTGTATGGAGAGATGCCAAAGGTTGTGAGATCAATGAGATTGAAAGGAAATAACATGTGCCACATTTGAAATATGTTGATCCTTTCTTTCCACGATGCCATTTTGCTGAGGCATCTCAACATATGACCTATGATGTATGATGCCTCTAGAAAGGTGAAAACTAGTCATGAGAAACTCAGAGCCATTGTCACTGCGAATACATTTTAGTTTCTTATTGAATTGAGTTTCAATGAAAATAATGAAATTAGCAAGGTGATTTCTGGTTTCACTTTTATTTTTCATGAAAATTGTCCAAGTGAACTTGCTGTAATCATCTACTAGAGTTAAGAAATACTTATGACCACCTATGGAAGGCGTGGAAAGAGGTTCCCAGTTATAAGCATGAACAAAATCAAAAATGGCAACAGATTTAGTATTACTATGAGCAAAGGGTAAATTTCTTTGTTTAGCCAAATGGAAAACATTACAAGGTTTATGATTGTAGTTGAAAGTGACAAAGGGAAATTGACATGAAATACATTTGAGTATATGAGGACTTAAATGTCCTAATCTAAAATACCAAATGGTGGCAGGATCATTCTTAGCAGAATCTAAATGATTAGAGATGAAGGTGTTGACAGAACCAAATGTGGGAGATGGAGCCAAAGTTGAGTTGGTGTCAACCACATACAATTTGACAATCCTCCTAGCTGTAAATCCAGTCATCTTGGGATGAAATAGCTTCAAAATTTAACTACAATTAGGATAGAGTTTCACATCATATAAGGTTGAATCAAATAGAGTAGTGACTGAGATGATATTGACATGAAACGAAGGAAAATAGTAGACATTATGAAGGACTAGGGAACCACATAGAAAAACTGTTTAAGTTACAACTATGATTAGTTGAACCTAACTAGAGTTAAATAAATGACTAGTTAACTATTTACATCACGTAAATTTTTTCTACAAATTTTCTTGCTGTATAACCACAACAATGGTGATATCTTACTCTGATTTTGCTACAAATCGACCTCCTGGGTTATTGACATCTGATCATTCATCCAATAAAGTCTGAAAATTAAATAAGTCCTTATATGGACTAAAACAGGCCGGTAGATAGTGGTACTCCAAGTTATCTACTGCTCTCATCTCTCTTGGATACTCACATTCCTCTGCTGATCATTCTCTATTCACAAAGCTACATAATCCGCATTTCACTGCTCTTCTAGTCTATGTTGATGATATTGTCTTAGAAGGTGATGATTTGTAGGAAATATGTAACAACCCGTATAATATATATCTAGAATAATATCATACAAGTGTTAATAATTGGTATTGATCCAACATAAGTGCCTAACGGCATCAATATATATATATATATATATACATGTCCAAACTAAAACATCAACGGAACATGTTATACAATAATGCCTAAACAATAAAAATCAAAGAACTATGTGAAATATCTTCATTGTACGCAACTCCACAGCGGAAGATCTTGATAAACAACATCCCCTGAAACATCCATAACATCTTCTCTTACATTCAACCTGCAAGGTTACCTGAAAAATAACAACAATAATGGGATGAGATAATTATCTCAGTGAGTTCTCCTATCCTATGGGTCCACTCGGCTCCACAGGGTTTTCTAATCAATATTCACCTCATATCCAACTCAAGTCAACAAGGGAACGAAGACTTGAGCAATGGGGAAACTATCTCGCAGTTGTATGGCAACACGCATTTGAGTTCTCATAACTCAACCTCGATCATTATTCAGATCACGATGCATCAATTCCCGAACGGACTTACGTCTAAGCCAGGCCCGGTTCATGCATGCTCGTATGATTCGACTTTCGCGGTGGATATCAGATTCCCTTATGGGACTCGAACCCACTTTTAAGAACCATCACTCGTATGGGACTCGAACCCACTTTGAGTATCTTTCACCGTATGGGACTCTAACGCATTTAGGTATCCACCTTTCCCCCATGTCCGCCATGGTTGGGGCTCCAACCCAATTGAGGCTTGAATCATTGGTCCCACATCCCAATGCTTACTCATCTAAGCATACCAATAGAGATGTGTACCACTATAGAAAAACACACATTCTGAATACATGATCGGTTTCACAAATCATCGGTTCCACGAACCATAATGAAATTCATAAATCATAGGTGACTTCATACACCATAATACAAAATAATAACATGGCATGTTCCATACAATGCGTCTCATTCTCAATCATGGCAACAATTCGTCCACGACCTCCACATAAGCGTCCTACGAATGGACACCGTATTCTCATACATATATCACACATGTTCCATAATCTAGATTATATTTCTAAGTTATTAATCATGTTATACTCCTAGGTTTCCTCACTCACCTTTGTAAGGTTTTTAATCATGTTATTTCACAATCAAACATAACAACAATATTTAACTTTCATCATAATATAATTCATAGCATTTATAAATCACATAGTATTTTATAACATGGAACAATATTAATAGCTCTTTACGTTATCTTTCTAACGCATTCGTCCGTGTCCAAAACGGAGTTATAACACTCAATTAATTCATTAATCTATCTTAATCAAGCTTTAGATTAATATTTATCCATTGCATAAGCATTCAAAAACAACATCTTTGGTCTAGTGGTAAGGCTTGTACAATTCCAAGGAGGTCCTCGGTTTGAACCCCATTGGTGACATATTTTAATTAATCAAATAATTAATTCATGTCAATAGATTGATCAAATGAATCAATAGAATGATAGTTGTACCCAAGGACCAATCAATTGGTTCTTCAAACTTCTTCAAAAATTCATCTTTTAACCACTCCTTTTTCCAATTTCAACCACCCCAATCCATACCAAAACATGCACCATCATGAATCCATGTCAAAACACATAACAATCATACAACATAACATATCATCATGAAGCAACATAAACATGTTATTATCAACAACCACAACCATAAGGTATCAACACCATGATACACTAAGACAACATGTGAAGGTTAGGGATCAAGACATACAAGCATGGATTAGTAAGAACAACAACAAGCTCATCATGGATTCATCAAGTTCATGATTATGCATTACATACAAAACCTAAACCCCAAATTTATAAAGTTTCTTCCCCCAAATGTTATACTAGCTAAGAACTCACCTAGTAGAAGAAGAAGATGATGAAAATGACATGATGATGGTGCTTCCATGGCTTCCTTCTTCTTTCTCTTTTCTTCTTCCTTTCTCCCTCTTTTCCTCTTCTTCCCTCTCTTTCTTTTCTTTCTGATATCTCTCTTTCTCTCTTACCTACTTCTTCTTATCTTTTTCCTTTCTCTTACCACCACACAAGTAAATATAACATATATATATATATTATATATATTATATATATATATATATATATATATATATATATATTATAATATTAGGTAGTAACATAAAATATCTCAATTGATATTTCATCTTCCAGTACCAATTGACCAATTATTAATGTTACCGAAAATGTCCTCTCTTGTACTTATTAATATTGGTATATCTCCTTATTAATAATTAATCTCTTCAGAGTCCACTGGTTATTCTATTGGTCCCAATTGACAACATTTAGAGCATATAGGAGCTCCAATTGTTACAAATGATAATAGATAGAGTACATAGGAACTCAAATGGTCTTAACTGACAACTAATTGAGCATCTAAGGGAATATGGGATATTACAAAATACAATTTGTCAAAAAAATTCCTTGATTCAAAATTCAAATGCTATACTAACTAAGAACTCACCTAATAGAAGAAGATGAAGATGAAGTTGGTGATGATGAAGATGACATGATGATGGTGCTTCCATGGCTTCCTTCTTCTTTCTCTTTTCTTCTTCCTTTCTCCCTCTTTTCCTCTTCTTCCATTTTTTTTTTTGATATCTCTCTTTCTCTCTTACCTACTTCTTATTATCTTTTTCCTTTCTCTTACCACCACACAAATAAATATAACACACACACACACACATATATATATATATATATATAATATATATATATATATATATATATATATATAATATATATATATATATAATAGATAGTAACATAAAATATCTCAATTGATATTTCATCTTCCAGTACCAATTGACCAATTATTAATGTTACCGAAAATGTCCTCTCTTGTACTTATTAATATTGGTATATCTCTTTATTAATAATTAATCTTTTCAGAGTCCACTGGTTATTCTAGTGGTCCCAATTGACAACATTTAGAGCATATAGGAGCTCCAATTGTTACAAATGATAATAGATTGAGTACATAGGAACTCAAATGGTCTTAACTGACAACTATTTGAGCATCTAAGGGAATATAACATATTACAAAATACAATCTGTCAAAAAAATTCCTTGATTCAAAATTCAAAATCATGGACCTTGGCAAGCTTAAATACTTTCTTGGATTGGAAATTGCAAGATCTAATCAAGGTATATATCTCAATCAAAGGAAATATACCTTAGAATTTCTTGAGGAAAGTGGCTTATTGGCTACTAAGCCTAGTACCACTCCCTTTTATTGCTCCTTGATGCTTCATGACAGTGAATCACCACCTCATGAAGATGAAACAGCTTATAGGAGGCTTGTCGGAAAATTGTTATATTTAACTACAACAAGACCTGACATTGCCTTCATTGTTCAGCACCTTAGTCGATTCATATCTAAGCCTTTACAAGTTCATCATTCAGCAGCAATTAGAGTTCTCAAATATCTCAAAGGGGCTCTTGCCAAGGGATTATTCTATTCTTTCTCATCAACACTAAAATTCTCTGGCTTTACAGACTCAGATTGGGCAAGTTGTCCTGCTACTCGCAGATCAGTGACTGGTTATTGTGTCTTTATTGGCACATCTCTAGTGTCCTGGAAATCCAAAAAGAAATCCACAGTCTCAAGGTCCAGTTCAGAAGCAGAATATAGAGCTTTGGTTAGCTTATCTTATGAATTACAATGGCTGCAATATTTGTTCCAGGATCTTCACATCTCTATTGATGAACCTAGCTCAGTATATTGTGATAACAAGAGTGCTATCTACCTTGACTGTCATGTCATTCGTGAGAAAATTCAAAATGGACTCATTCACCTCCTGCCAGTTTCTTCTGTTGCACAATCGACAGATGTGCTTACCAAGCCACTGCATGTTGCCTCATTCACTTCATTGGTTTCCAAGCTTGGCCTATTAGACATCCATAGTCCAGCTTGTGAGGGATATTACATGATGTAAATAGTTAGCTAGTCCTTTATTTAACTCTAGTTAGATTCAGCTAATCATAGTTGTAACTGAATTAGTTTTACTAAATTTAGAGTTAGTTAGTTAGCTAGTTTACCATATAAAACAATACTTGTAAATTGTAATAGTTGAGTTTTACGATGAATAAAATTGTCTTTCATATTTTTTCCCTCTCTCCTTTGGCATTCTAAACTCAACATCCTCTCTTACGTTCTTTCTTTTTTATCTTTTATGTTACTATTTTCTCTTCCAATTACGTTTTTATCGCACCTTTCTTCTCAATTCCGCATCTCTTATGTTCTTTTTTTCATCTTCTCTAATCTCTCATCTCATATATTTTTTATGTTTTATTATAATATCTTTGATATTATTTTATGCTACTATTTTATATATGTTTTTTATTCCATTTTTGTCTAATCTAATTTTTTGTATATTGAATGCGAAGTTTTTGTCTAAATATGCTAAGTTTTGATGTTATTTAGTAATGTATGAATTACTAAACACAAAGTTATGTTGTTCTCTATAGTTGTATGTATGGCTCAATAAAAATATTGTAAAAAACCGAACCAATTGAACAAATTCAAACCGCATTAATTTGGTTAGTTTTGGTTTGATTTTACTTCTAAACGCCAACCGAACCAAACCAAGCCACATGCTTTTTTGTCTTGCGGTTCGAATGATTGTTATCCTCAAACCGCCCAAACAGCACCGCGAACACCCCTAATATGACATGTCTTTTATTTTATCATAAATATTATAAACAAATAATTTTTTTGTTAATAATACAGTAAATAAGATAATTATTTTTGATAACAAATAACTTTTTTTGTTAACAATACAATAAATAAGTCTTTTATTTTACAAAATAAATATTAGCGTTGTTATATTTTTTGATAATAATTAAAATATAAAAAAATCAATAATAATAAATGAATTTGAAAATTTGTTATTTCAGACAAAAACTTTATATAACAACCACATAACATGGTTATATGTTAAAATATATGATTATTTTATTATTTTATATTATTATACTTGAATAAGTCAATCATCTTTAGTATTTTATTTCTCTTAGTCAGTTATTTTTTTCATATATATATACATATATATATATATATATATATATATATATATATATAATTTAAAAAATAAGTTACTATTATTTAAAACTTTTTAACTATTTTAAAAAATATGAATTACTAAAAAATAAGTCACTCTTTAACTATTTTAAAAAATAAGTTAATAAATTATTTAAAACTTTCTATATAAATTTATATCTGTATTTACGTTAACTGCATGACTCTCTTATATGTTATTTCTTCTTCAACAATTTCACAATGTCATCATATTTCTTCTTCAATCAATTTCACACTGTTATCTGTCATCTTATTTCACATATAAGTAACACCTCTTGAGATATAGCTAGTCTTTAAGATTCACATTGCCACTTGAGATATGTAGTCTCAACAATTTATGATGGAAATAAATGGGATATCCATATTTAATGCAGGAATATCATGAGATTGTCTATATAAATCACATGCATATCTCTTGCATGCCACAAAAAGTATAAGCTAATAAATTATTTAAAACTTTTTATATAATTTTATACATGTATTTATAAGATCTCATTTGAATGTTTTTTTTACGTTGAAGTGCAGGACTCTCTTTCTCTATTTTTTTAAAAATATACTTGTATTTATACTCTCCATAAATAATTATAAGATCTATATAATCTTGTATTTTATTTATCATAGTCAGTTATTTTATATATATTATATATATATATATATATATATATATATATATATATATATATATATATATATATATAATTTAAGTTTTTTTTTGTTGCATTTAGGGTGATTATAGAAATCATAATTTGACATTATTTAAAAAGCAGAAATTCAATATTTTCATGTGTTCTTATTTCTTCTTCAATTGATTACACACTGTCATCTTATTTCTTCTCCAATCAATTACAAACTGTCATCTTAATTCTTCTTCATTCAATTTCACACTCTTATCTTATTTCTTCTTTAATCAATTTAACAATGTTATCTTATTTCTTCTTCAATCAATTTCACACTGTCATCTTATTTAATCTTCAATCAATTCCACACTGTTATCTATCATCTTATTTCATCTTCAATCAATTTCACACTGTTATCAATTTCACACTTTCAGATTTCTATTGCCCCTTGAGATATGTAGTCTTTCAGATTTTCATCACCCCTTGAGATAGGTAACGCACCTCTTTGATTCTACATCTCTTTAAAGAGTATAATTAATTAACAATTTATGATGGAAATAAATGGGATATCCAGATTTAATGCATGAATATCATGAGATTGTCTATATGAATAACCTCCTCCTTCAGGCCACTCTTTTACTATTTAAAAAAATATAAGTTAATAAATTATTTAAAACTTTTTACATAAATTTATACATGTATTTATAAGATCTCATTTGGATGTTTTTTTTACGTTGAAGTGCAGGACTCTCTTTCTCTATTTTTTTAAAAAATATATCTGTATTTATACTCTCTTTAAAACTTCTTATATAAATTTATTTATTTATAAACAATTTATATCATAAATGAGATATTGGTCGATTTTAATTTTTTTTCTGTTGAAGTGCATGCCTCTCTTTTTTTATTTTAAAAAATACAAATTAATAAATCATTTAAAACTTCCTATATAAATTTATTTTAAAAAATATACTTGTATTTAGACTTACCATAAACAATTATATAAGATCTCATTTAAAAGTTTTTTTACATTGAAGTGCATGACTCTCCATCAAACTCCAAAATTTTATTGAAAATGCAAAGATGTTAACATTTAGATAAATATTTATCCAACAAATATTTATAGCCATAATGATATGTATGTGTGTACATAAAAACCAATTAAAAGTAATTTTTTTATCTATAACATTTTCAATATTTTTAAACTCTCATTATCACATTTGTTATTAACCAAAATATATGTGGTGCACATGTGACAATGATGCTATCTTTAATCAAGAAGCAAAACCCTATCATTATATTAGTTTACTTTTCTCCATATTAGTTTACTTTTCCCCAGTCTGTTTGTCCGGTTTTTTAGTCTATACACGCATTTAAGCATAAACATATTTTTTATTTAATTTTGATCTTATTTTACATATTTATTATTATTATTATTATTATTATTATTATTATTACTATTATATATATATATATATATATATATATATATATATATATATATATATATATATATTTCTTGACACTCTATTATAGGATAATTTATATTTTTTAGCAAAAAGTTACACAATTTATCATAAATATACATTATCATTTATTTTATTAATTTAATCCCTTGTCACAAATAAATAAGATGTCCAAGATATGCAATGTGAGAATTTTGTTTAAAATAATCTCTTATTTTAAAATTAAAAAAAACCTTAAATAATCATATTTAAAATAAATAAATAAAATCAAATTAATCACTTTTCAAATAAAAAAAATCGCTCCCAAGAGGATGTGTTGACTGCCTATGGCACATGCACTTCTTTTTTAGCCTTTTGCACCAATGTTTGGGGTGCATGCTCATGTGTCATGCTAATGGCAGTGGTGCATACATGCAACCTTTAAGAGCATACTCCTATGTTATTTTTGTTTTATATATATTATATATATATATATATATATATTATATATATATATATTATATATATATATATATATATATATATAATATATATTATATATATATATATATAGGTCATTTCCTCCCCATCATTTCCCACTCATCTTCTAATTCTCTCCTTCAATTTTTCTTTAAAATGTTGTCTTATATTATCAAGATAAATGTCAATTTGATTTATTCGGAAGTAAAGTGTCTGATGAAGATCCTACTTTGGAACACAGAGACTTTCGAGCATCTTCAGAGGAGCTTGATCTGTTTGGTTAGATGGAGCTATTGGAGACGGTGAAAAGATCAGAAGAATTGAAAGGCTTTTTATGGTGTTAAACAATAATAGAGAACATTGTAATACCCCGTATTTACTTAAATACCTAAATTTCTATTAATTGAGGTTAATTGAGTTCCGATGTGCTCTAAAAGTTGCCAATTGGGATAAATAGAGTAAATAGTGAGTTCAGGTTGACTTAATTAATATTAATTGAGACTGACCTTTTATTAATTGGGACATTTTGGTAACACTAATAATGGGTCAATAGCTCTGATAGAACAAATATGGTGGTAGTGTCACTTAAGATATTTGTTTCCACCACTTTCTAACCACACAAAAGCTCCATGGCTTGTGGTCCACATGTTACTACCTTATGTTACCTACCATATGCCATTTGTTTTTCTATGTATCAGAAAGACTAGAAAGAAAGAAGTAGCTCAAGGGAAAGGTAGAAGAAGGGAAAACAAGGCTAGTGGAGAAGAAGAAGAAGAAAGCTTGGAACCAACACCATCATCTTCATCCTCATCTCATCTTCAACAACTTCTCCTCTTCAATTTCTTAAGGTGGCTTATAGTTAGAAACCCTAGATTTCTAGAGGATTAGGGTTGTAGAATTATAGACAAATCATGAAAATCCATGTTATATGATGAATATTTTCTTGCTTTTGTTGATTTCCATGAACATGTGCCTTGATGTGTTCTTATGATTGTTATGATAACATGATTGTTATGGTTGTGGTTAAATGATTGGTTGTGTTTATGATGTTGAAATCCTTGTGGTTATGAACTTGGAATCCTTGTTATACATGTGTATATGAGCATGTAATATGATGATTTTTGTTGGAAGAAAAAATGGATGGTGTGTTAGAAATGAAATAACAGAGGAAATGGTGTCTGTGAAGTGGAAATGTGAAAATGTGAGTGGACCAATTGATTGGTCCCTGTCATCAATCGATTGCACAACCCTTTGTTTTGCAGAAAAATATAATTTTAGC
The DNA here is from genome assembly GCF_024323335.1 of Lathyrus oleraceus. Classification (NCBI taxonomy): domain Eukaryota; kingdom Viridiplantae; phylum Streptophyta; class Magnoliopsida; order Fabales; family Fabaceae; genus Lathyrus; species Lathyrus oleraceus. Next base: position 50,845,030 of record NC_066581.1, on the reverse strand, counting down.
AGGACCAATCGATTGACAGTGCATTACAATCAATTGCACAAACTTTCTGTATATGAACAATGGAAATATTTTAGTGAGCCAATAGATTGACACTCGCGATCAATTGATTAATCCTTAGCAAATTTTGAAAACCAGAAATGTGAGAGGAACCAATCGATTGGGCTTCCCCAACCAATCGATTGACTTATGTTAAAAACTTCAAAATCCATTTCTTAAGTGTTTCTAAATGCATTCTTCCAACCATTAATCAATTGTGATGCTATGCTTATGTTGAATACATGCTAATGGTGAAAATTACATGATGAATCTAGTGAGTTAACCTAGGAGTGAAATTAGGTCATGAGTTAGGTTTACAACCTAGATAATATGAGAATACAGTATTCATTCGTACGACGTTTATGTGGAGGTCGTGGATGAATTGTTGCCATGATTGAGAATGAGACGCATTGTATGGAACATGCCATGTTATTATTTTTGTATTTTGGTGGATGAAGTCACCTGTAATTGATGGATTTTGTTATGGTGCGTGGAACCAATGATTTGTGGAACCGATCATGTATTCAGAATGTGTGTTTTTATTTGATGGCGCACATCTCTATTTGGTATGCTTAAATGAGTAAGCATTGGGATGTGAGACCGATGATTCGAGCCTCAATTGGGTTTGAGCCCCAACCACGGCGTACATGGGGGAAAGGTGGATACCAAAATGGGTTAGAGGCCCGTACGGTGAAAGATACCCTAAGTGGCTTAAAGGCCCATTCGGGAATTGATGTTTCACGATCTGAATAATGATCGTGGTTGAGTTTTGAGAACTCGGGTGCATGTTGCCATACATTGCGAGTTAGTTTCCCCATCGCTCAAGTCTTTGTTCCATTGTTGGCTTGAGTTGAATATGAGTTGATATTGATTAGAAAACCCTGTAGAGCCGAGTGGACCCATAAGATAGGGAACCCACTGAGATTATTATCTCACCCCATGTTGTTGATTATTTTTTTCAGGTGGTTCTGAGCAGGTGAAGGGTAAGGACAAGATAGAGTGATGTCTTGCTTACCTGACGACTGAATGACTCTTTCCGTTGTGTAGATATTTTTGGGATAATGGTTTAATGATCTAGCTCCTAGTAGTTTTATGTTTGGCACTTTTGTGTACATTTTGTGTCAGGTTGTATTTATTTTTGGGCATGTATCTGTATATGTACACCATGCCGCTAGGCGCTTATGTATTTCAGTACCAGTTTTACACTATGTATAATACGTATTCTAGACATATATTATATATGGGTGTTACAGTTGGTATCAAAGCAGGTCGTATCCTCGACCTAGCCATGAAATATTATAAGCATTTCTTTCTGCCTTATATGTGAGCTATCATCATTGTCCTTGGTGTTATACTCATAGTATTGATCCTGATCAACTTAATCCTATTTGTATGATATTAGGGATCATGGCTGGCAGACGCAGAGGTCGAGATAGACCCGGAACTCAGAATTCGGATTCGGAACCACCGAGTGGTAGTGAAGGTTTTCAATGGCCTCAGTTTATGCAACAGATGCAACAACAACAAAATCAATTCATGCAACAAATGATGCAATAGTGGAATGGTGGTTTTCATCTTCAAGGGGTTTCACAGGAAGCTACAGGTGGTAGTTTCTTAGATTTCTTCCGCATGAATCCTCATGAATTCCATGGTGGGATGAATCCTGTGAAGGCTCAAGAGTGGATAACCAGCATGGAAAGGATTTTTCAGATAGTGCATTGCAGTGAAGAGAATAAGGTTGTGTTTTCTTCTCACATGATGAAGGGTGCAGCTGTGAGATGGTGGGAGAGTGCTTCGACTCTTATGACCAATCAAGGAGTACCTACGGATTGGGAGCATTTTAAGACTATTTTCCTATATAAGTATTTTCCTAGTTCTTTGAGGACTCAGAAAGAGTTTGAATTTCAACAACTTAGGTAGGGTACTATGTCAGTAGCTGCGTATGCCGAGAAGTTCGAAGATATGGATGCTTACTCTAGGCAGGCCGCGTACGCACCTGGTGAGACGTGGAAGATTGATCAGTTTTTGTTTGGTCTAAGGGGTGAAATTTCCCATAGTGTATCTCAAAGGGAATTCACTTCTTAAGCTAAATTGTTAAGGCAATGTTATGTGGCTGAAAACAGTTTGATGAAAGTTCAAGAAGAAAGGGATCAGTATAGGAGTGGACAGAGGGACCAAGGGAGGCCAGGTAGCCAGTTTAGGCCTAGATCTCAGGCTTTCAAAGAAAAACAGGTGCAACATGCAAGACCTAACCAACCTCCTCGATGTCAAGTGTGTAAGAAGCCTCATTTTGGAAGATGTGTTGGAAGTGGAGTTAGGTGTTTTACTTGTCAGAGGGAGGGACACATGTCTAGGGAATGTCCTCAGAATAAGAATCAGATGCAGGGGAGGAGCACCTGTCGAGTTTATACTTTGGATTCAAGGAAGGCTAAGAGAATAATGCCTTAATTGTTGGTACATGTCTCGTCAATAATCATCCCTATTTTGTATTGTTTGATTGTGGGGCGACACAGTTTTTTCTATCAATTCAGTGCATGTAATGTATTGGGTTGCAAGCAATTCCCTTGTCTCCTCCTATGGTGGGTACTACCTCCATGGATAATGTAGTTGAGACACCATTGATTTGTGAAAACTGTTCGCTCTCGGTGAATGATAGAATTTTCCAGATTGATCTTATTTGTTTACCACTTAAGAAGGTTGATGTGGTTTTAGGGATGGATTGGCTTTCCTCCAAATTGGTGTATATTGGATGTGAAGAGAAGTTGATTATCATTCCATCTAGTGAAACTACTCCAAGGGATATATTAACTACTATCTTGGAAGGTACGGTTCACATGGTTAATTTCTTATTTGAGAATGAAAAGTCAGCTCTCTTGGTTCTTACCAAAGAATCTAGTGATAACCTGAGTGTTACACAAATTCTTGTTGTTTGTGAATTTTCGGAAGTTTTCCCTGAGGATGTCACCTCTCTTCCTCCTGAAAGGGAAGTGAAATTCTCTATTGATCTGATACCTAGGACGACTCCAATCTCCGTTTCTCCGTATCGCATGGCGCCACTAGAGTTGAGAGAGTTGAAGAATCAATTGGAAGAGTTGTTAATTAGCATTTCATCCGACCTAGTGTCTCACCATGGGGAGCTCCAGTATTATTAGTAAAGAAGAGGGATGGTAGTATGCGGTTGTGTATTAATTATCGTCAGTTGAATAAAGTCACCATTAAGAACAAGTATCTTCTGCTAAGGATAGACGATTTGTTAGATCAATTGAAAGGAGCCTGTGTGTTCTCGAAGATTGATATACGATCGGGATATCATCAAATAAGAGTTAAGAGTTCGGATGTGCCAAAGACCGCATTTAGAACCCGATATGGCCATTATGAGTTCCTTGTAATTTCGTTTGGTGTAACGAATGCCCCATCTATTTTCATGGACTATATGAATCAGATATTTCAACCTTACTTGGACCAGTTCGTGGTGATCTTTATTGATGACATTCTTATTTATTCTCGTACTCCCCAAGAGCAGGGAGAGAACCTGAGGATTACTCTATCAGTACTGCAAGAAAAACAACTCTTTGCCAAGTTAAGTAAGTGTGAATTTTGGATGAACGAAGTGAAGTTTCTAGGTCATGTGATATCGCAAGGAGGAGTATCAGTGGATCCATCTAAAGTTGAGGCAGTTATTAATTGGGAAAGACCGAAGAATGCTTCCGAAGTCAGAAGTTTCTTAGGTTTGGAAGGTTACTATCGAAGGTTTATAAAGGGATTTTCACAGATAGCATTACCCATGACTAGACTTACCCGAAAGGAAATTTCTTTCAAATGGGATCGAAGGGTGAGAAGAGTTTTATGAGTTTGAAGGAGAAGCTAACAACTGTTCCTGTTTTAGTCATCCCTGATCCTAGTAAGCCTTATGAAGTATTTTGTGATGCCTCTAAGAAGGGATTAGGAGGGGTGTTAATGCAGAGTGGTCAGGTTGTAGCTTATGCCTCTCGTCAGTTGAAGCCTCATGAAGAGAACTATCCGACTCATGATCTTGAACTAGCTGCTGTTGTTTTTACATTGAAGGTTTGGCGACATTACTTGTATGGAGTACATTTTGAGTTGTTTAATGATCAGAAGAGTTTGAAATACTTATTCGACCAGAAAGAGTTAAACACGAGACAAAGGATATGGATGGAGTATTTGAAGGACTTTAATTTTGAGCTTAAGTATCACCAGGGGAAGGCGAATAAGGTTGCGTATGCCTTGAGTCGGAAAGAGGTACTTAAAGATGAAATGATGATGTTAGAATATGCATTGATGGAAAAGTTCTGAGATCTTAATCTTCAGTTTAGTTGGACGCAGGATGGTGTGATAATGGGAAATTTGTTTGTTATTTATAACCTAAGGGAAGAGATCCAACAAGGACAAATGATAGATGAGAAGTTGTAAGAGATGTCAATTTAACCAGGTCTTGCTCAGTCACCGGATGGAGTCATTCTGTTTAATCAAAGGATTTATGTTCCGAATGATGTCGAGCTGAAAAGAAAAGTTTTGGAGGAAGCTCATAAAGGGGCGTTTACTATACATCCAGGTTCGTCGAAGATGTATCAAGACTTGAAGAAGGACTATTGGTGCCCTGGAATGAAAAGAGATATTGCAGAGTATGAGTCGGAATGCATTTTATGCCAGCAGGTAAAGATCGAACATTAGAATCCAGGTGGTTTATTGCGACCTTTAGAGATTCCAGTTTGGAAATGGAATAGTATTTCAATGGATTTTGCATTGGGGTTACCTCGGACCCAAGGTGGTTATGATTCAATTTGGGTGATTGTGGATCTGTTAACTAAGTCTACGCACTTCTTGACCGTGAAGACTACTTACAAGGCAAGTCATCTTGCGCGGTTGTTCATTTCAGAAATTGTTAGGTTTCATGGTGTCCCAATTAGCATTGTGTCCGATAGAGACCCAAAGTTTACTTCAAGGTTTTGGAAAGCACTCCAACAAGATATGGGATCAAGATTGAACGGACGATACATACACTGGAAGATATGTTAAGAGATTGTGTACTTGAAAGTGGAGGGAATTGGAAGGAGCTTTTACCACTGATTGAATTCGCATATAACAATAGTTATCATGCAAGTATCGGGATGGCTCCTTATGAAACCTTTATGGACGAAAATGTGGAACACCTCTATGTTGGACGGAAGTGGATGGAGAAAGGATCTTAGGACAGGAGACCATTCAAGAGACTACCCAAAGGATAAGGATGGTCCGTGTTAAGATAAGGAAAGCACAAGATCGCCAAAAGAGCTATGCGGATCACAGGAGAAGACCATTGGAATTTGATGAAGGTGATCATGTATTTTTGAAGGTGACTCCGAGGTGAGACTGAAAGGACTGTTTAAGTCACGGAAGCTAAGTTCAAGATATATAGGGCCATACCAGATTATAGAGAGGATTGAAGAATTAGCCTACAAATTAGCTTTACCACCTTCTCTATCAGAAATGCATTATGTTTTTCACGTATCTCAACTTCGAAAGTTAATTCCAGATTGAATAGAAGTAGAAGCAGATCTGACTTTCGAACCTATACCAAGTCGCGTTGAAGGACGAGAAGTTAAGGTATTAAGGAATAAGGAGATTCCTCTTGTTAAGGTTCAGTGGGATGAATCACATCCGGGTGATGCTACCTGGGAACTAGAGTCAGAAATGCGAGAAGCTTACCCTCATCTCTTCTAGGTAATATTTAAATTTGAGGACAAATTTTTATTTAAGGGAGGGAGGATGTAATACCCCGTATCTCCTTAAATACCTAAATTTCTATTAATTAAGGTCAATTGAGTTCTTATATGCTCTAAAAGTTACCGATTGGGATAAATAGAGTAAATCGTGAGTTCAGGTTGACTTAATTATTAAATTGGGACTGACCTTTTATTAATTGGGACATTTTGGAACACTAATAATGGGTCAATAGCCTTGGTAGAACAAACATGGTGGGTAATGCCACTTAAGATATTTGTTTCCACCACTTTCTAACCACACAAAAGCTCCATGGCTTGTGGTCCACATGTGACTACCTTATGTTATCTACCACATGCCATTTGTTTTTCTATGTATCAGAAAGAATAGAAAGAAATAAGTAGCTCAAGGGAAAGGTAGAAGAAGAGAAAACAAGGCTAGTGGAGAAGAAGAAGAAGAAGAAGAAGAAAGCTTGGAACCAACACCATCATCTTCATCCTCATCTCATCTTCAACAACTTCTCCTCTTCAATTTATTGAGGTGGGTTCAAGTTAGAAACGCTAGATTTCTAGAGGATTAGGGTTGTAGAATTATAAACAAATCATGAAAATCCATGCTATATGATGAACATTTTCTTTCTCTTGTTGATTTCCATGAACATGTGCCTTGATGTGTTCTTATGATTGTTATGATATCATGATTTGTTATGGTTATGGTTAAATGATTGGTTGTGTTTATGATGTTGAAATCCTTGTGGTTATGAACTTGGAATCCTTGTTATACATGTGTATATGAGCATGTAATATGATAAGTTTTGTTGGAAGAAGAAATGGATGGTGTGTTAGAAATGAAATAACAGAGGAAATGATGTCTGTGAAGTGGAAATGTGAAAATGTGAGTGGACCAATTGATTGGTCCCTGTCATCAATCGATTGCACAACCCTTTGTTTTGCAGAAAAATATAATTTTAGCAGAACCAATCGATTGACAGTGCATTACAATCAATTGCACAAACTTTCTGTATATGAACAATGGAAATTTTTTAGTGAGCCAATAGATTGACACTCGTGATCAATTGATTAATCCTTAGCAAATTTTGAAAACCAGAAATGTGAGAGGAACCAATCGTTTGGGCTTCCCCAACCAATCGATTGACTTATGTTAAAAACTTCAAAATCCATTTCTTAAGTGTTTCTAAATGCATTCTTCCAACCATTAATCAATTGTGATGCTATGCTTATGTTGAATACATGCTAATGGTGAAAATTACATGATGAATCTAGTGAGTTAACCTAGGAGTGAAATTAGGTCATGAGTTAGGTTTACAACCTAGATAATATGAGAATACAGTATTCATTCGTACGACGTTTATGTGGAGGTCGTGGATGAATTGTTGCCATGATTAAGAATGAGACGCATTGTATGGAACATGCCATGTTATTATTTTTGTATTTTGGTGGATGAAGTCACCTGTAACTGATGGATTTTGTTATGGTGCGTGGAACCAATGATTTGTGGAACCGATCATGTATTCAGAATGTGTGTTTTTCTTTGATGGTGCACATCTCTATTTGGTATGCTTAAATGAGTAAGCATTGGGATGTGAGACCGATGATTCGAGCCTCAATTGGGTTTGAGCCCCAACCACGGCGTACATGGGGGAAAGGTGGATACCAAAATGGGTTAGAGGCCCGTACGGTGAAAGATACCCTAAGGGGGTTAAAGGCCCATACGGGTGACGGTCTCTTGAATTACGGATTAAGCCTCATAGAGGATCCGATATCCACCGCGAAAGTCGAATCATATGAGCATGCATGAATCAGGCCTGGGTTAGACGTAAGCCCGTTCGGGATTTGATGTTTCGTGACCTGAATAATGATCATGGTTGAGTTTTGAGAACTCAGGTGCATGTTGCCATACATTGCGAGTTAGTTTCCCCATCACTTAAGTCTTTGTTCCCTTGTTGACTTGAGTTGAATATGAGTTGATGTTGATTAGAAACCCTATAGAGCCGAGTGGACCCATAAGATAGGGATCCCACTGAGATTATTATCTCACCCCATGTTGTTTATTTTTTTTCCAGGTGGTTCTGAGCATGTGAAGGGTAAGGGCAAGATAGAGTGATGTCTTGCTTACCTGACGACTGAATGGCTTTTTCCGCTGTGTAGATATTTTTGGGATCATGGTTTAATGATCTAGGTCCTAGTAGTTTTATATTGGGCACTTTTGTGTATATTTTGTGTCATGTTGTATTTATTTTTGGGCATGTATATGTATATCTACCTCGTGCCGCTAGGCACTTATGTATTTTAGTACCAGTTTTACACTATGTATAATATGTATTCTAGACATATATTATATATGGGTGTTACAAACATTGTATCTGCGAGCCAGTTAAAACTGATCGTGATTATCGTATTATGATGCATAGTTCAAATGAAATTTTCCTGATGGTTGTAATCACATAGATATGTTTTTTAGTCGTTTTATTTGTTTGTCGTGTTGTTGTTTTAATTATTATAATTGAATGTTGTAATCTTTATGAAAAGAACATTGTTTTCAATATCAAACTATATGGTTACATAAAATGAATTACATATAAAAATCATAACTATAAGTGGATTATTTAATTATGTTGTGGAGTTTTCTCCAACATTGGGATAATTCATATGATTGTGTCCGGGCTGACGTCATGAATGACATATTCTCACTGTCGCGGTGGGAAAAATCACCAAGCCGCCACCATATTTTATTCATTCCTAAGTAACAAGGGAAATAATGATAAAACCCTGAAGGAAAGGATAAGACGATCATCGCAACCAAATGTGTGTTCGGGAGTCGGTTAAGTGAGGGGAAAATGTTAGGCATCCCTCACCTCCGTTGTATCCAATAGGAACCTTATCTAGCCTAGGGTTAAAGGGTGTTTTTTTGCTAAAATTTGTTTGCATCTATCGTCTCTACTTGCTTCTTATTTACTTATAAAAAAAGGTAATTACAAATGGGTAAAATGGGAAAAGAGTTAGTTTTATATTAGAGGACTCGCTAGGGCATCGCAACCTTGTGCCTACGTATTCTCAAGAATGGTAAGAAAATCAGAGTCTACGTAGTTCGACTTTTTGTTAATTGGTTAATTTTAATTTATGAAAATGATTTGTCTTGGTTTTGAATTAGATGCATAGGGGCGAAAAGATTAATTGTCGCACAAGACAAAAAAAGAAATTGATTTGATATGTGGCGTGGATTTTAATCAAGTTTTGAATTAAGAAAAAATTTAAGTTAATTTGATTGTAAAAAGAAATTATGATTAAGTACATGATTATAAGTTTATTTACAAATGAAACAGTTTTTTTGATAGACTGTTTCCGTCATGTGCATACTTGTCACGAGTGTCAGGTCTACGCCGACAAAATACATGTTCCTCTATTACCTCTAAATGGCATTTCATTTCCTTGGCCTTTTGCAATATGGAGCATCGATGTGATCGGACATATTGAACCAACTGCTTCGAATGGGCATCAGTTTATCTTTGTAGCCATAGACTATTTCACTAAATTGATGGAGGCTGCATCAAACGCTAACGTGATAAAATAGGTGGTTGCCCACTTTTTGAGAAGAGAGACCATATGCCGTTATGGGATTCCTAACAAAATTATTACTGATAATTGTAAGACCCCAATTTTGACCCTAAGATCCCTCATGCTATTCTCATCATATGCATTAGCATTAGGATCACACCTTGGCATTCGCCTTACCCCTCATTCATTGGGTCTGCAATGGGAGAGATCACCAAACACATTTGATTGTATCTTACTTTGTATTTTATCATTTATTAACCAAAATACCAAAAATATGTCATTGTATAGTTTGACTCTTTTTGTAGGTAGTGCACATGCTCACCTTTGATCTATCAAGCTCACATCTAGGATTTAAGACCCTCATTGCAAGGAGCTCAATCAATAATTGGTCTAATATGGATCTAATCACCATATATGGATCCCCCATGATCTTCACATGTTATTTTGATCAAGAAATCATCAAGAGTTTGGAATTGGTTTGCCTTGGAAACCCTAATTCATCTGGGTATCTTATGTGACTTCTTCAACAAGCTTCTTCAACAATTGATCAAATATTTCAAGGGATACTTCACATTTTATCATATTATGCATATATGATCCTCCATGAGTCCCAAAAGTCAAGATGATAGCAAGATAGCAAGTTGGTTCATGGTGGTTGACTAGAGGAAGTCAACTGATCAAAATTGGGGTTCCCTAGACTCTATCTCCTACAATTTTTGTCATATGAAATTGATTCCAAGAGAAACGTTACTCTATATGAAATTTAAAACAAATTTCATGTTTAGGTCTAAAGTTAGTTTTGCTAGTAAAGTCATTTTTATGGTGAAAGATTATAGGTCATTTTGTCTAAACCCTAATTTGGAGGTCAACTTCCCAAGGCCATAACTTGCTCAATATTTATGATATGAAAGAGATTAAAGCTTCATTATCAAATTCAAGATGTCTACTTCAACTTTGATGTTTGGAGGAAGAGAAAATTAAACTTTTATATGCATGTGATATGAGGAGACATTATAGGTCATTTTGGAACCATGCCATTGAACACGTGATTTTCCTCAACTTCTAAAATGCATAACTCCTTCATATTAAATCCAAATGAGGTCAAACTTGTAACCATTTTTAAGGCCTTTGAGATAGATACAACTTTGATGAAGGAAGGTTTCTCATTTGAAGCTCATATAAAAAGTTAGCCAAGGTGGAAGAAGTGAACATATGGCTTGACACTTAGAATTTTTTTTGATATATTTGATTTTCCAAACTTCCACCTCAAAATTAATCATGATCTAAGCTTCAAATGAAAACATGTTCAACATGAAAGTTGTTCCTCTTGATCTAACCTTTCCAAAAAGTCTAAGTTCATCCCATTTGGACAAAGTATGAGTGAGTTGCGCATGGCTTGAAGTTGGATCACCATTTGGCATGTTTGAACTTCCATTTCTGATACACAAATGCATGGCTTGCTAACATGACTTTAGCAATGTTTGTACTCAATTTTGGACCTAATTGAATGATTACATGGGCCTATCATACACCCATGCATCCATGCAAAGGAAAATGCTATTTTTAGAGTTTTGAAAGAAGTGTGCAATTATCAAGTGTTTTGGCTATAAATAGAACCCTCCATGATCAGAATTAAGGACACTAGCGCGCCAGCTTTGAATCCCCAACCCTAAACCCTCTCATTAAAAGGATAACCTCCATGATCAGAAAGAGTGCTGCTTCCTTTTTTATTCAATTCTACTCTATCTAGCATCCAGAGCAAGGCTAAGTGAAGTTGGAAGCAAGATCGTGGCCATCTGAACCTGCAGTGGAGGTGATTTTCTCTCTTTTTTTCATTTATTTGATTCTCACTCAATTCTCCATAATTCTTCTTGATTTTTAGTTGTTTGAAGTCCTACAATGTAGGCAACACGATTGAGTTGCGTTGAGGTCAAATCGAAGCAACTCAGATCATGATCCACAAATTTCAACTCCCTGTATCTTTCAATATACTTGGAGTTAGATGAAATTAAGGCCAAATTCAAGCTCCTGAGCATTTTTACTTTAAATTCATGTCCTCCTTTTTTATTTTGGTGATGGTTGAAGATGGACCAGTCCGGTGAGGTCCACCGGAGAAGAAGACCGGAGTTGTAGCTCCGGTGGTGCGTTGGCATGTCTCAGACCATAGGATCCTCTTATTTTGTTTTAATCTCACGCGTTGGTTTTAATTACCATCCCTGCAGCGCATTGACTTAGTTCTATTGTGGAACGCGCGTTGAGATCCACTTGATTTGCCACCTCAATTAATGAGGGAGATCAAGTGGTCCACGTATTTTAGCATTTTCTGATTTTTAGTTTAATTGCTTTATTTTCATTAATACATATTAATTTTAATATTGATCCATAAAATATGGGACTTTCACCAAAAAAAAATATAAAAAAAATCCTCTTTCATTTTCTGAATTAAAATTATTTTTTGGATCATTATTAATATTTTTCATGATTTAATTGTTTTTGTGCATATTTTTAATTGTTTAAAATAGTTTTAAGTTTCCAAAAATAATGAAATTTTTCCTTCAAGGTCCTTTGACCTTGTTTGACCTATGATAAATCTCATGGTCATTTCTTTGGTTCTTTGATGAGGTTTTAGGATTTTGACCAACCATAATTTAATTTAATACATTTTTTAATTGATTTTAATTGTTTAATTGCAAAATAAATTATGTTGAGTTTTTGATATTGACTTTTTGAGTTTGACTTGTGTTGTTGAGCCTTAGTCAAGGTTGATTTGACTTTGTTGAGTTAAAATCATTGGATTTAGGGGATTGATGAAATGTAAATTTCATCTCCCAAAATGAATGAATGATTTTAATTTGATAAAAGTCCTCATTTGACCAATTTGTGTTGATTCCATTTCCCCACATTCTTCATCTTAATCCCATTCTCTTCTCATTCATTTAATGGACCTATGATATCTCTATATCTTAAGGCTAGTTGATTGCAAAATCAACATAAGTATGGATGAGATTCGATCCACCCCTTTTGCATTTTCTTTTAAGTTGTTGGTGTAAGCCCTAGAGGCCAATACTTTTGGTACTTGTATCAAATTATTTATTAATAATAAAAGGATTTTTCTTTATTATGTTTGATTAATAAAGTCCCTAGAATAGCTAGTCCGTTTAGTGTATCAAGTGTGACTTAATCATGAGATCACATTAAATATAAGGACATTATTCTTAAAGTATTCGTAGTCGAGCTTTATTGTGAAATGGGATAATATTAAAGCATTAAAACTATTATGTATATAGACTGATGATCACATCTCATGGATCATGGATAAGGAGTGTCACTACCAGGATTTCACGATAACGAAACCGGGACTAAAGAGATGCCAAAGAGAGGCAAAGTCAGAAGAGTCGCCATCGAATTTTATTTAGTTTACCTCTATCGGAGAGGACAGGGGAAATAGTCGATCAAACCCTCAGAAAAGAGATGCGCACGGGAAGTGCTAAAAGAGAATAAGGAATCGGTCTCGCAACCGAGATTTGAGTTCGTAAGTCGGTTACTAAGGGGAAGGTATTAGCACCCCTTACGTCCATGGTACTCCATGGGAACCATTTGGGTTGTTTTATATACATGGGATTTATCTATTATTGTTTTATTTTCAAAAGAATGTGTGAAAAGAAGGGGGTGTTTTTGTTATTATAGTGCTCGCCAAGGATTGGGGCCCTTGTGTCTATGTATCACTCATTCGGGGATGAGGAATCAGAGCTCCGTAGTTCGGAGTAGAAAATAAATGTGTGTTGGTTGATTTTACCTTTGAAAAAAGGGTTTTCGGGATGATGCCCTAAGGCACAAAAAAGAGTTTGATGAGTTGTGTTGTTTTTACCTTGAATAAGGGTTTTATGAAAGAATGTTTATGATTATATTGTACTAAAGTCTATGTGTGGAGGTGATTATTCTAGACAACAAGCCAAACGTCTTGCATCCAAAATAATCAGAGTAAGGGTAGGAATGCTCCATTCTCACTCATTCTCCACCACTTAAGGCTCATGGCGCACAATAATAATCGTAATAATTAAGTGTTTTGAATTTGATTATAAAAATGCCACTTGACATTGAATCAAGGGTTTGTTTTATTTAATTATGAAATTTGGCTTATGCAACATGGATGCAAAGTGACAAACAAGAAATTAAAGAGTCTCATTGTAAGGTAGCCCAAGAGAAAGCCTTTTGTGTGCAAAAGTGACCTAAGCTAAACAAAGGATAATGGTCTTACAAACATGTCCCCCTAAGGTGGTGCCATGATGCCATTCTTACAACATGCATGTAAGTTACGGATGAAAATCCAAGTGTTTACAAAGTATCACAAAGGGTAAAGGATGACCTCCAAGCAAAGGTCCTAAGATGAAATCCTCTAAGTCCAAGTTGATTAAGAGTGGAGTGAATATTTCCGGTCTTTATCATTTTATCATGTTTTTGTTATTTTTAATGTATGATGATAATAAAATAAATAACAAGTAAATAAACATGCATGATGAGTTTGTACAATGATGATGATAATGACTACTTGAATGTAAATTACAAGGTAATGATAAAAGTAAATCACAAGATAAAGAATGACAATATCACAATAATAATGGTTAGTGAATGTAAATGACACAAAATAAACCACAAGTTAATGGTAACAAAAATCATAATAACAAAAGTTAATGATAAAAAAAAAGGTTAGTGAAGTATAATTAGTGGTTAGTAATATGTACAAAATGAACATCTTGAGGACTATTTTTCATAGGTCAAAAAGACTCAAAATATGACACATTAAGGTATAGCTTATCATTGATGCAAAGTATTGAAGATGATTGAAAAATCAACTAACAATAGATTTGTAACAAAGAAAGTTATGCAACCCTAACTCCATCTATCAATATTATGATTTATTCTCTTTATTTTTGTTTTTGTACTCCTCTTTTATTTAGCAAGATAGTAAGAGAGTAAATAAATTAGTATAATGTAGATGATAGGGTTAGATAACAATGAAAATAAACATAAACATAAACATAAAGTACTTGAAATAAAGTGAACAATAAAATAAATTGCCAGGAAGTAAAGTGCAATAATGTAAATGTTAGGAGTTAGTAGTTAGTGGTTAGTAGAATAACAATAAGCAAATAGAATAACAAGTTAATGTAAATAAAATGGTTTCATCTATGTATCAAATGACCCAAATATGGTTGAAATAGAGGAAACCTATCAATGCCTCAAAGTATCATGAAGGATCTATTGATCAATCATTAATAGGTTTGAAACATTGAAGGTTTTATCAACTCTAAACAACCATGGCCATGATCTAATAGATCTCATCAACCAAATAAATGTGAAAACAAGTCAACAATAAATAGCAAATGAAACAAAATAAATGTTTGATTAAAGATGGTGTAAGACCCCAATTTTGGCCCTAAGATCCCTCGTGGCATCATAACATTTCATTTGCATTGCCTCAAGGATCATAAGCATCTTGGTTCCTTTTGCCTTTGGGTGGGCCTTCTTGTGAGTGGTTTGAGATCACCAAGCATGCTTTAATTGTATATTATTTCTTTTATTATTTTGCTTACTAACCAAAAGCACAAAAATATGCCACTAACATCTTTTGTTTGTAGCTTGAGCAATCACAAGGTCAAAAGCTTCAAGGAGATCATTGGTGCAAAGATATGGCCAAAAGAAGAGGAAAGCAAGCATGGTAATGGTTCCCAAAGCTCTCCTCCATCAAATATGTCTCCCTAGCCTCTCAATTCATCATTTTGATCAAAGCAAATCAAAGGGTTTGAGGTTTGATCCCCAAAGAAACCATAATCCATCTGTGTACTACAATGCCTTGCTCTTGAAGCAACCTCGGCCCATGATCAAATACAATCAAGGGAAGTTCTTTAATTCATCATTTCATTCATATCTGAACTTATTTGAGTGTCCTCAATCATCAATTCATCAAGATATGAGTCATGGGCTTGAGAAGTTGATCAGTCAATTCATCTGACTATTTTGAAATGCACTGAGACCTAACTTTTCATGTGTTGGTCAAATGGAGATGATCCCAAAATAAAACATGTCCTTAAGGAAAATATGAACAACTTTCATGTTCATCAAAAATTTATTTGAAGCTTGGAAGGTCATCTCCCATTCAAAAACATTATAGGTCATTTTGACTGAAACCCTAATTTTGGGTCAACTTCCCAAGAACATAACTCATTCATTTTTCATGATTTTGAGGTGGGATAAAATGCATTGTAAATCTTAAGATGTCTAATTCAAATGTTATGTTGAACAAAAGTTCAAAATCTCAAAGGAAATACATGTGATAATGCAAAACATTATAGGTCACTTTGGACCAAATGCATTGAAAGGCAAAAAAGTCCAACTTCAAGTGCCCATAACACTTTCATCAAAAATCCAAATGATGAAAAATTTAAGTCCATTTTGATTGTCTTGAAGAGATCTACAACTTTGATGTTGGAGATTGTTTGATTTGAGACTTGCATCATCAAAACATAGGGGCTTGAACATTGGCCAAATTTGGAAACCTTGCCTTTGCATGTTTTGCACATTACAGTTTAAACTCAAAATTCACTAATTTCCACACTTCAAATGGATTTTTTCCCAACATAACATTTGTTCCTTACATCAAGACCTTTCCAACTATTACTCACATGCTCATGTTTGGATTTGGCAAATGGCATTTTCGAAGAGGAGAAGTTTTAGGCATAATTGTGCATAACATGTTGGAACTCATTATGCAAGCTTGTGCGTTGCCAATTACACGACCATTTCAACTCAATTATGCTTCAGATTGCATTTGGCATTGAATTTGGGCCTTTTGAATGATCATGCAAGCCCATGCAAGGAGTATCCATTTGCCATGCACACGGATTGATCACACTTCCCTTGCCTCTCCATCTATAAATAGAAGCCTCACTCCATTCAAATTTCATCCATGAATCAACCTGAAGTGCTGCAGAAATCAAAACCGAGCCACACCTAAAGAAACTATTTCAATTTTCTTCAATTTCTCAGATCTGAAATTCAACTAAATCAGGTTGAATTTCTAGATCTAAAGTTCCTAGACCTCTCACTCATACTCCATTGATCTTCTGTTTGGCCAAAGGAAGCAAGGAAGCAAGCTCAAATCTCCAGAATTCAAAGGTGATCATCAACTGGTTTCCTCTTCGAAACTCATTACTCTTTGATCTATTTGCTTGGCCAATGTGTTCTCTGAAGTCCTCACTTGAGAGGCAAGCTAGTGGTAGCTTCAATTTCGTGTTTTATTGAACTGCATTTTTTATACCTGAATCTTCCAGCTCAGATTTCTTACTCTATAGGAATTTTGAGTGTGATTCAAGGTTACAGGGGTGATGTACATCACCCCAACTTCATTTTGATGTATGGATCGTGAATTTTGGTTGAGGTTTGTGAACCTGCAACTCTGGCCGGAGTTCATGTACTCGCCGGAGAAGACGGTGGTGTACACCATCGTCCGTTCACCAAATCCAGACCGTTTGATCATGATTCCAGATTAAATCGTGTCCTTTGGATCTTATGACTTTCAATAATGCTGGATGTTTCTCAGTTGACTCATGCCTTTCATGCGCGCGCATCTCACATCCGTCTGATCAGCCTCGTCAATTAATGAGGCTTGATCAGACGCTTGTGGTTTTTTCTGATATTTGCAATTTCCATTTTATTTCATTAAACTTCAAAAAATCACATCTCTCTCATTTTTAATCCAAAAAATATGGGACCAATTGCATTTTTCTCCAAATAAATTCTAGTTTCTAATTTTGATTTTTAATATTTTTTATTTTGTCATTTGGTATTTTTTGTGAATTTTCTCTTTTCTGGTTATTTTTAATTCATTTTAAATAGTTTTTGATATTCAAAAAATACAAAAATATTTTCCTAACCTATTTGAATGATGATGGATCTATGAAAAATATTCTCATCAATTATTTAATTGATTTGAGATTTATTTGAGATTTTAGTTCAATTAGGTTATTTTTATTCATTTTTAATCGATTAAAAATAGTTTCTAACTTTTAAAAATGCTGAAATTTTTTGTCAAACTTTGTTTGACCTTGTTGAACTTAGGATAAATCACTTGGACCTTTCAAGATTGATTTGAAGTGATTTTGAAGTTTGACCTTTCTTTTATTTTTAATTCAAGTTTATTTTGATATTAAAAATGACAAGAATATTTTGCTTATTTTTTGACCTCCAATCTTCATCTCATTTTCTGATTTCTCATTGTTTGACTTTGACTTTCAATGTCATTTGGTCAATACACATGGATTGGTACATTTTATTTCACCTTATGCACTTTATTCTTTCCATTTCCTTTTCCATTATTCATCTCTTTCTTCTTCTTCTTGTTTTTCTTTTTGATCAATGAGTTAAAGGTTGATAAGTTAGTATTGATTAGGGAGACTTAATCTTCTTTGATTCAAATCTAATTCATCTTGATCAATTGATCAAGTGAATGGGTTTGCATTAAGGATAGGTTGTTTCCTAAATCATGCAAAGGACTTAAACCAATACAAGATCAATTCTCTTTTTCTTTTTGGCATGGCAAGTTGTTGGAACTTGGTTCACTAATCAAGACTTCTAACTTGTGTTGTTGCCCACATTATTATTGACCGGCCTCAGATAGTTGTGACTTCTACATAAGTCCAATTACGATTGCTTAACATAGCGCTAAATTTGCCTTATGGCACACTAACTACTAACGCTAACCATTAACCATTAACATTTACTTTTTGCTCTTTACTTTTATGCAATTTACTATTCTTGTACATATTATCCATTTGCTTTTCCCTTTTGCTCACTTGAGCACATGTTTATGTTAATGCAATTTGCCTTTTGCTCACTTGAGCACATAATCGTGTATATACTATTGTGCTTGTGTTTTATTTTGATTATTATGGACCAAATGCAAAGAATTGGACAAAATGGACTTAGATCTTAGGACTTTACCCAAGCTAATGGAGTTTGAAGAGCAACTAGGCCTCATGCCTTTAGAATGCTTAAATGTCAAAGAGCAACTAGGCCTCATGCCTTTAGAATGCTTAAAGCTTGAAGATGAACATTGAAAGGACCATATTCTAAACTCCCTCTTGCCCATTCTTTGATTTGTAAATAAAACCTTTTTGATGTGTGTGTTTCTTTGTGCTAGGGATTCCCACTTGAGCCAAATTGAGGAACCATTGTCATGAGCTTCTAAGAGAAAGGGATCTAAGATACATTGAGGAGCTTTCCAAGGGTTCATTTGATTGCTTGAGTTTATACTTATGTGATTGCTTATTCCAAAGGATGGGAGCTACTTGGATCATCAATATGATCTCAAGAAAGGAACTCCATGTGTGGTTTTGCTTCTTGTCCCTCACCTCTTGTATGCTTAGGACTTTAGCCATTCTTCTTCTTCTCTCCACTCTAACCCAAGCCAAAACTTTTTGTGCAAACATTTAACACTTCTTTTAAAACATTAGAAACCTAAGCCTTATGCTTTTGATTTTCAAGCTCTCTTTTCATAATACTTATTTTGAATTGAACTTCTAAGTCAACTTGGACCATATTTTGTACATACTTTTCATTGGTAAATATAAACCATTCAAATACTTTTGTGGTTTCAATGACCACTTCCTTAATCAAAACTTTTTCATAACCTTTAGCTATTAGGTTCGAGTTATCCTTGTGGTAGATGTAATACTCACCTATATCCTTAGTGATGGACAATGAGTCTTCCATGCTTATTATAGGGTTAACCCCTCACTAGCATGTTGAAGCTATCCTCACATGGTGGATTTGTGGTTTTAGGTTGAGTTTTCTCCCTTTGATAACAAAAGACCTTAAGGCTTTTGGACCAATCAATTCACCAACTCATTTTTTTTTATAGATTTTTACCCCGAACTACGAGGTTTTGATCCTAATCTTTTTAAGATGGTACGTAGGCAATGGGTTTGTCCATCCAAACACAAAATGCAAATAAACTTGTATATTCTCTTCTCATCTCTTCAATCATGTTTGCACAAACAAAATTCTCACAAAACAACAACCTTACAACAAATGTGAAAAGGGCTCCCTAGGAGTACCTAGGATGTTTTGGGTGCCTAACACCTTCCCATTACATAACCAACCCCCTTACCCAGATCTCTGACTCTCTTTTAATAGTTTTTGATTCGATAAAACTTTTAGGTTTTTGTTCGCTTTCTAACCATTCCTTTGGATAAATAGAAGTGCGGTGGCGACTCGACTTATATGATTTAGCTTGGATTTAGTCAGTATCTCTAATGGTAACGAATACCCCGCTACAGAAAAGTGGCAACTCTGCTGGGGGAACATTTACCTAGTGGGTTTTGCGTACTTTTCGTATTTGTTGTATTGTATTGTATTATTTTGTTTTGTGACATATTTTTGTGCAATTTGGGATTACTGTATTGTATGTAATGATTGAATTGCTTGAATATTAATTCCTTGTATGCTTGGTGATCTTTGTGAGATGAGTTCTATACCCGAACTCGGGTGCACTTAGGATAGGAGAATGGCGTAGTCTTGTTGACTTGTGTGGAGTTATTCCTTAGTAAGTTGATTTGCTAGTCCATTCACTTGGTGGAGGTCATGTTGGGATCAATAATGTCACACAAGTAGTTGTGGTTAGACATTACTCTTTCCAATATAGACCTTAGAAGCCAAGGACCTTAGTTTACCAAGCCCATCTTGGCTTATTTTTAGGATGTAGTGCAAAAGTCGTTCAAGTGTAAGATTCGATACGATTGTTACGCGATACTACACTCATAAGAGTCTCTCTTGAGGATATTTTTGGAATACGAGTAGTCGTTTATCCGATAATATCCGAAAGATGGGATGATGATTATGGGAACTTCTTGTAGAACATGTTTGACAAGTTTAAACCCTAGTACACTCCCTTTGGGTGGTTCTTAACCGAGACTCCATGCTCGTGACTTGCAACAAACCCTTGATTAGTGGTTGATCCGTTCATGTATCCTTAATATCAATGAAACTTGGGTGTTGATAAGGTGTAAACCATAATCCACCAAAATGGATGATTGATATTAAGGGTAACATGATCCATCCCATGACCTTTGTTTGGTGTGCTTTGCTTGATCCTTGAGTGTGATTGTTGCATTCATGCATTCATGCACCCATTTGCATCCACATCATCAATAATAATAGAAACTTTTCAAGGAATTTAAGAGGTCTATTTGCAAATTTTCAGACATGGAAAGACAAAGAAGGAATACAAAGAAGTACAGCTTCAGACAACCAGATTTGAAAGAGCTAAGGAATTTGATATCCTATGTACTAGATCCCTTGGGTTTCAAGGCTCGTTTTGGGAAGCTTCTTCCTCTTCCGACTACTCAGGTGGATGAAGGGTTGATGAGTGTATTGGTGCAGTTTTATGATCCTTTATATCGTTGCTTCACTTTTCCGGATTTTCAGCTTTTGCCCACGCTCGAGGAGTATGCTTATCTCGTGGGTATACCTATTCTAGACCAATTGCCATTCAGTGGCTTGGAGAGTATTCCTACTTCTCAAGAGATAGCAGATATGTTGCATATAGATGAATCTCTGGTCGGTGCTCATATGACTACCAAAGGTGGAATTCAAGGTCTTCCTTCTGAGTTCCTCATTGCTCAAGCTATTATGTATGGGAAGGCCATGAGTGAGGACGCCTTTGAGGCCATATTCTCATATATGGGTTGGTATTGTTCCCCAACATCGACAAGTTTGTGGATGTGAACGCTATCAGGATTTTCTCTACTCTTAATCCCGTTCCGACTCTGTTGGGCGACGCTTATTTTTCTTTGCATATGAGGAACGCAAAGGGTGGTGGTGCCATTGTGTGCTGTTTGCCTTTGTTGTATAAGTGGTTTATTTCTCACTTACCGCAGACGGTCGCCTTCAAGGAGAACAAGGGATGTCTACGATGGTCCACGAGACTTATGTCTCTCACTAATGATGATATCTCTTGGTACAATCGTGTGTATGATGGCGTGCAAATTATCGACTCTTGTGGTGAATTTCCAATGTACCTCTTCTTGGTACATATGGTGGGATTAACTACAACCTTATTTTGGCACGTCGTCAGCTTGGGTTCCCCCTAAAGGATAAACCTAATAACATTCTGTTAGAGGGTGTGTTCTTTCAAGAGGGTAAAGATCCCAAAAACTTGAAGGGCAGAATGGTCCACGCTTGGTGCAAGATTCATAGGAAAGGAAGGAAGGAGTTGGGTCCTAAGAATTGCGTTGCTATGGAGCCTTACACTACTTGGGTTAGGAAGAGAGCGTCTGAGTATCTCATGCCTTAAGAGTATCCAAGACCTACACCTTTGGTTATGGATGGGCCTTCAACCCTCCTTAATCAAGGGGTAGAGGAGTTGAGAGACGAAGACCGTTCACGTGCTTGGATCCGTGAACGAGAAGAGTTACTTCAGCAGATCAAGGAAAAGGATGCTTTGATAGAGTTCCTCGAGCATCAAGTTATTGATGATCCTAATGATGCATGGACTTCTCTACTTCCTCAGTCTTCCAAGTTCTGGAAGAGGAAGTACGATCGACTCGCCAAGGAGAAGGCGGATATGGAGGCAGCCTATGAGGAGGAAGTGAAGAAGCTTCGTGCATCTTATCTTCCGGTTTCTCGAGCTTTAGATGATTGCTTCTAGGGATCCGTAGGATGATCATTTTCCTTCTCTCTTGTATTCAGCTACTCATGCTGTACTTCTTTGATGTAAAACTATTTTCCAGATATTAGTGACAAGATACTTTCATATATGATAAGTGTTTAATATTTCCAAATATCTGCAAATAGAACTCTAAAGTTCCTTTAAAATAAAAACAAATCATGTGCACAAGCATTACATGCATCATGTGCATAAACAGGTTTTGTTCCCGGCTTCTTGTCCTTTGGTCTAACTCTGTGCTCTTCATTTATTTCAAAGACAAGCTGACTCACCGGTACTACACCAGAGCCAATTCTTCAAGACTGATGGATTATCTAGAGCAAGAAAACCGCGAGCTGAAGGAGGAAGTAGCCAGGTTGACTGCCTTGATGGAGTCATTCTTGGCCGCTCAGAGCCAATCTTCTCCAACGCCATCAACTCCTCCCTAGAGGACAGTCATTTCTGAGATCGTGATCTCTACTGTGCCTGCTGCAACGACTTATTTTGCGCCATCTATGCCAGCCGGGCTCCCTTGGGGAATGCCCCCCAACTTTGTACCAGAGGGCTTCGCCCCTACTCTTGCTTCTATGTCGGCATCTAGCCCGGTCCTTTTAGTGCCACCGCCCGTTGTGCACACGTTACCAAGGGTCGAAGATACCATCTACCACTTTGAGCCATCTGAGGGCTCAGACGTTTATGAAAAGATGGATGATATGAAAGACCAATTCCTTGAGCTTCGCAAGGAACTGGAAACTTTGAGGGGGAAGGACCTCTTTGGTAAAAGTGATGTTGAGTTGTGCCTTGTGCCCAACGTGAAGATCCCCATTAAATTCAAAGTGCCTGACTTTGAGAAGTATAAGGGAAACACATGCCCTCTCAGTCATCTTGTGATGTACGCTCGTAAGATGTCAACACAGACAGACAACGACCAACTGCTCATCCATTATTTTCAGGACAGTCTGTCCGGTGCCGCTCTCCGATGGTACATGGGTTTGGAGAGTTCGAACATCCGATCTTTCAATGATCTTGGCGAGGCCTTCATCAAACAATCCAAATACAATATGGATATGGCTCCTGATAGGGACCAATTGAGAGCAATGTCGCAAAAGGATAAGGAGACCTTCAAAGAGTATGCCCAGAGATGACGCGAATTGGCAGCTCAGATAGTGCCACCCCTTGAGGAAAAAGAGTTGACCAAGATCTTCTTGAAGACATTGAGCTCGTTTTACTACGAGAGGATGATAGTTAGTGCTCCCTCAGACTTCACCGAGATGGTGAATATGGGGATGAGATTGGAAGAAGGAGTTCGTGAATGACGTTTGACCCAAGACGAAGGCTCTTCAGCAAAGAGATATGGAAGCTTTGCGAAGAAGAAGGAGGGAGAGGCACATGCCGTGTCTTCCCATGTCGAAAGAAGACCCTCTGTGAAGAGGAAGATTGCTCGCCCGGTCAACAATTAGCATCAGGTGGCTCATATATCACCTGTTTTCAGGGAAGCTCAACAATATCAGCAACCGCAAACTCAGTAATACCGTCAACAACAGCAGCGTCCACAACAGCAGGCCTACCAGCCTCGAAATAACAACAGTAATGCCAGCACCAGCTATGAGAGGAAGAGGGCCACCTTTGATCCAATTCCGATGACTTATGCCGAACTCTATCCGTCGTTGATTGATAGAAAGTTGATCACGCCCGAGACCCTCCCGCTGTACCTGCCAACCGTCAGTGGTGGTACAAGCCCGAGCTTCATTGTGTGTATCATTCCGGTGCTCCCAGACACGACGTAGAGAACTATTATCCCCTGAAGACCAAGGTGCAAGACCTTGTGAGAAGTGGGATTTTGTTTTTCGAGGACGTAGGTCCAAATGTTAAGAAGAACCCATTGCCCGAGCATGGGAAGTTTGTCAATATGGTCCAAGGCTGCCCTGGCAAGTACAAGGTTAAATACGTCAGTCATATCCGGCAATCACTGGTTGAGATGCATCGCTTGCTGTGTGACTATAGCCATTATGAGCATGACCATGATAGATGTCGAGTATGCTCTGTTAATCAGAGAGGTTGTCGCCAGGTGCGTAAAGATGTGCAAGAAATGTTGGACGAAGGAGTCATTGAGATCCTTCAAAATAGAAATGTTGACGAAGAAGAGCCCGAAGTCAACGTCATTTCCCCGGTGTTCCGGATACCCGAGCCTGTTGTCATCAAGTATGATGGTAGCAAGCAGAAGGCTTCTCCTGCTCTCGTCATCAAACCATCCGGACCTGTACCATACTCCTCCGAGAAAGAGGTTCCCTATCGCTACAATGTTGTAGCAGTGGAAAATGGGAAAGAGGTGTCATTGCCATCTTCATTTGTTGTTAACATCGCGGATTTTAACGATTTGACCCACAGCGGTCGTGTATTTTCGGCACCGTCGAAGCCTCAGGATGATGCTCGAGGAAGTGTTGATGCTGATTTTGTTGAGCGCCCGATTGGGAATGCTGTGAGCACTCCGAATCTGGCACTTGTTGTTAAGCCATCCTCTACGTTAAGAACTCCTATTTTTGTTGGCCCGAGCGGCAAACGAGAGAAGACTGTGATGAGATGCTGAGGCTCATCAAGAGAAGCGAGTACAACGTTGTAGACCAGCTTCTACAAACGCCATCCAAAATATTTGTGTTATCACTTCTTTTGAATTCAGAACCACACCGAGAAGCTCTGCAGAAGGTTTTGGATGTGGGATATGTGGATCACGATGTCACGATAGAACAATTCGATAGCATTGTTGCAAACATTACTGCTTGTAACAACTTGAGTTTTTGTGACTTTGATCTCCCCGAGGAGGGAAGAGACCACAACTTGGCATTGCATATATCTATGGGTTGCAAAGATGACGCCTTGTCCAATGTTCTGGTGGACACTGGGTCATCATTGAATGTATTACCCAAAACCACTCTTACGAAGTTGTCATATCAAGGGCCTCCCATGAGGCAGAGTGGAGTAGTTATGAAGGCTTTCGACGGGTCTCGCAAAACTGTGATTGGTGAGGTTGATCTCCCAGTCAAAATCGGACCAAGTGATTTCTAGATTACCTTCCAGGTTATGGATATTCACCCATCGTATAGTTGTCTCCTATGAAGACCATGGATTCACGAGGCAGGCGCCGTGACATCCACCCTACACCAAAAACTAAAATTTGTGAAGAATAAGAAGCTGGTGGTGGTAGGGGAGAAAGGGATCTCTTGGTTAGCCATTTGTCTTCCTTCTCATATATAGATGTTGAGGATGAAGTTGGAACTCCTTTCCAAGATTTATCTATTGTTGAACCTGTTGAGAAGAAAACTCCTTCATTTGCCTCCTACAAAGATGCAAAGTTGGCCATTGAGCGTGGTGCAACTGCTGGATTAGGGAAAATGATCGAGCTAGAAGACAACAAGTCCCGGGCTGACATAGGTTATTCTTCTGGGGTTTCCAATATGCAAGGATTGTTCGAGAGTGGAGGTTTCATCCACACCAGTCAAGACGAGGAGGCTGCTACCATCTTGGAAGAGGACGAAGAGGATTTTGGCAACTTCGTTATCCCTGGGGGAATCTGCAATAATTGGGTCGCTGTGGATATTCCTACAGTTATCCATAAGTCAAAGTAATGTTCATTGTGTTAAAAAACCCTTCTCCCATGCCAAAAGGAGGAGTGATGACATTGTTGGTGCATAAATACAATGATATTTTCATTCAATAGATTCATGTTAAATGTTTGTTTTTCCAATCATTTTCCCTTTTCGCTTTTTGCATGAAATTGGTGATCACATAAAACCTCAAAAATAAGAATAAAATCAATCTTTTCATCTGCATAATGATTTGCCTTGTTTGAATTCTAAAGCTTTTATATCCAAAATCATTATGGAGGTTAATCAAACCCATTGAACAGAATGATCCAACACCATCTCCCAACTTTGAATTCCCTATATTTGAGGCGGAAGAAGAAGATGTTGAAGAGATTCCTGACGAGATTATCCGTCTACTTGAGCATGAAGAGAAAATCATTCAGCCGCATCTTGAGAATATGGAAACAGTCAACTTGGGTTCTGAGGATTGTGTGCGAGAAGTGAAGATTGGGGCACCCCTGGAAGAATCTATTAAGAAAGGGTTAATTGAGTTGCTACGAGAATATGTCGACGTCTTCGCTTGGTCGTATGAAGACATGCCTGGTCTAGATACTGATATTGTGCAACATTTCCTGCCTTTGAAACCTGAGTGCGTGCCTGTAAAACAGAAGCTCAGAAGAACTCATCCCGATATGGCAGTAAAGATCAAAGAGGAAGTTCAGAAGCAAAGTAATGCGGGGTTTCTGGTGACTTCTACATATCCTCAATGGGTGGCCAATATTGTGCCCGTGCCTAAGAAAGACGGAAAAGTCCGGATGTGTGTGGACTATAGAGACTTGAATAAGGCTAGTCCGAAAGATGATTTTCCTCTACCACATATTGATATGTTGGTAGACAATACAGCTAAATTGAATGTTTTCTCATTTATGGACGGATTTTCCGGATATAATCAGATCAAGATGGCACCCGAGGATATGGAGAAGACAACATTCATCACACCATGGGGAACATTCTGTTATCGAGTGATGCCCTTCGGTTTGAAGAACGCCGAAGCCACGTATCAGCGAGCTATGACCACCTTGTTTCATGATATGATGCACAAAGAGATTGAGGTATATGTTGACGATATGATTGCTAAGTTGAGAACGGAAGTTGAACATGTAGAGCACCTGTTGAAGCTTTTTCAACGTTTGAGGAAATATAAGCTTATTGGGCTTTATTGTCAGTGAAAGAGGTATTGAGGTTGATCCTGCAAAGGTCAAAGCAATACAAGAGATGCATGCACCCAAGACTGAGAAGCAAGTTCGAGGTTTTCTTGACCGCTTGAATTATATTTCCAGATTCATATCCCACATGACTGCCACATGTGCGTCGATATTCAAGCTCCTCCGGAAAGATCAGTCCCATGATTGGACCGAGGATTGCCAGAAAGCTTTCGACAATATTAAAGAGTATCTGTCTGAGCCTCCTATCCTGTCTCCGCCCGTGGAAGGAAGACCATTGATTATGTATTTGACTGTGCTTGAAAACTCGATGGGTTGTGTCCTTAGTCAGCAAGACGAATCAGAAAAGAAAGAATATGTTATTTACTACTTGAGCAAGAAGTTCACCGATTGTGAGTCTCGATACTCAATGCTTGAGAAGACATGTTGTGCTTTGGCTGGGGCTGCTAAGCGCTTACGTCAGTATATGTTAAACCATACGACTTGGTTGATATCTAGAATGGATCCAATCAAGTATATCTTCAAGAAGCCTGCTTTAACAGGGAGAATTTCCCGGTGGCAGATGTTGTTATCTGAGTATGATATTGAGTATCGAGCTCAGAAGGCTATTAAAGGTAGTATCTTGGCTGATCACTTGGCACATCAGCCGATTGAGGATTATCAGTCAGTTCAATACGAATTTCCAGGTGAGGAAATTCTGTATTTGAAAATGAAAGATTGTGATGAGCCTACGCTCGACGAAGGGCCAGAACTTGGTTCGAGATGGAGTATGGTGTTTGATGGCGCTGTAAATCAATATGGAAATGGTATTGGGGCAGTGATTATTACTCCTCAGGGTACACACATTCCTTTTACAGCAAGGCTAACTTTCAAATGCACGAATAATATGGCTGAGTATGAGGCCTGCATTATGGAACTGGAGGAGTGCATTGATCTAAGGATCAAGCATCTTGATGTGTATGGTGATTCGGCCCTCGTTGTTAATCAGATTAAGGGTGAATGGGAAACGAATCAACCCGGCCTCATTCCATATAGGGATTATGTGAGGAGGATTTCAACGTTCTTTACTGAGGTTGACTTCCATCATATTCCTCGAGATGAGAATCGGATGGCAGACGCTCTCGCTACACTTGCTTCAATGATTGTGGTTAAACTTAGGAATGAAGTTCCCAATATCACTGTGATGCGCTTAGATAGACCAACTCATGTGTTTGCAGTTGAAGAAGTAAAAGATGATAAGCCGTGGTATTATGATATCAAGTGTTTCCTTCAGAGTCAGGCTTACCCACCTGGGGCATCTGTGAAAGATAGGAAGACTCTGAGGAGATTATCAGGAAGTTTTTACCTCAATGGTGATATGCTTTATAAGAGAAATTTTGACATGGTGCTGCTCAGATGCGTGGATAGACACGAAGCAGACCTTTTAATGACGGAGGTCCATGAGGGTTCATTTGGTACTCATTCGAATGGACACGCCATGGCTAAAAAGATGTTGAGAGCAGGCTACTATTGGCTGACAATGGAGTCTGACTGCTGCAAGTATGTGAAGAAATGCCATAAGTGTCAGATTTATACGGATAAGATTCATATTCCACCGACACTTCTGAATGTGATTTCGTCACCATGGCTTTTTTCCATGTGGGGAATCGACATGATTGGCATGATAGAACCGAAAGCGTCCAATGGACACAAATTTATTCTAGTAGCAATTGATTACTTCAGTAAGTGGGTTGAAGCGGCATCATATGCGAACGTGACCAGGCAGGTGGTCGTGAAGTTTATCAAGAATCAACTCATATGTCGTTATGGTGTGCCAGATAAGATCATTACCGATAATGGATCTAACTTGAACAACAAAATGATGAAAGAGCTGTGTAGAGAGTTCAAGATCGCGCATCATAACTCTTCCCCTTACAGACCCAAGATGAATGGGGTTGTTGAAGCTGCTAATAAGAATATCAAGAAAATTATCCAAAAGATGGTTGTCACGTACAAAGATTGGCATGAGATGTTGCCATTTGGTTTGCATGGATATCGTACGTCTGTCCGCACTTCAATAGGGGCAACCCATTTCTCTCTTGTTTACGGCATGGAGGATGTGCTCCCAGTAGAGGTGGAGATCCCATCAATAAGAGTCTTGATGGAAGCCAAGTTGACTGATGTTGAATGGGTTCGGAGTTGTTATGACCAACTGAATTTGATAGAAGAAAAGAGGTTGACTGCCATGTGCCATGGCCAATTATATCAACAAATAATGAAGAAAGCTTTTGATAAGAAGGTCAAACCTCGTGTGTTTCGAGAGGGTGACCTTGTGCTCAAGAAAGTTTTGTCTTTCGCGCCCGATTCCAGGGGCAAGTGGACTCCAAACTATGAAGGTCCATATGTTGTTAAGAGAGCCTTTTCAGGCGGTGCTTTGATACTTATAACTATGGATGGAGAGGATTTCACTCGTCCTGTGAATTCAGATGCAGTCAAGAAATACTTCGCCTAAAATAAAATAAAAAACAGAATAGCTTGCTAAGTTGAAAACCCGAAAGGGCGGCTTAGGCAAAAATGAGCGTCTCGGTGGATTGAAAACCCGAAAGGGCGGTCCAGGCAAAAGTTAGAGACATAAAAAAATGAATATATATCCCGCTAGATTGAGTACCTCATCCTGGGGAAATCTAGGCAAAAATTAGGGATTTGGCAAGTAACTGCACCCTGACAAGACGTTGTTCTACGACTGTCACCCGTCAGAGATTCTTACTCATTCATCATCAACCAAAGCTTCAAATACATCGGATTCAGAATTGGTGGAGAAATGGTCATTATGTTCAATGTAGCCCTTTTCCAATATATATATCACCAATTTCAAATTTGTAAAGATCTATGGAGTCTTGCCATTTGCAGACTACTATTCCATTAAATAAATTTGAGCCTTTATCCAATTATTTGCACTCTTATTTGTTTCTAATCAACAAATGTTTTGCATGTTTTCATTGAAAAAAAATATCATTGTTTTAAATAATCAAATTTTTCATAATTTGTTTTTAAACCAAGTGAACATTCACAATGACATAAGGATACTCAAGAGATCTTCAGTGCTCTCCCAAGGATGGTATGATCCCCAACAGGGTAAGATATTTTTTCATATTCCTGGCATGCTTTTATCCTCTTCCTCCGGAGCCTCTTGTGGTTTTTTCCGCCAAGCAGAGTGTGTGTTCAGGTATTCATCCCTCTTTCCTCCTCAGCAGATGTGATCTTTGGTAGTACGGTATTTGTAAGCTTCCTGTTTGGTGGTTATTCCCCACAGATTTCCCTTACCTTTTCTGATTGATTCCCCAGTAAAGTTGCTTATGTGGCAGATCTTATCTGTGCGATAACCCCTGTCCCCAGCTGGAATGACTGATGTTCACTCCCTTGCAGAGATCTTTGCTTCCTGGTATCTCTTGCCCTCATCAGATCGGATACTCTCCAGTGGGCCTGGCTTTCTCTTTTGAGATGTAGTACTGGATGTTTGTGAACTTATTCTTTGGACCTGTTTGTGTTAGAAATGTCTGTTTGTCAGCAATCATCATACATAAACTACGCATGTGTGCATATAGTTTTCAAACATTTGAATATTCATATCGCATTCTTTGCCATATATCTTTGCTTGTGACCCCCCTGCTAGTTGGTAATACAATTCCCAAGTAGATGTCGGTGTCTGATCTCACCATATAGAGTCAGCCCCTTAAGCAGAAAGTGTTTATCTTTCCTTCCATATTCCCCACCGAGTTATATCCTCGTGGATGATGGTTATTTCTGTTCCTTCCCAACATATATTGAGATGGGATTCCCCATTGAGTTGTATCCTCATTGGGACGAGTCTTGATTCAGCTTGCCTCTTTAGTTTGATCCTAGAGTGGTTTCTTGTGATTTATTTCCTGCACTTCCCTGTGGTATAAATGAATAATTGCTCAGAAATTAGTAATCATTCATCCCCGGTGGAGTTTGTGGTTTTCTACCCTTATACCGATAGTTGTAAACCCTATTTCATCCCCTTGCAGAGTTAACCTTTTGTTCATCCTAATCGATGACGGTTACTCTTCCGTGGTTTTCTACCCAGTATCCGGTAGATGTTATCATTATCCAATACTCGATGTTGATATTCCCTCATTCTCTTGGATAATTGCTCTGATTAGGCAGTTTATCCCCAGCAAGTCATCTTTCATATACCGATTGCCGATAATGTTTGTTGCTCCCCTTGAATGGTCATCATTATATACCTAGTTTCGGTATCCCGATGCCTTTCTCTCTCGGTCGATTTATCCTTTATTAACCCAGTAATCGGTTGGGGATAATCTTCCATGCGAGTATATTATCTATGTTCTTACGGTAATAGATAATATATCTCATGCACTCTTTGGTCGAAGCCTTTTGTTTTTCCCCAGGAGTAAGATTCGTATCCCTTTTTGGAATCGAATGTCCATCCCATAATCGAGTTTGCTTTTAGCCCTCTTTTGGATGATGAGTGTCTTGGGAGTATTCCCCAATTCACGTTTTGGTTGGTCACCTATTATATGCCCAGTCACCAGTATCCCTAGTGTTCCTTCCTTCTGCTCCCTATTATGACCTTTTTGTCCTCTGTGGAGTCAGATTTTCCTGAGATGAAACATACCTTTTAGGTCTTCCTCAGACGTTTTGGATGTTTGATATCTCTCACCCTTGTACCGGTCTTAGATATTCATTCTCCCGGAGCATGTTCTTTTTTCCTCACCCTTATATCGGTGGGATCACATGATCTTTTATTGAGTTTATTACCCAGTGTCGCATCACGCGAAAAACCGGCGGGAAAAGAAAGAACAACAGAGCCGCCACCGTGCGTTATTTATCCCAAAAGAGGGAAAGGAAACGCTCAGAGTAAACCTGGAAAGAACATGGTCTCGCGACCAAAGAGAATGGGTTCGGGAGTCGGTTATGCGAAGGGAAGGTATTAGCACCCCTACGCATCCGTCGTACTCGACGGGATCCACGCACAATAGAAAGGAAAATGGTTGCTATAAACACTGCTCAAACACACACACACTGGCTGAAAGAGACACAAGAAAACAGACTGAAACTGACTCGGCAGGATACCGCATCCTGGGCCTACTTAGTCTATCAGGCATAGACATCAGAGTCGAAGTAGTTCGGACTGGGGAAACGACACATGCTCGCTAGGATATCGCATCCTATGCATACGTATCTTCTTGGACGAAAGAAGAATCAGAGCATTCGTAGCTCGGCTGACACGCACACAAACAAACACAGGCAAACATGGAGCCCGAATGCCAATCACTGGACTTACATCAGCATCCGAACCAAACAAACCCACACTGGAACCCAAATGCCACTCGATGGACTTACATCAGTGTAACACCTCAAAATTTGCCCTCCTCTCTTGGGACTAGCATTAACATATTTGCATTTCATTTTAAGACATTAGGCATTTCATATTGCATAACATGTGGTTACATAGTGCAAGCTATCTTCCCAAGTCTTGATCAGAAGATGAGGGAGTCAGAAAATGCAAGCCTAGAGTTGTACTGATTGATCATGGGCCATCTGAGGATTGAGCTGTGAATTAGGGTTTTGTGACTCCCAAGGGTATTGGTCTTCATGTTGATTGAATCGATACATCATCATCACCATGGTTGGATGTCATCAGGAGATTGAAGAAGATTCCTTGAGATTAGGGTTTTGACCACTGGTCAATCCTAATCAGTTGTATTGGGCCAATCAGGGTTTAATCAGGAGATGGTGTTTGAGATGGAGATGAGGATCATTTTGTGATTATATGGTGATTATTGAGGCTAGGGTGTCACTCTTGAGCCATTTCAGTTGGAGATTGGGGCTTAAATTGATCAATGCATTGCCAAATTCATCTATCAGATGAAAAGTCAACTGTGGTCAATTGTGCTTGATCTGATGGATGTGGAGGTGGAAATGAGTTGGATACACTTCATTCATGTTGGAACAAGTGATATTTGACATCTCAAAGCTTAAGAATGAAGAAAATCAAGTCAGGACAAAAACTGCCAAAAATAGCAACTGACTTGTAATAGAAGTTTCCAAAAGTGGAAAGTTTTTGACCTCAAAAACAGAAGTCCAAGGAAGCTTCAAATGAAAAATTGTTCAACATGACAGATGTAGGTCTTGTTCTCACCTTTCCAAAAAGTCCAAGAACTTGAAAATCCAATGTACGGTTTGCAAAATATGGCTCAGTGAATTTCAGAAAAGATCCGTAATCAGGAGGCCATAACTACCACATACTTTGTCCAAATTGCAAGTTCTTTATATGCACAAACTCCATTTGACATGTACTTTGAGGGTGCATCATTGGAATTTCCCAAAAATGGCCCAGGCAAAAAGTCACTTTTCAACTGGACAACTGAATTGGACCAGGGGCAAAATTGTCCAAATGTCAAAATATTGGGAATTTTTGAATGGGACTTTTTCCAACACCTCAGGAATGGCATTTTAAGTGTGTTTGAATATTCATTTCATGGTTAATGCACATGGTTTGAGTTTTGGCATGAAGAATGAAATGGCTAAAAATGGATACTTTACATACACATAGTGAAAATGAGATTTAAGCAACCAATTGCAATGGGAATTGTTTCTACACTTCACATAGGGTGTTTTGGACATGTTGGAACCAATTTTGAGCTGGCATGTGCTGTCATGTGAAAGTTACCATTTTGCCCTCACTTACAAAAATAACAATTTCCATTAACCATGTCATTTTGCTAATTATGTGATTAGAGCTACAATTAAGCATCCATATATAATCAAAATCATCTCCTAATCATAACTGAATATCACAATTACCAAGAACAGATCTAGAAACCTCTCATTCTCTCCAAACCCTCAAGAACACAACAAGCTTCAATCTCAAGTTTCATCCTCAATTCTCAACCGTTTTTGGTGATTCTTTTTGATTTGGAACCCTTGCATCATCTACACCATCTGTTTTGGCATATTGGAAGGAATTAGGCTCGGATTCTCAACTGTCCAAAATTACCTCAACAATGGCAAAATCGAATTATGGACGATAGGAGCAAAGGCAGTTGCGGATAGCACCACTTATCATCTTCCTCATCCCTCTACTCTTGCTGTTTCAAGGAATTGAGAGCAAAGGACGCTGGTTTTAGCACTGCCATTACAGGTTGGAGTTTTTTCGAATCTCATGAAATGTGCAATTATTATATGCGTTGTGAAGCCTGTTCATCATAGATCATGGATATGTGTTTAGTTTTGCAAGTAGTGAACCGTAGCATGAGATATCTTGAATTGAACATTGGATTCGAAACCCTAACATGCTCGATCCGTAGAACCTAGGAAGAATTGGAAGAAATTAAGTGGAGATTCGTAATCTAGGTTCAAAGACCTTTCCAACGAGTATCCATTTACTCGTTTTGGTTGATGTTTCGTGTTCATCCGTTTCTGGAAAATCTGGGCAATTTCTGGACGAAGAAGGAGATGAAAACCGTGTTTGATCTTGAAATCCATTTGAATTTTCAAATAGCTAGTTTCCCGCCAGCGCCAATTATAATTACTATACCATAATTTTCTGATATTTTATTTAATTATTAAAAAATGTTTAACACATTAAAAAATTCAGAAAAAATAGTAAAAAAAATCAGAAAAATATGAGAAAAATTTTGTTGACTTCCTTGGTTTGTGTAGGTTTTTTTTGACCTATTGGTCAAAGTTGTGCTTGGCAATTTTTTTAGTTGACCTAGGGTTTTCCATTGTATGTCCATTTTTGATACATGTTTGTAATTTGATCATGAAATGCTCATAATGTAGAATAAATTCTTGAAAATTTTTGTGGTGGTTCTTGACTCATTGAGGATTATTTATATGTAAATTTCATGAATTTTGGATACCTGGTTAGAGAGCAGCAAATTCTGGAACTTAGGTGTGACAATTTGTGTCACACCTCATTATGTCAACTTGCAGGATTTTTTTGAGTGACCTATACATGTTAGAATAAAATGAAATTTTGCATGATGATTGGTTGGCATGCTGTGATGTTGTATGAATTTTTGTAGAATTTTTCACTGCATTTTCTATTTGATCATGATTTTTCATTTCTGGAGATCATTTGTGCAAGCTCATATGACATAGGTTTGTAATTTTGATGTGAAATCCTCATATGGTATTGTATGGCCATGAAATTTGATATGCATGAACTAGACACATGTTAGGACCTCCTTGTTTTGGTCTCATCCATTTCTTTTTAGTTTCCAATGAGATATGAATTTTTGAAGTGGATGTATGCATTGATGGTGTGAATTGGAGCATGAAATTGTGTCTGTTTTTGTCGATTTTCATTGACATGGTTCCATTTGCCCAATTGAGCTCAAATTTGACATGGTAGACCTTGATTGACCCCTGTTTAGGTGTATTTAATTTGAGATTTTTTTGATGTGTTTTGGCATGGCTTTGAATGCAATACTTCTGTTTGTATATTTGGTGCTTCATTTGAACCAATATGGATTGTTTTGTGCATGAATTGAACTTGAGGGATGATATAAACATGAGACCAATGATGTTTGCTCTTGTTTGATGTTAATTTGATGTTGGATGGTGGATACCTTGCTGTTTTAATTTTTTTCTTGCTTTTGGACCCTAGGCTTGGCCTAGTGGTCTAGTTGCTAATATTTGCTTGGTTTTTCAGGATCAAAGCATAATGTACATGGAGAATGATCCAAATCCAATTTTGATTGATGTTGTGGATGTTTGTACACTAACATAACATTTTTTGTAGGTGTTGGAGCTTGGGCTTAAGCCTTGAGCTTGCTTTGTGTTGTATTGTTTAAACTGTTTGATTGTTTGCCGTATAGTTTGTCTGATTGATTACTGATTGAGTTTGATTGTTTCCAGGTACTTTAGTTGCTCAGTTCCTTGTGAACTATTGCTTTGCTTTGCTTAAGCAACTTGCATTTGAGGTATGACCTTCTTACTTCATGTAGTCTGGAGACCCGGCTGTTACCGGGCCGGGCAAATTGTCTGAAGTCCTCCTTAAGAGGCAATGCTTGTGTATGTTTATTTTTCAAGCCCAAGCAGGAAAAGTCCTTCAAAGAAGGCAATTGGTGGAAGGTAGGGACAAGCAACCTGTCCCCCACTATTCAGTGAGTCTTCTCCTTGCTCCCATTACATGGTTGTAGCATTGAGATCAAAAGCCCAAGATCCTGTGCAGTGCACATTGAGTCAGAGTCATCGAGTATAGAAGGGTTCCCCTATTCTGGACCCATGCTCATTTGTCAGCTCTCCCTGGTTAGGGATAAGAGCTGTGAGGTCTGATCCTCACTTCATCCTTTCATCTGCTTCACCTTAGCCTCGTAATGGCAAGGTTAAGAGCAAACACAGCCTGTACAGACGATTGCTTAGGCAGTCAAACCTGATTGATTGAGCCCCCTTGTTTGGCTATAGTGCGTGTTATGTGGATATCTGATTGACATGTTTGTTTGAGATACCTGTTCTCATTTGATGATATATGATTGTATGCTTGTGTGCTAGCTTCTTTCCTGGTTAGGTTAGTTTGCTTATGCAAGTAGGATAGAAAACCGAACTTAGGGTTAACGATGCATGACAACATTAGGCTCGAGTCTCAGCTCCCTAGTTGTGTATCTTTCCCCGGTTTCTGGTTAGCAATTTAGTCCCTTTCAGGGGAACTACATCGCCCTGATCCTCGCGCCAGACGAGGTATGTAGGCAGGTGGTCGTGCGAGACCACTCCGGGCAACCTTTTTCTTTTTTGCGTGTGTTTACTTGTTATCTGATTGTGTTTTGGCTCGGATGCCGACGTAAGTCCAGTAAGTGGCTGTCGGGCTCCACGTTTGCCGTTTTGTGCATGTGGGTTCGGATGCCGACGTAAGCCCAGTGATTGGCAGTCGGGCTCCACATTTGCCCTTTTGAGTGTGTTTTGGTTCGGATGCCGACGTAATTCCATCCAGTGGTTGTCGGGCTCCATGTTTGCCACCCTTGCTTGTTTGATTGTTTTGTGTTGTTTGGCGTGCGTAAGCCGAACTACAGTGGCTCTGATTCTTGTTCCAGACAAGATATGTAGGCATAAGGTGCGATACCTTATCGAGCTCGTTCCTCTTAATCCCACCTACGTTCCCCGTGTGTGTGTGTGATGTTTAGCAACCTTTTCTTTATTCTAGGACGTGGATCCCTAGGAGTACCTAGGACGTGAGGGGTGCTAATACCTTCCCCTCGCGTAACCGACTCCCGAACCTTTTCTCTCTGGTCGCGAGACCATGTCTTTCCAGGTTTCTCTGAGCGTTTCCTTTCCCTATCTTGGGATAAATAACGTTTAGTGGCGGCTCTGTATGTTTTTATTTTTAGGCTCGCCGGTTGATTTTTCGCAGGATGCGACAGTTGGCGACTCTGCTGGGGACTGTCAGACATGTTGACCTATGCTGGTCCATGGTCCCTAAGCGAGTCCTTCCTAGCGTTCTAGGATTGGTTTAGGTTGCTTGTTCTGTGTTATTTATTGCATTTATTATTCTAACCAGTGTGTATATATTTGCATTAAATGTTTGCATGCATCATACTATCATGTTGTTGCTGTCCTCTGCAGGTGGTTCTGTTGTGTGGGGTGGGTGTTCTGAGTGGGGCTAAAACCCAGGCCCGAGTATACACCTAGGACTAGTGTGGTCTCACGTTGCCTCTTTCATGTTAAGTCAACATGTGCCTGGCGGCGTGATGTGCCACAAGCCGGACGAGGCTCACTTGATAGTGCTCATCTCTGTGGATATTCCGCTTTGTTTGAGTCACTCCATTTGAGTTGTTGACTCTGGTGACCGATCATTCCCGGATCTTTGGTTTAGACGATTTTAAGAGAGCTACAATGGCACACCCGAAAGGGCAAACCCATTGAGTATCTCCGCCCGATTTGTCGAGACTATTATCCGCCTTAGGATGGCTTGATTAGAACTTGCCTGTGAGGGGAGGGTTGTTCTGTCAGATGTTTGTTCAGATAGCCTTCAGATGGTGACTTTTGATCTGTGATTCAGAGACATAATTATAAGTCGGATTTATGGTCATTTATTGCCGTGACGCCGGAGTGCTGTCCGCGACTTATCAGTGGGGATCCGTTTATTTCGGATTCCCCGGGCCGAGATATTTTATCAGTGGGGATCCGTTTATTTCGGGTTCCCCGGGCCGATTCAGATAAGGGTGATGTGTCTACTCGGATATGGTTTGGTGATGATGGTGATGATGATGTATCTGTCTTCCGTTTATTTCGGAACCCGTGGGTCAGAATTGGGATTGTACATTCCTCAGATGGTTATGATCAGTTCAGAGCCCAGATTCAGTGCAAATGATCAGATGGCTTGGAGGATGGCAACGCATTGCATTCATTCATCAGCATCATTACATTTTGCATTAATTGCATCTAACCCATGTTTACCCATATGCAGGGACACTTTTGATCGAGATTCTGGTTGAGAGATTTCTGTTCAAATATGAGGACCGGTTTGAAAGACAATGTTGCCTACAGTTTCTTTGATCCAGAGATTGGTGTGCTCAAGGATATGATAGCATTGATTACTCCTGACCATGTGGGAATGTTTAGAGAGTCATACGGCGGTATTCTGAAGATGGTTTTCAGACTCACTGACTGCGACAGGAGCGCCATCCACACTCTTCTTCAGTTCTATGACCCTGGGTTGAGGTGTTTCGTTTTTCCAGACTATCTGTTGGGACCTCTGATGGAGGATTATGTCAGCATCCTGGGTATTCAGATCCGTGATCAGATTCCTTTCCATGTCACTAGGGCGGAGCCGGATGTCCTTGGGATTTCACGTGCTCTTTATTTGAGTCCGGAAATGGTCAAGGAAGGTTGGAAGGAGAAGGGAAAGTTACCTGGATTTCATTTGAGTTTCTTGGAGGCTAATGCCAAGGAACATGCTGCTGTGGGTAACTGGAAGACGGTTTGTGCTCTGATTGCTGTGAGCATTTATGGGATTGTTCTGTTTCCTAACCAGAAGAATTTCGTGGACCGTAATGCTATCAGGTTGTTTATGCAGAGAAACCCTATTCCTACCCTGATTGGAGATGTATACTACTCAGTGCATAACAGGAATGAGAAGAGGCGTGGTGGTCTGGTCAGATGCTGCTCTCAGCTACTCTTTAGGTGGTTCATGGGATATTTGCCTTCCCGAGGTGCCTTTGTTCAGATTGATCCTAGTGTGAAGTGGTCCTTTCGATTGATGGGTCTGCGGGCTGATGACATTGCTTGGACTCATAATGGTTTAGCTGGTCGGGACTTCATCTGCAGTTGCGGGAGTTTACCTAATGTGCCTTTAGTGGGAGTTCAGGGTTGCATTAATTACAACCCGATGCTTCTCCGGAGACAGATGGGGTTTGCTATAGAGGGTCCTCCTCTCGGGCGAGAGATTCAGGAGTCCTTCTATTTCCCGATTGATGGTAACCAGACCAAGTTGAGGCAGGTATTGGACGAATGGCGAGATATCCAGAGGAGGGGTAAGGTTCCTTATGGCAAAGTCAACTGCCGGTATTTTCCACTATTTGAGGATTGGTTGCGGAAGAGGATTGAGTCTACATTTCTACCGTTCCCTGGAGGTGACTCAGTGTGTCCTAGGATTGAGGGTCCAAGTTCTTCTGTCAGCATGGAGGAGTTCCGAGATGAAGAGGGCCAGAGATCAGTTACTTGCAGAGAAAGCGGAGTTGGAGAGAAGTGTTGCTCATTTTCAGGCAGCTAATCAGGAAATCAAAGTGAAGATGGAAGATCAAGACAAGCGACATGCTTTGGAGGCCAAACGCTTCGAGATGGATACAGCCTACTATGGGAAGATCAGCCAAGCTTTAGCATCGTCCAACAGGGAACATGACATCACAAAGGAGAAGCTGTTCAGAGCATCAAAAGTCATCGAAGATGAGAAGAGAAGGCAAATCATAGTGAAGGATCAGAGAGATGACAGAGTCAGGGGTCTCATTGCTGAGTGGGAGGCAAAGCTGCAAGTCAAGGAGTCAGAGAAGCTAAAGATCATTGCAGAGAGAGATCACTATATGGCTGAGAGAGACCACTACTTCAGGCAGATGAAGATTCATCAGAAGGAAGTTGGAAGACTACAGCAGGAGAATACCGAGCTCAGGTTCGCCGCAGAGTTCGCGAGGATGGAAGATGAGATAGGGCCATCTGTGGGACCCTCATCTAGCTAGATCTTTCATTTGTGTTGAATTACCGTCAGGCTTGTTGACGGAATTCACTTTGTCTGTATTTCTTTTCTATTCTGGAGGATTGTATTTGATATTTGATCTGATGTATGACTATTGCACCGATTGTGCACTTTTTGGTTATGTAATGATGGTTTCTATTCAGTGATTGGTTGTCAAGCTTTATTTGCTTTACCGTATGCACTTACACAAGCACATACATGGTTGGGGGGAATCATGCTAAATCACATATCTCCGATCTGCACGATGAAATCAAACACTGCTAATCAGAATGTTAATGCCGGCTTATTATTTGTCTCGATGATGCCAGGGTCGAGAGACAAAGTGTCCTTCGTATGGATAGACACTGCATACATGCATTAATCATGATAACTTGTGTTTTATTTTGCAGGTGACTATTACTAACGTGCTTGTTTGTAAACAGGAACCATTGCTCGCGCTCGTAGAGCTGTACCCCTGCACTCAACTCGCCCTCACAGATATTACACAAGAAGAAACACTCCCAGACTCATGGAGCTTCCCAGTGCTGATATGCTGGAATTGAAGGAGAAAATGACCGAACTGATCAATATAATGCAAGGTTTTGCCATTGGTCAGAAGGCTCTCGCAGATAAAGTTGAGAAACTCGAGCGGGTTTCTGCTCAGAACAGTGGGGTCAACCTGGATGGAGTCTCCAACCAGG
The DNA here is from genome assembly GCF_024323335.1 of Lathyrus oleraceus. Lineage (NCBI taxonomy): Eukaryota > Viridiplantae > Streptophyta > Magnoliopsida > Fabales > Fabaceae > Lathyrus > Lathyrus oleraceus. Next base: position 50,804,292 of record NC_066581.1, on the reverse strand, counting down.
GGGCAGGGATCTCGTGATGGTGGAAAGAGGACAACAGTTGGTCTGGTGAATAATGCTGGTGCTGCTGGTCAACCTGGGCCTAGTCAGAATATGAAAGACAACTTTGTGCCTCCGTTTTATGGTTTTGACGAAGATCAGGAGGAAGATAGAGAGGCTGACCAGTTCTCTATGCGAAATGAGCCTTTTGTGCCTTACGACATTCCTCCTCAGAACAAGGAAATCCAGCTGCTGGCTGAGAAATAAAAGTGCTTGAGAGTTATGCCACGCCTGGGGTGGTAAATATGTCCAACATGGGATTGGTGGAGGGGATTGTCATTCCTCAGAAGTTCAAGGCGCCTGCGTTCGACAAATACAATGGCAGTTCTTGCCCGGAAACTCATCTCCAGGCATTTGTCCGCAAAATCTCGGCATACACCGCGGATCAAAAACTGTGGATGTACTTTTTCCAAGACAGCCTGTCTGGAGGCTCCTTGGAATGGTACACCAAGTTGAGATCGTCCGATATCAAAAGCTGGCAAGATTTGGGAGATGCTTTCTTTAAGCAATACCAATTTAATGCTGATATGGCTCCGAGTCGTACCCAGCTGCAGGGTATGTCTCAAAAGCATAACGAAGGATTCAAGGAGTATGCGCAGAGGTGGAGAGAACTGGCTGCAAGGGTGCAACCTCCTCTGGTAGACAGAGAGATGTCCGATTTGTTCATGGGGACCCTGCAGGGGCCGTTTGCAGAAAGAATGGTGGGTTGCCCTGTCACCAATTTCTCTGACATTGTGGTGGCAGGAGAAAGAATCGAAAGTTGGTTGAAGCTGGGTAAAATCCAGGGTGGTGCATCTGCGTCTTCTTCAGGAACGAAGAAACCGTTCGGTAATAACGGTCAGAGAAAGAAGGAAGGAGACACCAGTGCAGTTTATACACAGCGCGGACCCAGTAGGGACCGTTACTTCCAGCACAATGCTGCAGTAACAATTCCTGCTGAGTCTCAGTCAGCACAACCGCAACAACAACAACAGCAGCAACAAAGACAACCGTTCCAACAGAGGCCCCAGAGGGCTGGATACCAGGTCAGGGGCAGAGCAAATGATAGACAATTCGACAGGCCTCCGGTGACTTATTCGTTTCTGTTGAAGAAGCTTCTGGATCTCGGGCTGGTGCAACTGAGGACGCTGGCGCCTTTGAGACCTGATCAGAGGCCGCCCAGTTACAATGAAAATGCTAAGTGCGAATTCCACTCGGGTGCGCCCGGGCATAATGTTGAGGACTGCAAAGCTTTTAAGCACGTAGTCCAGGACCTAGTGGATTCCAAGGCAATCAACTTTGCGCCTTCTCCCAACGTAAATGCAAATCCCATGCCTGCGCATGGTCAGAGGGGAGTAAATGCTATTTCTGGGAAGATAGAGTGGGGCTGTCTGAGGTCGATCAGTTGAAGACGCCTTTGGCTGAGGTCAAGAGGCGGTTGCTGAAGAATGGGGTTTACCGGGCTGGGGTTTGAGTGTGCTGAGTGCACTATTTCTGCAAATGGTTGTGAGCTTCTGAGGAAGCATGTCCAGGGTCTGATGGACGATGGGGAGATTGTGATCGAGAAGTCTGAAGGAAGGAAAGAAGGAAGAGGTCTCCACCATAACTATTTACTATGATCCGGTGGATTTGTCTAACCTGGTGGAGGAGGCTCCAGTTACCATCACGGTACCTGGGCCAATTCCATACGACAAAGAGGATGCCGTGCCATGGCATTATGGGGGAGAGGTATATTGTAATGGTGAGAAGGTTGAAGAGTCATCTGCTAGTGAAACCACCGTGCTAAAGGTGGATAATGCCGGTCCCAATGGTTTCACTCGCAGCGGTAGATTGTTTGCTCCCGACGCATTGAGGAGGGGGGAGGAAGAAAAAAGAGAAAAAGAAAAGGCCGAGGCTTTAGCCAGGGCGAAAGGGAAGGCTGTGGCAGAGAATGGAAATACTCCTGTGACGACACCGACGCCTGCGGGGTCGGATAATAAATTTGATGATGAAGCTGAAGAGTTTCTGAGGATCATCAAGAAGTCAGAGTACAAGCTGGTGGATCATTTGCAGCAAACTCCGTCCAAAATCTCCATTCTTTCACTGTTACTGAGCTCAGAGGGGCATAGGGAAGCCTTGTTGAAAATATTGAAGAAAGCTTATGTTCCTCAGGAGATCACAATCAACCAATTGGAGACGGTCGTATCCAACGTGCATGCTAGCCATGGGCTGGGCTTTACGGATATGGACCTGACAGTGGACGGCAGGAATCATAACCGGGCTCTACACATTGCCATGGAATGCAAAGGAGCCGTGCTTTCGCATGTGCTGGTTGATACCGGTTCCTCTTTGAATGTGTTGCCTAAGAAGGCCCTGGCAAAGCTAAACTGTGATGGGCTGATTTTGACCCCGACTGATCTGATTGTGCGGGCATTTGATGGGTCAAAGCGGGCTGTATTTGGGGAGGTGGAATTGCCAGTGAAGATTGGCCCAGAAGTGTTTAAGTCGACCTTTATGTTATGGACATCCAGCCAGCCTACAGTTGTTTGTTGGGTAGGCCGTGGATCCATGCTGCGGGAGCAGTTACATCGACTTTGCACCAGAAACTGAAATATGTCTGGGGAAGCCAAGTCGTTACTGTTTGCGGAGAGGAGGACATCTTTGTCAGCCACCTGTCTTCGTTTAAGTATGTGGAGATGGATGGAGAGATATGGGAAACGCCTAGTCAGGCATTTGAAACCGTCAAGGTGGAGAATGCTCTGTTTGCTAAGCAAGAAGAGGAGAAACCATCCATCGCTTCGTACAAGCAGGCTGCTGAGGTAGTTAAAAGTGGAGAGGCTCCAGGCTGGGGCAGAATGATGGAAGTCCCTGAGAAGAAGGACCGGTTTGGGGTCGGATATAAGCCGAGCCGAGGCTCTGGGCCGAACAGAGGGGGTCGTACGTCTGTAACTTTCACGAGTGCCGGAATGCTAGATCCAGACCACATCTGCATGATGGGTGAAGATACTGACAGCGACTGTGACATGGACCGGTGGATAACGCCGTGCGAACCAGGGATGGAAATCCACAACTGGAAGGCCGAGGAAATCATCCGGGTCACTCTCCTCGAAGAGTAATATTTTTCTTGTTTTCTTTCTTATTTGCATGCAAACCATGCGTGTTGCCCGACACGTAATGGTCCATTGTAAGGGCCACCTCATGTTTAAATTTGCAGAATTTTGCATCATTAATAAAAGGATGTTTTTCAGTTAAAAGCGGTGTTCCCTGTTTTTCATTTATTTTTGCAGTTTAAAAATAAAACAAAATAAAAATGGCAATGTTTTCATTTTCCTTTTTCATTTTTCACACCGGTTCTAAAGCAATGCATGAATCAACATTCATGCAGATGCGATTCCTCTCCGGATCTCATTGATAACAATCCTGTTACACCCTCGTATGACTTCGACAATCCGATCTATCTTGCCGAAGAAGAAGACGAAGAAGATTGTGAACTGCCAGGGGAATTAGTCAGGTTGTTAAAACAAGAGGAGAAGGTGATTCAACCGCATGAAGAACAGATAGAGGTTGTAAATCTGGGTACCGACGAGGCTAAGAAGGAAGTGAAAATCGGGGCTGCTTTGGAGGAAAGTGTCAAGAGCAGAATGGTGGCATTGTTGAAAGAATATGTCGACATCTTTGCCTGGTCTTATCAAGATATGCCAGGGTTGGATACCGATATTGTTGTGCACAAGCTACCGTTGAGAACAGATTGTCCTCCAGTGAAGCAGAAGTTGCGCAGAACTCGACCTGATATGGCGATGAAGATTAAGGAAGAAGTGCAGAAGCAGTGGGATGCTGGTTTCCTTGCTGTCACTAATTATCCGCCATGGGTTGCGAACATTGTGCCAGTCCCGAAGAAGGATGGGAAGGTGAGAATGTGTGTGGACTACCGAGATCTGAATAGAGCTAGTCCGAAAGATGATTTTCCACTACCACACATTGACGTGTTGGTAGATAATACTGCTCAATTCTCGGTGTTTTCCTTCATGGATGGCTTTTCTGGCTATAATCAAATCAAAATGTCGCCAGATGATATGGAGAAAACAACGTTCATTACACCGTGGGGTACCTTTTGTTACAAGGTGATGCCATTCGGTCTCAAAAACGCCGGTGCTACTTATCAGAGAGCTATGGTGACTTTGTTTCATGATATGATTCATCATGAAATTGAATGCTATGTTGATGACATGATAGCAAAGTCCCAAACAGAAGAGGGGCATTTGGTAGATCTGGCTAAGTTGTTCGACCGGTTGAGACAGTTCAGACTGAGGTTGAATCCGAACAAGTGCACGTTCGGAGTGCGGTCCGGTAAACTGCTGGGGTTCATTGTAAGTGAGAAAGGAATCGAGGTTGATCCTGCAAAAGTAAAAGCAATAAAAGAAATGCCTGAACCGAGAACAGAGAAGGAGGTTCGTGGTTTCTTAGGTAGATTGAACTACATTTCACGGTTCATATCTCATCTAACGGCCACGTGTGAACCAATCTTTAAATTGTTGAGAAAAGACCAAACGGTCAGGTGGAATGATGATTGCCAAGCGGCATTTGAAAAGATAAAAGAGTATTTGCAGGAGCCTCCGATTCTGATGCCTCCTGTGGAGGGAGACCGTTAATTCTGTACCTGACAGTCCTCGAGGGGTCTATGGGGTGTGTATTGGGGCAGCATGACGAGTCTGGTCGAAAAGAGCATGCCATATACTACCTTAGCAAAAAGTTTACCGACTGTGAAACAAGATATTCACTGCTCGAGAAAACTTGCTGTGCTTTGGTCTGGGCTGCTCGCCGACTAAGGCAGTACATGCTGGTTCATACCACTTTATTGATTTCCAAGATGGATCCAATCAAGTACATTTTTGAGAAGCCAGCATTGACCGGACGGGTTGCGAGGTGGCAAATGATTTTGACAGAATATGATATACAGTACACCTCTCAGAAAGCGATCAAGGGGAGTGTATTGTCTGATTACCTCGCCCAGCAACCCATTGATGATTATCAACCGATGAAGTTTGAATTCCCTGATGAGGACATCATGTTTCTCAAATCGAAAGATTGCGAGGAACCGATCCCGGAGGAGGGGCCTGACCCTGAATCCGAATGGATTCTGATGTTTGATGGGGCCGTTAACGTGAACGGAAGCGGTGTTGGTGCTGTTTTGGTTACGCCGAAAGGATCCCATATTCCTTTTGCTGCCCGGCTAACATTTGAGTGTACCAACAACGTAGCTGAATATGAAGCTTGCATATTGGGTATTGAGGAGGCTATTGATTTGAGAATCAAGAACCTTGTGATATATGGAGATTCAGCTCTGGTGATAAATCAGGTTAACGGGAAATGGTATACGCATCAATCTCATTTGGTTCCGTATCGAGATTATACGAGGAGATTGTTGACGTTTTTCACCGAGGTGAAGTTGCATCATGTGCCTAGAGAGGAGAATCCTTTGGCAGATGCTTTGGCTACTCTGGCCGCCTTGATTAAGGTGCAGAGGTGGAATCAGTTCCCCCATGTTGAAGTGGGACGTCTGGATAGACCGGCTTATGTGTTTGCTGTTGATACGGCCTCTGATGATGAGAAGCCGTGGTATTATGATATCAAGCGCTATCTAGAGACTCAAGAGTATCCTGAGGGAGCATCGAAGAAAGATAGAAAGACTCTGCGGAGGTTAGCCATGGTGTTCTACCTGAATAAGGATGGGGTTTTGTATAAGCGGAATTTTGATTGGGTCTTGCTCAGATGTGTTGATGATGCAGAAGCAAGCCAATTGATGAAAGAGGTTCATGAGGGATCGTTCGGTACCCATGCCAGTGGGAATGCAATGGTGAAGAAGCTGCTGAGAGCAGGTTATTATTGGATGACAATGGAGGCCCAATGTTTTAATTTCGTGCGGAAGTGTCATAAATGCCAGATTTATGCTGATAAGGTGCACGTGCCTCCAAATCCGTTGAGCTTAATGTCGTCTCCATGGCCGTTTGCTATGTGGGGCATTGATATGATTGGAAAGATAGAGCCTACGGCTTCGAATGGGCACAGATTCATATTAGTGGCTATTGATTACTTCACCAAGTGGGTAGAAGCAGCCTCTTATACGAATGTGACGAAGCAGGTTGTTGCTAGATTTCTCAAGAGAGACATCATTTGCCGATATGGAGTTCCCGAGAGAATCATTACTGATAATGGTTCTAACTTGAATAATAAGATGATGGCAGAGCTGTGTCGGGAATTCAAGATTGAGCATCACAATTCTTCTCCCTATCGTCCGAAGATGAATGGGGCGGTTGAGGCAGCCAACAAGAATATAAAGAAGATTGTGCAGAAAATGGTGGTAACCTACAAGGATTGGCATGAGATGTTGCCGTTCGCATTGCATGGGTATCGAACGTCGGTACGCACATCTACTGGGGCAACTCCGTTCTCGTTGGTATATGGGATGGAGGCTGTACTACCTGTCGAGGTTCAGATTCCCTCTTTGAGAGTCCTGATGGACGTAAAATTGCAAGAGGCTGAATGGGTAAGGACCCGGTACGAAGAGTTGAGCCTGATAGAGGAAAAGAGGCTAGCAGCCATCTGTCATGGGCAGTTGTACCAGCAGAGGATGAAGCGTGCTTTTGACAAGAAGGTGCGACCTCGGGTGTATCACGTAGGTGATATGGTGCTGAAAAGGATCCTTCCTCCTCAAAACGATCGAAGGGGCAAATGGACACCGAATTATGAAGGTCCATTCGTGGTCAAGAAGGTTTTCTCTGGCGGAGCCTTGTTGTTAACGACCATGGATGGTGAGGATTTTCCATCCCCTGTGAATGCGGACGCAGTTAAAAAATACTTCGTATAAATTGACCCGCTGGACGAAAAGAACAAAATAGTCCAGGCAAAAATGGGCATCCCGGCGAACCAAAAACAGAAAAGAGGTTCGGGCAAAAATTAGGGATAAAAATGAAAATGTACACCCGGCAAGTCGAAAACCTGAGAAGGCGACTTGGGCAAAAATGGGTATCCCGGTGGACTGAAAACCCGAAAGGGCGGTCCAGGCAAAAGAGGGATTGAAACGAACAACTGCGTCTAGCATGATCGTTTGCGCTTTGGTTAAGGCATCATGGATAATACCCGGTAGGGATCAGTCAGAGTTGTCTTGTTCAGAAGGCAGAAAGCATGGAGAGTCTGAGGATATAGGGGTGTAACCGAGTTGGAACTTGATGAGATCACGGGTTTCACATTGCCATTAGGATAGATTTTTCCTTTTGAGCGCAATTACCTCTTTTCAGGAATTGCTTCCTTTTGTATTGCTCAATTTGAGCCACACTTTTCCAATCAATAAAATGCATATTCAGTCAAATAATTTTGTTTTTGTTTTTCATTACCGCTTTGATTGCAAAAACATCCAGATATTTTTGATAAAGAATCTTGCATTTTAAGACATACGGGTTCCTTCCAATGCATGTTTATAAGATTGAAAGCTTGAAATCTTATGTGGAAGGTTGAGTGACCCAAGTGTTGAAATCTTGACACACCTGGGGCACGGTTTTATCTGACGATCTGTTTTGCAGGAACTGTTAGGTATTCGTCACTCACTTGCAGGTTGTGAGGCGGAAGCTTTGTAATAAATCCCCAGAGAGTTCGCTCAGGAACAAATGAATATGAAAAAATGACGAAGACGTTGAGACGTCCGACGACCTTTGGAATTAATCAAGAAGACTCTTCAAAGTCGGAAGACATGAAAGTCTGTAGTTCCCCGCAGAGTTCGATCAGGGACGAAGGAGGAACGGTGGAGAGAAGACGTTGAGACGTCCGACGACCTTTGGAATTAATCAAGAAGACTCTTCAAAGTCGAAAGATTGAAATTTCTGTATAAATCCCAGGAGTACGTCTCTCGTCGAGCGCAGGGCGATTTGAAATACAAGATGATGGAGCAGAAAAGGTCCGGATGAGTCCGGGAATTCTTATTTCCCAGCTAAGTCCCCAAGCAGAATCGTAGGACTAGCTCCCCAGCCGAGTCAGTGTGGTTATACCTGGCAGGTTTATAATGGTGTTTCCTCAGCAGTCAGGTCTGAAGGTTGCTACCCCCGAGTGGAGCGGGTCTTTTCCAAAGAAATATATCTCCAGCAGTGTTCATCTTACCGGAGGATTGAACAAATTCCCGTGGCGGACGGGTTTCTGCATCCCCAGCTGAGCCGATTCTACCTATGGATTGCATGGGTAATCCCCAGCGGAGTAGCAGTCGTTTCTCCTAGCATGGTCTGGATGGTCATCCCCGGTAGGTTGAAGATTGCCCATTTCCTCAGCGGGAGTATCGGTGAGGGTTCCCAAAGCAGAGTTGGGGCGTGTATCCCCAGCAAGACAAAGAGATTGTGGTATCCCCACAGAGCGCGATGATGGTTCTTCTGCCCCAGCAGGTCCTCGAGAGGGTTGGGTGCAAAGGAGGTATTCCCCAGCAAGGGTGGCATTCTCCCAGCAGCAGTACTATTCCCCGGCAGGGTGGAAATCGGAGCAGTGACGAGAGCCTCAGCAGAGAGTCTCGTGTCCCCCAGAGGATTCCCCAGAGGGGGATATTTCTTTTTATGCATTCATCATGAAAAAATAGCATGGCATATTGCATAAAAAATGAATAATCGCGTAGCATTTCCATGTTTATGGAGCATTACGCAGAAAAATCAATCATGCATCATTGCAAGCATAAGCTAGTCCCAAACCGTGGTTACCGTTTGAGGGGTGGTTTTGCTGAAAGATAAAGGTGTTATTCTGAGGAGTCTAGCATCAGAACGTCAGATCAGCAATGTTCCCCAGTAGTGCGATATTGGAGGAAATGTTTCCGTCGGGCGGAGAGGGAAATAAAATCAGAGGACGTTACGCGATTAGCAGTTTTCCGGAGTTCAGACCGAGGCGGTATCCAGACCGAAGTGGCGTTCAGGCCCAGTTTCCGATTCTCAGATCGAAGAAGTTTCCGACGATCAGGTTGATGTACTTGTGGTATTCAGGCCCAGTTTCCGATTCTCATATCGAAGAAGTTTCCGACGATCAGGTTGATGTACTTGTGGTATTCAGGCCAGTTTTCCGGAGTTCAGACCGAGGCGGTATCCAGACCGAAGTGGCGATCAGGCCAATTTCCCGGAGTTCAGACCGAGGCGGTATCCAGACCGAAGTGGCGTTCAGGCCCAGTTTCCGATTCTCAGATCGAAGAAGTTTCCGACGATCAGGTTGATGTACTTGTGGTATCCAGACCGAAGTGGCGATCAGGCCAATTTCCCGGAGTTCAGACCGAGGCGGTATCCAGACCGAAGTGGCGATCAGGCCAATTTCCCGGAGTTCAGACCGAGGCGGTATCCAGACCGAAGTGGCGATCAGGCCAATTTCCCGGAGTTCAGACCGAAGTGGTTTTCGGACCAGGTAGAAGAAGAGAAAATTTTCGGGGTTTAAGAAAAGCAAAAAAAAGAATGAGAATCCCGAGTGGATGTGGTGTTCAGACCCTGGTTATCCCTGCGTTACCATTTATTTTGGCATCCAGGTCGTCGGTTTTTCGAGTTTTTCTTCGCCGATGCTGACAGGCGTTGTTAATTATTATCCCATCAGAGTGCAAATTGTTCGTCTGTTCTTGGTATTCAATCACTCTTCATCCTGATCATCCGAAAGCCGAGGCTATTTCGTATCGACAGGTTCACAGTGGATTGAATAGGGGCAGCTGTAACACCTCAAAATTTGCCCTCCTCTCTTGGGACTAGCATTAACATATTTGCATTTCATTTTAAGACATTAGGCATTTCATATTGCATAACATGTGGTTACATAGTGCAAGCTATCTTCCCAAGTCTTGATCAGAAGATGAGGGAGTCAGAAAATGCAAGCCTAGGGTTGTACTGATTGATCATGGGCCATCTGAGGATTGAGCTGTGAATTAGGGTTTTGTGACTCCCAAGGGTATTGGTCTTCATGTTGATTGAATCGATACATCATCATCACCATGGTTGGATGTCATCAGGAGATTGAAGAAGATTCCTTGAGATTAGGGTTTTGACCACTGGTCAACCCTAATCAGTTGTATTGGGCCAATCAGGGTTAATCAGGAGATGGTGTTTGAGATGGAGATGAGGATCATTTTGTGATTATATGGTGATTATTGAGGCTAGGGTGTCACCCTTGAGCCATTTCAGTTGGAGATTGGGGCTTAAATTGATCAATGCATTGCCAAATTCATCTATCAGATGAAAAGTCAACTGTGGTCAACTGTGCTTGATCTGATGGATGTGGAGGTGGAAATGAGTTGGATACACTTCATTCATGTTGGAACAAGTGATATTTGACATCTCAAAGCTTAAGAATGAAGAAAATCAAGTCAGGACAAAAACTGCCAAAAATAGCAACTGACTTGTAATAGAAGTTTCCAAAAGTGGAAAGTTTTTGACCTCAAAAACAGAAGTCCAAGGAAGCTTCAAATGAAAAATTGTTCAACATGACAGATGTAGGTCTTGTTCTCACCTTTCCAAAAAGTCCAAGAACTTGAAAATCCAATGTACGGTTTGCAAAATATGGCTCAGTGAATTTCAGAAAAGATCCGTAATCAGGAGGCCATAACTACCACATACTTTGTCCAAATTGCAAGTTCTTTATATGCACAAACTCCATTTGACATGTACTTTGAGGGTGCATCATTGGAATTCCCAAAAATGGCCCAGGCAAAAAGTCACTTTTCAACTGGACAGCTGAATTGGACCAGGGGCAAAATTGTCCAAATGTCAAAATATGGGAATTTTTGAATGGGACTTTTTCCAACACCTCAGGAATGGCATTTTAAGTGTGTTTGAATATTCATTTCATGGTTAATGCACATGGTTTGAGTTTTGGCATGAAGAATGAAATGGCTAAAAATGGATACTTTACATACACATAGTGAAAATGAGATTTAAGCAACCAATTGCAATGGGAATTGTTTCTACACTTCACATAGGGTGTTTTGGACATGTTGGAACCAATTTTGAGCTGGCATGTGCTGTCATGTGGAATTACCATTTTGCCCTCACTTGCAAAAATAACAATTTCATTAACCATGTCATTTTGCTAATTATGTGATTAGAGCTACAATTAAGCATCCATATATAATCAAAATCATCTCCTAATCATAACTGAATATCACAATTACCAAGAACAGATCTAGAAACCTCTCATTCTCTCCAAACCCTCAAGAACACAACAAGCTTCAATCTCAAGTTTCATCCTCAATTCTCAACCGTTTTTGGTGATTCTTTTTGATTTGGAACCCTTGCATCATCTACACCATCTGTTTTGGCACATTGGAAGGAATTAGGCTCGGATTCTCAACTGTCCAAAATTACCTCAACAATGGCAAAATCGAATTATGGACGATAGGAGCAAAGGCAGTTGCGGATAGCACCACTTATCATCTTCCTCATCCCTCTACTCTTGCTGTTTCAAGGAATTGAGAGCAAAGGACGCTGGTTTTAGCACTGCCATTACAGGTTGGAGTTTTTTCGAATCTCATGAAATGTGCAATTATTATATGCGTTGTGAAGCCTGTTCATCATAGATCATGGATATGTGTTTAGTTTTGCAAGTAGTGAACCGTAGCATGAGATATCTTGAATTGAACATTGGATTCGAAACCCTAACATGCTCGATCCGTAGAACCTAGGAAGAATTGGAAGAAATTAAGTGGAGATTCGTAATCTAGGTTCAAAGACCTTTCCAACGAGTATCCATTTACTCGTTTTGGTTGATGTTTCGTGTTCATCCGTTTCTGGAAAATCTGGGCAATTTCTGGACGAAGAAGGAGATGAAAACCGTGTTTGATCTTGAAATCCATTTGAATTTTCAAATAGCTAGTTTCCCGCCAGCGCCAATTATAATTACTCATAATTTTCTGATATTTTATTTAATATTAAAAATGTTTAACACATTAAAAAATTCAGAAAAAATAGTAAAAAAAATCAGAAAAATATGAGAAAATTTTGTTGACTTCCTTGGTTTGTGTAGGTTTTTTTTGACCTATTGGTCAAAGTTGTGCTTGGCAATTTTTTAGTTGACCTAGGGTTTTCCATTGTATGTCCATTTTTGATACATGTTTGTAATTTGATCATGAAATGCTCATAATGTAGAATAAATTCTTGAAAATTTTTGTGGTGGTTCTTGACTCATTGAGGATTATTTATATGTAAATTTCATGAATTTTGGATACCTGGTTAGAGAGCAGCAAATTCTGGAACTTAGGTGTGACAATTTGTGTCACACCTCATTATGTCAACTTGCAGGATTTTTTTGAGTGACCTATACATGTTAGAATAAAATGAAATTTTGCATGATGATGGTTGGCATGCTGTGATGTTGTATGAATTTTTGTAGAATTTTTCACTGCATTTTCTATTTGATCATGATTTTTCATTTCTGGAGATCATTTGTGCAAGCTCATATGACATAGGTTGTAATTTTGATGTGAAATCCTCATATGGTATTGTATGGCCATGAAATTTGATATGCATGAACTAGACACATGTTAGGACCTCCTTGTTTTGGTCTCATCCATTTCTTTTTAGTTTCCAATGAGATATGAATTTTTGAAGTGGATGTATGCATTGATGGTGTGAATTGGAGCATGAAATTGTGTCTGTTTTTGTCGATTTTCATTGACATGGTTCCATTTGCCCAATTGAGCTCAAATTTGACATGGTAGACCTTGATTGACCCCTGTTTAGGTGTATTTAATTTGAGATTTTTTTGATGTGTTTTGGCATGGCTTTGAATGCAATACTTCTGTTTGTATATTTGGTGCTTCATTTGAACCAATATGGATTGTTTTGTGCATGAATTGAACTTGAGGGATGATATAAACATGAGACCAATGATGTTTGCTCTTGTTTGATGTTAATTTGATGTTGGATGGTGGATACCTTGCTGTTTTAATTTTTTTTCTTGCTTTTGGACCCTAGGCTTGGCCTAGTGGTCTAGTTGCTAATATTTGCTTGGTTTTTCAGGATCAAAAGCATAATGTACATGGAGAATGATCCAAATCCAATTTTGATTGATGTTGTGGATGTTTGTACACTAACATAACATTTTTTTGTAGGTGTTGGAGCTTGGGCTTAAGCCTTGAGCTTGCTTTGTGTTGTATTGTTTAAACTGTTTGATTGTTTGCCGTATAGTTTGTCTGATTGATTACTGATTGAGTTTGATTGTTTCCAGGTACTTTAGTTGCTCAGTTCCTTGTGAACTATTGCTTTGCTTTGCTTAAGCAACTTGCATTTGAGGTATGACCTTCTTACTTCATGTAGTCTGGAGACCCGGCTGTTACCGGGCCGGGCAAATTGTCTGAAGTCCTCCTTAAGAGGCAATGCTTGTGTATGTTTATTTTTCAAGCCCAAGCAGGAAAAGTCCTTCAAAGAAGGCAATTGGTGGAAGGTAGGGACAAGCAACCTGTCCCCCACTATTCAGTGAGTCTTCTCCTTGCTCCCATTACATGGTTGTAGCAGTGAGATCAAAAGCCCAAGATCCTGTGCAGTGCACATTGAGTCAGAGTCATCGAGTATAGAAGGGTTCCCCTATTCTGGACCCATGCTCATTTGTCAGCTCTCCCTGGTTAGGGATAAGAGCTGTGAGGTCTGATCCTCACTTCATCCTTTCATCTGCTTCACCTTAGCCTCGAAATGGCAAGGTTAAGAGCAAACACAGCCTGTACAGACGATTGCTTAGGCAGTCAAACCTGATTGATTGAGCCCCCTTGTTTGGCTATAGTGCGTGTTATGTGGATATCTGATTGACATGTTTGTTTGAGATACCTGTTCTCATTTGATGATATATGATTGTATGCTTGTGTGCTAGCTTCTTTCCTGGTTAGGTTAGTTTGCTTATGCAAGTAGGATAGAAAACCGAACTTAGGGTTAACGATGCATGACAACATTAGGCTCGAGTCTCAGCTCCCTAGTTGTGTATCTTTCCCCGGTTTCTGGTTAGCAATTTAGTCCCTTTCAGGGGAACTACATCGCCCTGATCCTCGCGCCAGACGAGGTATGTAGGCAGGTGGTCGTGCGAGACCACTCCGGGCAACCTTTTTCTTTTTTGCGTGTGTTTACTTGTTATCTGATTGTGTTTTGGCTCGGATGCCGACGTAAGTCCAGTAAGTGGCTGTCGGGCTCCACGTTTGCCGTTTTGTGCATGTTTGGGTTCGGATGCCGACGTAAGCCCAGTGATTGGCAGTCGGGCTCCACATTTGCCCTTTTGAGTGTGTTTTGGTTCGGATGCCGACGTAATTCCATCCAGTGGTTGTCGGGCTCCATGTTTGCCACCCTTGCTTTGTGATTGTTTTGTGTTGTTTGGCGTGCGTAAGCCGAACTACAGTGGCTCTGATTCTTGTTCCAGACAAGATATGTAGGCATAAGGTGCGATACCTTATCGAGCTCGTTCCTCTTAATCCCACCTGCGTTCCCCGTGTGTGTGTGTGATGTTTAGCAACCTTTTCTTTATTCTAGGACGTGGATCCCTAGGAGTACCTAGGACGTGAGGGGTGCTAATACCTTCCCCTCGCGTAACCGACTCCCGAACCTTTTCTCTCTGGTCGCGAGACCATGTCCTTCCAGGTTTCTCTGAGCGTTTCCTTTCCCTATCTTGGGATAAATAACGTTTAGTGGCGGCTCTGTATGTTTTTATTTTTAGGCTCGCCGGTTGATTTTTCGCAGGATGCGACAATCAGCTTCCAAGCACACAACAACACACACAGAGGGGTTGAAGACAAAAGGGGTGAAAAAGAAAAAGGGCGCCCGGAGAGATCAGCTCATCTCCTGCCTACGTACCTCATCTGGTATGAGGATCAGGGCGACGTAGTTCCCCTACAGAGGGAAAAAGGACTAGCCTAACCAGATAACAGAGGGAGACACAACTAGGGAGACTACGACTCGAGCCTAGATGTTATCATGCAAAATCGCCCTAAGTTAAGGTTTCTAGCTAACTGGCACAGGGAGCCAGCCTATCCTAATCACGACTTGCACAGGAAGCAAGCCACACTCACACTTAACTTGCACAGGAAGCAAGCCAAGCAAAACCTATCTTGCACAGGGAACAAGTCTAAACTAACCCTAATTTGCACAGGAAGCAAGCCAAACAAACATACAAGCACAGATAGCACACACTATACACAAACAAGTGGCTCAAACAAGGGTTAGGTTTTAGTCGAGGGGTCATATCAACCTCAACAAACAAACCTCTGGAACTGGGTGAATGTGCTCTTAACCTTGCCATTGAGGGGCTAAGGTGAAGCAGATGAAAGGTGAGTGAAGATAAGACTTCACCGCTCTTATCCCTAGCCTGGGAGAGCTTAAGACAAGAATCTGTGGGTTCAGAAGGTGGGAACCCTTCTACACATTTAAAGCTGACTCAACTGTACAATTGTACAAGATCTTGGGTTTGTATCTGCAATGCATCAACACAGTGGTGTGAGCAAAGCAGATGACACACAGAATAGCAGGGGATAGGTTGCATATCCCTTGGGTTCTGCCAATTGCCTCTTCACTTAGGAGGTCTTTGACCCTATACAAGGACAAATGTAAACAGTCACAAACATTGCCTCTTAAGGAG
The DNA here is from genome assembly GCF_024323335.1 of Lathyrus oleraceus. Classification (NCBI taxonomy): domain Eukaryota; kingdom Viridiplantae; phylum Streptophyta; class Magnoliopsida; order Fabales; family Fabaceae; genus Lathyrus; species Lathyrus oleraceus. The sequence goes on along the minus strand of NC_066581.1, from coordinate 50,788,698 downwards.
GACTTCAGACAGTTGCCTGGCCAAGTAACAGGCCAGGTCTTCCAGACTACATGAAGATGAGAAATATACCTCAATGCAAATTGCTTATATAAGCAAAGCAAAGCAAAAGTTCACAAGGAACTGAGCAACTAAAAGCACCTGAAATAGTCAAGCAGATGTTAGTATGCAACTTCAAAACAAAGCAAAAAGAAACAGAAGTCAACAGTCAGTCAGAAGCGAATGAATGTGCAAGGCACAAGGCTTAAGGCATGTGAGCCAAGCCACCTACAAAACAAACAAGTTAGACAATGATATTTAAGCAAGCTCAATCAAAAAGAAATGGTCTCATTGGTCATTTGTTGATAAACCTGAAAAACATGAGCTCAAAGGTGAGTAACAGGACCACTAGGACAAGCCTATGGTCAAAAGAGAATGAGAAAGCCAAAACAGCAAATGACAAGTGTCCAAAATCATGTTCAAACAATCAAGAAACAAACCCAATTGGTTTCACATTCATATCAATTATCATCATCATTTCATGAACAATTTAGGTCAAAACATGGCATCTAGAAGCTCAAAGAAGTCAACAGCAAGACTTGAATCAAAAGCAGTCTTAAACATTTCCAAAAATCACCAAATAAATCATGACCAATCACAACCCACAGCATGGTAAGCATGTCAAATTTCATCTCATTTGGACAAGTGGAAGGCAGTCAATGAAAATCAGAAAGGCAAGGCAATTTTGAACATGCTCAAGGAAGTCAACCAAACATGCATCAACTTAGAAAAATCATAAATCAGTGATAGCATATGAGAAATGAATGGGACTAAAACCATGGCAAAGATGAGGATGTCTAGTTATCTCATGTAAAATTTCATGTCCATCTAATAAAGTATGAGAATTTCACAAATGAAATGGGAACATGTGTCACATGAGGTCAACATTTGACCAAGCAGGGGAGAAAATCTCAAACAATTAGGAAATGCCACAAATAATTCCATGAAAATTCACATGTAAACTAGACATGCAAGAGTAGGTTCATGCAAAAAATCAATTCATTTGGAGGTCAAGAAGCATGGTATCAAAAATCAACAAGTTGCACATCAATGGTGTGACACAAATTGTCACACCCTAATTCAAAAAATCATAACTCACAAACCAGCAATGATAAATTCACAAACTCTACACCAAAATCACCATGAGTGTGTCTAGTTTAAGCACAAAAAATTTGGGAGCCATTGGATAAAGCATCACCATTTCACAAATGTTTTGGCAAAGTGTACAAAATTTGCATACATGTCACAAACCCTAATACCAATTAAAATTACTCATCAAAAAAATCTGGAAAAAATTATGATAAAAAACTAGAGATTGTGATGATCATGATGCAAAAAATCCCATGAAATTTGGATTAAAATTGGATGAATTATGATTTTTGTAAGATGATGTATCAAATTGAAACAAAAATGAGAAAAACAACATTTATTCAATGGGACATGCCACGCTGATGGCAGACTTGTAATTTGGGACTTCATTAAACAAAACGACGCCGTTTAGGCGCGGCCAGGGAAATGTTTTTATTGGTTGGTGTTGATGAACAGTGCTAACAGTCATGCACATGTGATTTTTCTGGGCGCAGCATGAAGCTAGGGTTTGAACAGCAAGCTTCATCCTCTTCAAAAAATCGTGAAAAACAAAATGGCTCAAAAACGAACAGCAAGCACATCAATCGAACCGTTGAACAACACTCATGCACCACATAACATCTATTTTCAATGAATCATGCTGACCAGAAAGAACAAAGTAAAAACATGTTCATACATCCATTTTCAACTCAGCATAACTTCCAAGATACTTAACCATTTGCATCGATTTAAAGTCTAAAATGCTCAGAGCAAAGAGGTCTACACATTGCATAGCATGATTTTGGAAAAGGATGGATTCGAAACCTTACTTGATTTTGAAGCAAATGGAGAAACAGTTGTTGTTTGGTGGTTTAATGATGAAACAGATGTCCTATGGTCCTCCAAATGACGGATGCTGAAGTTGGCTTGGTTCAGCAACCCTTGAAATGGCTTAAACCGAGTTCTGCCATGGATGATGTGTGGAGAAAAACAGTCGGGCAAAAGCTCTTTCCAGCTGGAGAAAGATGGTTGCAATGTGTTCACAATGTTGTATGGATGTTGTTTTAGGCAAAGCAAAGCTCAGTTCTTTGAGAGTTTTTGACAGGTTTTGGAAAAATGCAAAAATGAAGTTTTTTCGAGAATGAGTGAAGTTCTGTGTTTTGGAGGCTGCCACTAGGGTTCTCATTTGACAGAAAATGATGAATAAGATCTGCTGTTTTTTAGTACCAAGCATGGTCCATGAAATGGTGGGATAGATTTGGTGAGAAATGTACTTTTTTCCAAGTTTCAAGCAAGTTGGCATGGGTGTATGTACTTGCACGAATTTGACTTTGAACATGCTGCAAATAACATTCCAAGCAAGTTCCAATTGGCCAAAATGATGGAAAAGGTTTATTTAAAAAGTCAAAATTTCACTTCACTTGAAATTAATTAAGGCAAGTTCAAAAAGGCCATTTTGCATGGTGAAGTTTTGGTACATGAAAATTACATTTTTGGAAAGAGGGGATCAAATGTGACTTGTAGGAAAAAACCCCACTAAAATTGGCCAAATGGTTTGGGAGATATGGCCTTTTGAAGTTCAAGATTTTCTGAAAACGATTCGATCATAACTTGCCAACCATACATGGGAATTGAGTGTTCTTGGACTTTTTGGAAATGGGAGAACAAGATCTTCAACTTTCATGTTGGGCAAAAATTCATTTGAAGCTTGTATCATGATGTAAGTTTGAGGATCAAGACTTTCCATTTTTGGCAGGTTTCAGTTACAGGTCCAGTTTCCATTTTTGGAAATTTCTGATCTGGCTTCAAATTCTTCCATGATGGTGTTTGACATGATATATGAGGCCTATTTGGACATGAATGAGACCTCTCAAACCAATTTCCATCATCAAATCACTGATTAAATGGACAGTTGACCAACAGTTGACTTTTAGGGTTTCTGACTGATTGCGCATTGACTGATGGCTTCTGAACATCCAATCCTTGACCAAAACACTTCAAATGGGTCCCCAAGTCATGTGAACATGTTGGACCAACCCTAGGGCCTTGGCTCAATGGAATTTGTACTTGCTTGCTTGACTGACTGATCTCTTGACCAGTTTGACCTAATTTCTTGATTGACTTGCACTTGAGGCAACTGGGACAATGCAATGCTATGCAGTGGACCATGATGTGCTATGACCTAATATGAGAATGTATGTACAATGATAGGTGCAAATTTGAGGTGCTACACCCAGTAACCGTTAATACCTCATTGGTTACTTCCTCAGCTGAGTCCTCAGTGGACATCCCCACCTGAGTCTGAATTTTTATCCGAAGTATCCGTTATGGATAATTTTTGCTATATTGGCATATTCCCCAATACATGCATCTTCGAGTCAACTCGAGTCCTTCCATTGATTTATTTCATGGATTCTCTCTGTGTCTCTCAGCAAGTTTCAAGTCGTGACCTGCTCACGCGTTTTCATCCCTTTACTCCCCGGTAGAGTCTCTGCCCCATAGAATGGATTATTCATAGGGATTGTCAATTTCCTCCTGATCTTTGCCTTCGTGGACACATATCCCCATAGAGTGTTACCATTTGCATACATACATTTGCATCATGAGGTCTCTAAGGGACCAAAATTCGTCTCTTGGTTATTATTTAAGCCCATTCTACCTCGTCGAGACGAAGATTTTAACCTTCACTTCTCCGGCTAGAATGACCTTAAATAGGGGCATCTGTAAGACCCCAATTTTGGCCCTAAGATCCCTCATGGCATCATAACATTGCATTTGCATTGCCTCAAGGATCATAAGCATCTTGGTTCCTTTTGCCTTTGGGTGGGACTTCTTGTGAGTGGTTTGAGATCACCAAGCATGCTTGAATTGTATATTATTTCTTTTCTTATTTTGTTTACTAACCAAAAGCACAAAAATATGTCACTAACATCTTTTGTTTGTAGCTTGAGCAATCACAAGGTCAAAAGCTTCAAGGAGATCATTGGTGCAAAGATATGGCCAAAAGAAGAGGAAAGCAAGCATGGTAATGGTTCCCAAAGCTCTCCTCCATCAAATATGTCTCCCTAGCCCCTCAATTCATCATTTTGATCAAAGCAAATCAAAGGGTTTGAGGTTTGATCCCCAAAGAAACCCTAATCCATTTGTGTACTACAATGCCTTGCTCTTGAAGCAACCTCAGCCCATGATCAAATAGAATCAAGAGAAGTTCTTTAATTCATCATTCCATGCATATATTAACTTATTTGAGTGTCCTCAATCATCAATTCATCAAGATATGAGTCATGGACTTGAGAAGTTGATCAGTCAATTCATCTCACTATTTTGAAATGCACTGAGACCTAACTTTTTATGTGTTAGTAAAATGGAGATGATCCCAAAAGAAACAATGTTCTTAAGGACAATATGAACAACTTTCATGTTCATCAAAAATTGATTTGAAGCTTGGAAGGTCATCTCTCATTCCAAAACATTATAGGTCATTTTGACTGAAACCTTAATTTTGGGTCAACTTCCCAAGAACATAACTCATTCATTTTTCATGATTTTGAGGTGGGATCAAATGAATTGGAAAGCTTAAGATGTCTACTTCAAATGTTATGTTGAACATGTGATAATGCAAAACATTATAGGTCACTTTGGACCAAATGCATTGAAAGGCCAAAAAGTCCAACTTCAAGTGCCCATTACTCTTTCATCAAAAATCCAAATGATGCAAAATTTAAGTCCATTTTGATTGTCTTGAAGAGATCTACAACTTTGATGTTGGAGGCTTTTTCATATATGACTTGCATCATCAAAACATAGGGGCTTGAACATTGGCCAAATTTGGAAACCTTGCCTTTGCATGTTTTGCACCTTACACTTTAAACTCAAAATTCACTAATTTCCACACATCAAATGGATTTTTGCCCAACATAATATTTGTTCCTTACATCAAGACCTTTCCAACCATTACTAACATGCTCATGTTTGGATTCGGAAAATGGCATTTTCAAAGAGGAGAAGTTTTAGGCATAATTATGCATAACATGTTGGAACTCATTATGCAAGCTTGTACGTTGCCAATTACACGACCATTTCTGCTCAATTATGCTTCAGATTGCATTTGGCATTGAATTTGGGCCTTTTGAATGATCATGCAAGCCCATGCAAGGAGTATCCATTTGCTATGTGAAATTCTGGTGTAGTCAGAGTTTAGATGTTCTACTCCAAGTAATGACATCTGATCTAACATTGTAACTAATACAGCAAGACAGTTATACAAATTACAACCTAGTACTGATATCCACACATTCACAGATGTCACGACATCTGCTACTATATCACCATAGAATGGAAGAACACCCAGTTCTGTCCATCTGGTACACAGGCACAGCAGAGATCAAACATAGCACTTACTTCTGTTGAGCCTGCACAGTTATCAGCATGATGTCTCAACATTGATTGGAACATCATCTGTTACAGCATTACAGGTTTACCTTATTTTATAACAGACAAAATTATAACATGCAAAAGGTAAAAACACAAGTAATTGTTAACCCAGTTCGGTGCAACATCACCTACGTCTGGGGGCATACCAAGCCAGGAAGAAGATCCACTATTAGTAGTATCAATTCAAAGCTAAACTCACCCGTTTACAACTTATCACTTAATCCCTACCCAATGCAATCTATACCTAGGAACTCCTAGATAGAAACCTCCAGTTTCCATTCCTATCACCACAATTACAATGTAATGCTAAACAACTTGAACTTGCTTCACAGCTTCGTTCAAGAACATAATCACTCTTGCCTACAGGCTTTGAGTTACAAATACTCTCAGCTTTGAACACTGAGAAAACAACTTGAACTTGCTTCACAGCTTTGTTCAAGAACATAATCACTCTTGCCTACAGGCTTTGAGTTACAAATACTCTCAGCTTTGAACACTGAGAAACACATGGGTACCATCCCATAGGTTGGGAGGTTTACCTCACACACACCCCTAAATTTTCATTCTAGGAGGCTTACAAAAACTAGGTTACAATATGCTATTTATAACCTAATCACCCAAGTGGATTTGGGCCTTCAGAAATCGCAGCAAACTTCTCCTTTGCTGTTACAACATCAGCAGAAACTTTCTGCTACAAACAAGGTCTTCAATCTTTTAGTTCCTAAAATATCTCCATATTTAGTTCCTAAAATATCTCCATATTTAGTTCCTAAAATATCTCAAGACCTCCACAAATAATGCCACATAGGATTCTAACTAATTTCCACATATTAGTGTGCTAACAAATAGGCTATTTGTTAGGTTCCTTAATTGTAGCTTGGTTGTTGGTTTCCTGGATTTTAGCCTGAGAAAAATGCTGAAACAGAAAAACTAAACAACCTACAATCTAGCATATGCTGTCAGGAATGAATGTTACAACATTCAGCTTGACATCAAGGACCATATGCTAAGTCTATTTTTCCTGAAAACAAACTGTACAAGTTTGCTGAACTGTACAGGACCAAACTGTCCATTCTATAGTAACAGCTTACATTAATACATGTCAACGCATCCAATTTGACATTTACACATTTAGCCTTAAGTCAGTTCTGTTATCCTCTTGGAGAACAAACTAAGAAACATACTGAAGTGTAGCAGAACCCCACTCTGTCTATTATTCAGTATATACTGTCCATGATGAATGTCATAACATCCAATTTGACATTCATACAGTAGGCCTTATGCCAGGTCTGGTTCTTCCTTGATAACCAGACTGCAAATGAATACTGAGCTCTAACAGAACACCAACTGTTCTAATCCTCAGTAGCTGCTGACAGGGATGAATGTCACAGTCTCCAGTTTGACATTCAATAAATTCTGTATTAGCTAATCCTGCAGTAACTACTCAAGTGTGTCACGACATCAGTCAAGATATTAGAGTACAGTTAGATATTCTAACCTACAATGCAGTCACACATACATACCATGTCATGACATCAGTCAAGACATTAGAATCCAGCTAGTGTTTTACCATATAATGCAGCCAATTAAACACCTACAAACTCCCCCTTTGGCATATTTTTGGCTAAAACACTTTGATCCCCATAACAGAGTTCATAGCAGCGGAATCACACAACTAGCAGGAAATAAACCTAGCTAATACACTCAGAGTGGCAGCACACTCACATACATGGAAGTTAAATAAAAACTTCACAAGGCAGCACACATACAGAGGAGCAGAAGTTAAATACAAAACTTCAACACACATCAGCTGCAGGGACAGAACAATCTGTTGTCTGGGGTATCACCTGTTACTCCCCCTTTTTGTCAAAAATGTTGCCAAAGACAACAACATAAACAGAAAACAACTGACAGACTTACAGACTTGGTTTTACTTCACAGTTTCAACCAAGTTAGCACCCCCTTGATCTTGCTTCACAGCTTTGATCAAGTAATCACCCACTTTTGCTTTATTGTAGGTACACCCATATCAGATTCCATGACTTTGAGTCTGACATCTTGATCCACTCCTGCATGAACACTTTCTTGAACTCCAGCAGGCACATAAGATATCTTATGTTAAGACATCACATATGACATCTTGTGAATACTCTGTCCTTTTTGTTCTATCAGCAGTTTAAACCACATAATAGTAGTTTAATCAGCAACAGAAGCAAAAACGATTACTAGTTATGGCTACTAGTAATACACACGTGCACAAGGGTACTTCTCCTCCCCCTAAATCTTTGCAACAATCAGAATTACTAGTTATGGATGCAACTAGTAAGACACACAAATGTACAATGCACAAAGGTACTTCTTCTCCCCCTGTCATGAACACCCCACTCTCCTCTTAAAACTGGGAGATCACACATGATCATATCCAACATCCCAAGGTTGGACCTTCACATACTTCCTGATTCAAAGAGAATCCAAACCACTTGTTGAATGGAAAACATAAGACGCATCTTCATGTCTTCAAGAGCACACCCTCTGTTCAACCCTCTTAGCTGAACACATTCACACTCTGTGTCAATCTCTCTTCTAACCAGAACAGAAGACCACTTCACAAGATGTTCTAACATCAGCTGGGACATCCTTCATAACAGGACAAGGCACACCATCTGATAGTCTTCAGATATCACTGAGTCATCGGGTTGATCAAGAAGAACCCAGACATTCATTGGGACATGTAACACCTCAAAATTTGCCCTCCTCTCTTGGGACTAGCATTAACATATTGCATTACATTTTTAGGTAATTAGGCATTGCATATTGCATATCATGTGGTTACATTGTGCAAGCTATCCTCTCAAGTCTTGATCAGGAGATGAGGAAGTCTAAGTGCAAGCCTAGGGTTTATTGATTGATCATTGGCCATCTGAGGATGGGGCAGTTCAAATTAGGGTTTCATGATTCTCAATGGATGTTGGTCTTCATCTTGATTGCAATGATACATCATCATCATCATGGTTGGATGTCATTAGGAGATTGAAGAAGATTCCTTGAGATTAGGGTTTTGACCACTGGTCAACCCTAATCAGTTGCATTGGGCCAATCAGGGCTGGATCAGGAGATGGGGTCTATGGTGGATATGGGGTTCATTTTGTGATTATGTTGTGCTTATTGAGGCTAGGGTTTCACCCTTGAGCCATTTCAGTTGGAGATTGGGGCTCAGGTTGATCTATGCATTGCCAAATTCATCTGTCAGTTGAAAAAGTCAACTGTGGTCAATTGTACATGATCTGATGGATTTGGAGGTGGAAATGAGTTGGATACACTTCATTCATGTTGGAACAAGTGTTATTTGACATTGCAAACCTTAAGAATGGAGAAAATCAAGTCAGAATAAAAACTGCCAAAAATAGAAAGTGACTTGTAATTGAAGTTTCCAAAAATGGAAAGTTTTGGACCTCAAGACCACGTGTCCAAGAAAGCTTCAAATGAAAATTTGTTCAACATGAAAGTTGTAGATCTTGTTCTCACCTTTCCAAAAAGTCCAAGAACTTGAAAATCCCATGTATGGTTGGAAAGTTATGGCTCAGTGAATTTCAAAAATGACCCATAATCAGGAGGCCATAATTTCCACATGGTTTGTCCAAATTGCAAGTTCTTTATATGCACAAACTCCATTTGACATGTACTTTCATGGTGCATAATTGGATTTTCCCAAAAATGGTCAATGCAAAAAGTCAATTTTCAACTGGACAGTTAAATTGGACCAAGGGCAAAATTGTCCAACTTTCAAAATAATTGGAATTTTTGAGTGGGGATTTTTGCTACACCTCATGAATGGCATTTAAAATTTGTTGGAATCATCATTTCATCGCAAAGGCTTGTGGTTTGGAATTTGGCTTGAAAAATGAAAGTGCAAAATTTGGACATAATCCATCCACATAGTGAAATTGAGAATTACACATCCAATGAGAGTGAGACAGGTTTCAACAGCTCACACATGGCATTTGGAAGGTGTGTGAGCTGTCAAACAGGTGGCATTGAGCTGTCCTATGAAATTCCACTTTTGCCCTCACTTTGAAAGTTAACCATTTCACTTAACAATTGTATTTTGGTTAATGACATGATTAATCATGGTTTAAGCTCACATATATATTCTTAATCACTCTCTAAACATAACAGAAAATCACTTTTACCAAGATTGGATCTCAAACTTTCCAAATTCTCAAGTTTTCTCTCAAAATCTCAAGAACACCATAAACACAAAACTTCATCAAACTTCATCGAATCTCAACCAATTTTCGAATTTCTTTTTGGATTGATCTTGTTTCATCCTCTTCACCAACTGTTTTTGGTTATTGGAGCATAAAAAGCCATGAACACGACTGTCCAAGTGAAGCATCATCAATGGTGAATTGTGATTTGGCGCGGTAGAAGCGATTTCCATCGAATCTAAGCTTTGCATCCTACTTCCACAAGCCTATGCTTCATCTGTTTCATTAAATAGAGCGCAAAGATCACCAAGAACAGCGCTGCACTTCAGGTATTCCAAAAACTCGAATGTCACGGTTTTCCAAATTGTCGTATGCTTTGTGTAGTTTGTTTCATGTAGAGCATCATGATACTCTTAGATTTGTGAATGATGAACTGTAGAGCAAGATATCTTGATTTGTAGGTTTGAATGCAAAACTTAAATTGTTCGATCTGAATTGTATAGTTAGAATTAGGATGAATTGATTACGTATTTGAGATCCTCACATTCAGACCTTTCCAACGGTTATTAGTTTGTTAATTTTGGTGAAGAAATGAGCAAAGTCGAAGCTACCGTTGATGGACGTGATAATGGCGCGCGAGAGAGACAATGCAGTTCTGAGAATTTTAGGCTCTAGATCCATAATTCTGTTCAAATTTCAAAAACCGTGTTTCCCTCCCCGCGCGGTTTATTTACAAGATTGCCCTTGGCAATTTTAATTAATTAACATAAAATTCTAAAAATTCATTAACATGTTAAAAAATTCATAAAAAATTATAGAAAATTCAGAAAAATATGAGGATTGTTTCTTTGACTTCCTTGTTGGCTATAGATGATTTTTGACCTATTGGTCAAAGTTGTGCATGGTAAAAATATCATTTGACCTAGGCTTATTTCACATGTGTTCACATTTGATACATTTTACCATTTTGTTCATGAAATCCTCATATTCTAAAATAAATGCTTGAAAATTTTTGTGATGATTGTGGACTGGCTGATGGAGATTTACATGTAAATTTCATGAATTTTTGATACCTGGTCATTGAGCAGCAAATTTTGGAACTTAGGTGTGACAATTTGTGTCACACCTCATTATGTCAACTTGCTGGATTTTTTTGAGTGACCTATACTTGTTGGATTAATGTGAAATTTTGCATGATGATTGATTAGCATGTTAAGATGCTATGTGAATTTTTGTGGAATTTTATGTGGCATTTTCGAATTGATTGCTTTTTTTCATCTCTGGTGGTTGAATTTGCAAGTTCATGTGACATAGGTTGGTAGAATCAATGTGAAATGCTCATATGGTATTGAATGATCATGAAATTTGATATGCTTGAAATAGACACATGATGGAACATCCCTGTTTTGGTCCCATGCATTTCTTTATTGTTTTCATTGAGTTATGAATTTTTGAAGTGGATGTATGTGTTGATGTTGTGATCTGGAGCCTATAATTGTGTCTGTTTTTGTTGATTTTCATTGACATGGTTCCATTTGCCCAATTAAGCTGAAATTTGGTGTGCCATACATGGATTAGGTCCTGTTTAGGTGTAATTTATTTGAGAATTTTTGAAGTTGTTTTGGTGTGGATTTGAATGCAATAGTTCTGTTTGCATGTTTGATGCTTCGTTTGAACTAGTTTGCCTTATTTTGTGCATAACATGAGCATGATGAATGATATGGACATGAGACTAATGGTGTTGGCTCTTGTTTGACATTAATTTGACTTCGGTTGGTGAATACCTTGCTGTTTAAGAATTTTTATTGCCTTTGAACCCTAGGCTTAGCCTAGTGGTCTTGTTGCTAATATTTGCTTGATTTTTCAGGATCAAAAGCATAATGCACATGGAGAATGAATCAAGTTAAATGCAATTGATGTTGTTTGATGTTTGTACACTAACATAACATTGTTTTGTAGGTTGTGAAGTTTGGGCTTAAGCTTTGAGCTTGCCTTGTTGTGCATTGAGCTGTATAGATTAACTGATTGAACTTTTGCTGTTTAGTTTTGTCTGTCTGAGTACTAACTGTGTTTGACTGTTTCCAGGTACTTTTAGTTGCTCAGTTCCTTGTGAACTTTTGCTTTGCTTTGCTTAAGCAACTTGCATAGAGGTATAACTTTCTAAACTTCATGTAGTCTGGAGACCCGGCTGTTACCGGGCCGGGCAAATTGTCTGAAGTCCTCCTTAAGAGGCAATGATTGTGGTTGTTTATTTTTAAGCCCAAGCAGGTGAAAGTCCTTTGAATAAGGCAATTGGTGGAAGGTAGGGGTATGCAGTCTACCCCCCACTATTCAGTTGAGTCTTCTCCTTGCTCCCATTACATGGTTGTAGCATTGAGATCCAAGCCCAAGATCTTGTGCAGCGCACATTGTGTCAGAGTCTCTGAGTATAGAAGGGTTCCCCCATTCTGGACCCATGCTCATTTGTCAGAAGCTCTCCCTGGTTAGGGATAAGAGCTGTGAGGTCTGATCCTCACTTCATCCTTTCATCTGCTTCACCTTAGCCTCGTAATGGCAAGGTTAAGAGCAAAACCAGCCTGTACAGACGACTTGCTTAGGCAGTCAAACCTGATTGATTGAGCCCCCTTGTTTGGCTATAGTGTGTGCTCTGTGGATATCTGATTAACATGCTTGTTTGAGATGCTTGTTCTCATTTGATGTATGCTTGTATGCTTGCTTCTTTCCTGGATAGGAATAGTTTGCTTATGCAAGTAGGATAGAAAACTGAACTTAGGGTAAACGATGCATGACAACACTAGGCTCGAGTCTCAGCTCCCTAGTAGTGTGTCATTCCCCGGTTTCTGGTTAGCAATTCAGTCCCTTTCAGGGGAACTACATCGCCCTGATCCTCGTTCCAGACGAGGTATGTAGGCAGGGGGTCGTGCGAGACCTCTCCGGGCAACCTTTTTCTTTTTTGCGTGTGTTTGTTTGTTATCTGATTGTGTTTGGGTTCGGATGCCGACGTAAGCCCAGTGATTGGCTGTCGGGCTCCACGTTTGCCGAGTTGTGCGTGTTTTGGGTTCGGATGCCGACGTAATTCCATCCAGTGGTTGTCGGGCTCCATGTTTGCCACCCTTGCTTGTTTGTATGTTTTGTGTTGTTTGGCGTGCGTAAGCCGAACTACAGTGGCTCTGATTCTTGTTCCAGACAAGATATGTAGGCATAAGGTGCGATACCTTATCGAGCTCCCTTCTCTTAACCCCACCTGCGTTCCCTGTGTGTGTGTGTGATGTTTAGCAACCTTTTCTTTATTCTAGGACGTGGATCCCTAGGAGTACCTAGGACGTGAGGGGTGCTAATACCTTCCCCTCGCGTAACCGATTCCCGAACCTTTTCTCTCTGGTCGCGAGACCATGTCTTTCCAGGTTTCTCTGAGCGTTTCCTTTCCCTATCTTGGGATAAATAACGCGCAGTGGCGGCTCTGTGTGTGTTTTATTTTGAGAGTTCGCCGGTTGATTTTTCGCAGGATGCGACAGCTGGCGACTCTGCTGGGGATTAAATACATGTTGACCTATGCTGGTCCATGGTCCCTAAGCGAGTCTCTCCTAGCGCTTTAGGATAGGTTTGGTTGCTTGTGTTGTTTATTTATTGCATTTAGTTATTCTAACCATTGTTTATATTTGCATTAAATATGTGCATGCATCATTACTGTCATGTTGCCATCTTCCTCTGCAGGTGGTTCTGTTATTTGGGGTGGGTGTTCTGAGTGGGGCTAAAACCCAGGCCCGAGTATACACCTAGGATTAGTGTGGGTCTCACGTTCCTCATTTGCTAAATCAGCATGATGTTGTAACGTGACATACCACAAGCCGGACGAGGTTCAGTCGATAGTGCTTTCCATTGTGGAATATTTCACTTTGGCTTAGTTACTTCATCTGAGCTGTGGACTCTGGTGACCGATCATTTCCCGGATCTTTGGTTTAGACGGTCTTAAGGGAGCTACAATGGCACACCCGAAAGGGCAAACCCATTGAGTATCTCCGCCCGATTGTCGAGACTATTATCCGCCTTAGGATGACCTGTTTAGGATTTACCTGTGAGGGGAGGGTGATTATTTCAGATGCATTGTTCAGATGGTGACTTTTGGTCTGTGATTCAGAGACATATTTATAAGTCGGAGTTATGGTCATTTATTGTCGTGACGCCGGAGTGTTGTCCGTGATTTATTGGTGGGAATCCGTTTATTTCAGGATTCCCCGGGCCGAGATATTTATCAGTGGGGATCCGTTTATTTCGGATTCCCTGGGCCGATTCAGAGGATTGTGAATTGTCTGCTCAGAGACCAGTGATGATGGTGATGTATCTGTCTTCCGTTTATTTCGGAACCCGTAGGTCAGATTGATGGTTACACATTCCTCAGATGGTTATGATCAGTTCAGAGACCATATTCAGTGAAGATGATCAGATGGCTTGGAGGATGGCAACGCATTGCATTCATTCATCAGCATCATTGCATTTTGCATTAATTGCATCTAACACATGTTTACCCATATGCAGGGACACTTTTGATCGAGATTCTGGTTGAGAGACTTTCTGCTCAGATATGAGGGCCGGGTTGAAAGACAACGTTGCCTACAGTTTCTTCGATCCAGAGATTGGTGTGCTGAAGGAGTTGATAGCATTGATTACTCCCGACCATGTGGGGCTGTTCAGAGAGTCATACGGCGGTATTCTGAAGACGGTTTTCAGACTCACTGACAGTGATAGGAGCGCTATCCACACTCTCCTCCAGTTTTATGATCCGGGGCTGAGGTGCTTTGTATTTCCAGACTATCTGTTGGGGCCTCTGATGGAGGATTATGTTAGTATCCTGGGTATTCAGATCCGAGATCAGATTCCTTTCTGTGCTACTGCGAGAGAGCCTGATGTCCTTGGGATTTCCCGTGCTCTTTATTTGAGTCCGGAAGTGACCAGGGAGGGTTTGAAAGAGAAGGGAAAGTTACCTGGTTTTCACTTGAGTTTCTTGGAGGCCAACACCAAGGAACATGCTGCTATGGGTAACTGGAAGACGGTTTGTGCTTTGATAGCTGTGAGCATTTATGGGGTTGTTCTGTTTCCTAATCAGAAGAATTTTGTGGACCATAATGCTATCAGATTGTTCATGCAGAGAAACCCTATTCCTACTCTGATTGGAGATGTGTACTACTCAGTACATAACAGGAATGAGAAGAGGCGTGGTGATCTGGTCAGATGCTGTTCTCAGTTGCTCTTTAGATGGTTCATGGGATATTTGCCTTCTCGAGGTGCCTTTGTTCAGATTGATCCCAGTGTCAAGTGGTCATTCAAATTGATGGGTTTGCAGGCTGATAACATAGCATGGACTCATAATGGTCTGGCTGGACAGGATTTTATATATAGCTGCGGGAGATTCCCCAATGTGCCTCTCATAGGAATTCAGGGTTGCATCAACTACAACCCGATACTTCTCAGGAGACAGATGGGGTTTACTGTGGAGGTTCCTCCTCTTGAGCGGGAGATTCAGGAGTCCTTTTACTTCTCAGCTGAGGGCTATCAGGTCAAGCTGGTGCAGGTGTCTGGGGCATGGCGCAACATCCAGAGAAAGGGCAAGGTTCCCTATGGCAAAGTCAATTGCCGGTATTTTCCTCTTTTTGAAGATTGGTTGCGAAAGAGGATTGAGCTCACATTTTTACCATTTCCTGGAGGTGATTCTGTGTGTCCTAGGATCGAGGGTCCAAGTTCTTCTGTCAGCATGGAGGAATTCCTTGAGATGAAGAGGGCCAGAGATCAGTTGCTTACAGAGAAAGCTGAATTGGAGAGAAGTGTTGCTCGTTTTCAGGCGGCTAATCAGGAGATCAAAGTGAAGATGGAAGATCAAGACAAGCGACATGCCTTGGAGGCCAAACGCTTTGAGATGGATACAGCCTATTATGGGAAGATCAGTCAGGCCTTAGCGTCGTCCAACCGGGAGCACGACATCACGAAAGAGAAGCTGTTCAGAGCATCAAAGGTGATTGAAGATGAGAAGAGGAGGCAAATCCTCGTCAGGGATCAGAGAGATGAGAGAGCCAGAGTAGTTGCTGCAGAGTGGGAAGCGGAGAAAGCAAAGATCAGGGCTGAAAGAGATCACTATATGGCTGAGAGAGACCATTACTTCAGGCAGATGAAGATTCATCAGAAGGAAGTTGGAAGACTACAGCAGGAGAACACCGAGCTCAGGTTCGCCGCAGAGTTCGCGAGGATGGAAGATGAGATAGGGCCACCTGCGGGACCCTCATCCAGATAGATCTTTCATTTGTGTTGGATTACCGTCAGGCTTGTTGACGGAATTCACTTGTCTGTATTTCTTTTCCTGATTCTGGAGGATTGTATTTGACTTTATCTGAGTTGATGTATGACTATGGCACTGATTGTGCACTCTTTTGGTTATGAATGGTGATTTTCAGTCAGTGATTGATCTTCAAGCTTTATTTGCTTTACCATATGCACTTACACAAGCACACACATGGTTGGGGGTATTCATGCCAAATCACATATCTCCGATCTGCACGATGAGATTGAATGCTGAATATAAGAAGTTTGCCGCCGGATTGTTATATGCCTCGATGATGCCAGGATCGAGAGACAAAGTGTCCCCCATATGGACAGACATTGCATTCATGCATAATGACTTGTTTTTTGTTTTGCAGGTGTCAGTTTCTAACCTGTTTGATTGACACAGGAATGATGAATCCGTCCAACGCCGACGTTCTCGAGCTGAAAGAGAAGATGGGAGAGCTGATTGATGTCATGCGAGAGTTCGCCTTGGGGCAGAAAGTAATTGCCGAAAAGGTGGGGAGGATTGAAGATTGGCTGAAAATGGGGAACATGCAAGGAAACGTTTCGTCGTCTGGACCGCAGAAATCATTTGGTGATGGTCAGCCTAAGAAGGAGGATGGCGCGAGTGCTGTGTCTGTGCATGCCCAGAGAGGACGCGGTAGGGGTCGGTACTACCAGCACACTGCTGCAGTAACCATCCCTGCTGGTAATCAGTTAATCCGACAGCAACCTCAGCCAACCCCACAGAAGATACAGGGAGCTGGGAGCCAAGTGAAAGGAAAGGGGGTTGATCGTCATTTTGACAAGCCACCCATGCCATATGCTGCTCTGTTTAAAAAGTTGATGGATCTGGGGATGGTTCAGCCAAGGACGTTAGCTCCATTGAGAGCAGATCAGTGGCCACCAAACTA
Source organism: Lathyrus oleraceus (assembly GCF_024323335.1). Taxonomy (NCBI): domain Eukaryota; kingdom Viridiplantae; phylum Streptophyta; class Magnoliopsida; order Fabales; family Fabaceae; genus Lathyrus; species Lathyrus oleraceus. The sequence continues at coordinate 50,771,726 of NC_066581.1, read as the reverse complement.
TAATGAGAACGCCAGGTGTGAATTTCATTCTGGTATGCAGGGGCATGACATTGAGGGTTGTAGAGCCTTTAAGCATACTGTTCAAGACCTGCTGGAGTCCAAGGCCCTCCATTTTTCACTATTGACAAATGTTAATGCTAATCCCATACCGGCGCATGGTCAGGCGATGGGGAATGCAATTACTGAAGATTCAGATTACACCCGGGCAGTGGGTAAAGAAACTAACAGTGACTGGGGAATTGATCAGTGGATAAAATCGTGCGTGCCAGGGAGCTGGAAGGCCTAAAAGATCAACACTGTTACTCGTCAGGAAGAGTATTATTTCTTGTTTTCAGTTTATTTGCATGAAAGCCATACGTGTTGCCCGACACGTAATGGTCCATTGTAAGGGCCACCTCATGTTTAAATTTGCATTTCTGCATCATTAATAAATGGATGTTTTTCAGTCAAAAAACGGTGTTCCCTGTTTTTCATTTATTTTGCAGTTTAAAAACAAATAAAAATGGCAATGTTTATTTTCATTTTTTATCTTTTTGTTTTGTCTCGTTCCGACTTCAAAAACAAGTTTCCGGATCTCGTTGATAACAATTTGGTTACCCCTCATATGACTTCGACAAACCGATCTATCTTGCTGAAGAAGAAGACGAAGAAGACTGTGATCTGCTGGAATTAACCAGATTGCTAAAACAAGAGGAGAAGGTGATTCAGCCGCCCGAGGAGCGGGTTGAGATTGTTATTCCACGCACCGCCGAGGTCAGGAAGGAGATGAAAATCCGGGCCGTTTCAGAGGCAAGTTGAAAGCAGGATGGTAGGCTTGTTGGAAGAGCGTGTGGATGTCTCTACCTGGTCATGTCAGGGTATGCCGGGACAGATACCGATATCATTATGTTCAAGCTACTATGGAAAGAAGACTGTCCTCTTGAGAAGCAGAGCGTCGATGCCACGTATCAGGGTGACTTTGTTTCATGATGTGACTCATCATGATATCGAATGCTATGACATGATAGCAAAGTCCCAGTCAGAAGTGGGGCATCTGGCGGACCGGGGCAAGTTGTTTGACCGGTTGAAACAATTCAAACTGAGGTTGAATTCAAGTCAGTGCACTATCAGAGTGCAATCCGGTAAATCGTTGGGGTTCGTTATAAGAGAGGAATCGAGGTTGATCCTGCTAAAAAAAAAAAAAAAAAAAAAAAAAAACGACAACGAAATGCCTGAACCGAGAAAAAGAAAAAGAGAGGTTCGTGGTTTCTTAGAAAGATTGAACTACCTGTCATGGTTCACATCTCATCTAATAGCCACGTGTGAACCTTATATTCAAGACTGTTGAAAAAAAATCGAACGGTCAGGCGAAATAATGATTGCCAAGGGGCATTGAAAGAAATAAAGGAATAAGTTGCAGGAACCTCTGATTCTGATATCTCCTGTGGGAGGAGCAATTGTCAGTTCTGTACTTGACGGCCTTCGAGGGATCCACAAGGTGTATTGGGTCAGCATGACAAGTCTTGTCGAAAAGAGCATGCAATTTACCTTAGCAAAAAGTTTACCGACTGTGAAACAATACATTCACTGTTCGAGAAAACTTGATGTACTTTGGCATAGGCTGCTCGCCGACTGAGACAGTATATGCTGGTTCATGCCACTTTGTGGATTTCCGAGATGGATCTGATCAAGTATGGGTTTGAGAATCCAGCATTTACCGGACGGGTTGTGAGAAGGGAAAAATGTTGATCAATTCGTAATACTCTCAGAAAGCAATCAAGGAGTGTATTGTCTAATTACATTGCTCCGCAACCTATTGAGGGTTATCAACCGAGGACGTTTGAGTTCCCTGATGAGGACATCTCGAGGTGCTCTAATCGAAAGATTGAGAGTAACCGATCCCGGAGGAGGGGCCTGACCCTGAATCCGAACGGATTATGATGTCTGATGGGGAGGATAAGGTGGATGAGTTAGTGCTTCCCGGGGCACGATGGAATGTACCAACGATGGTGACCGAGTACGAAGCTGGTATCCTGGGTACTGTACCGCGGTACGTACGTCTGCTGGGGCACACGCCTTTCTCACTTAGAAAGCTTGATTGAAGAAAAGAGGCTAGCAGCCATCTATCAGGGGCAGTTATATTAGCAGGGAATGAAGCGTGCTTTTGACAAGAAGGTGCGACCTCGGGTATATCACGTAGGTGATATGGTGTTGAAAAGGATCCTTCCTCCTCAAAACGATCGAAGGGGCAAATGGACGCCGAATTATGAATCCCCAGCATGGTCAAGAAGGTTTTCTCTGGCGGAGCCTTGTTGTTAACGACCATGGATGGCGAAGATTTTCCATCCCCCGTGAATGCGGACGCAGTTAAAAAAATACTTCGTATAAAGAGACCCGCCGGACGAGAAGAATAAAATAGTCCAGGCAAAAATGGGCATCCCGGCGAACCAAAAACAGAAAGAAAGGTTCGGGCAAAAATTAGGGATAAAAAAAGAAAACTGTACACCCGGCAAGTCGAAAACTTGAAAAGGCGACTTGGGCAAAAAAGGGTATCCCGGTGGACTGAAAACCCGAAAGGGCGGTCCAGGCAAAAGAGGGATTGAAACGAACAACTGCGTCCAGCATAATCGTTTTCGCTTTGGTTAAAGCATCATGGATAATACCCGGTAGGGATCAATCAGAAGCGTCTTGTTCAGAAGGCAGAACGCACGGAGAGTCTGAGGACATATGGGGTGTAACTGAGTTGGAACTCGATGAGATCACGGGTTTCACATTGCCATTAGGATAGATTTTTCCTTTTGAGCGCAATTACCTCTTTTCAGGAATTGCTTCCTTTTGTATTGCTCATTTGAGTCACACTTTTCAAATCAATAAAATGCACATTTGGTCAAATAATTTTGTTTTTGTTTTTCATTACCGTTTTGATTGCAAAAACATCCAATTATTTTTGATAAAGAATCTTTGCATTTTAAGACATACAGGTTCCTTCCAATGCATGTTTATAAGATTGAAAGCTTGAAATCTTATTTGGAAGGTTGAGTGACCCAAGTGTTGAAATCTTGACACGCCTGGGGCACGGTTTTATCTAACGGTCTGTTTTGCAGGAACTGTTAGGTATTTTCACTCACTTGCAGGTTGTGGTGTGGAAGCTATTGACAAATCCCCATGGGAGTCCGATCAGGGACAGAGATATCTGAAGAAACGACGAAGTGACGTTGCGACGCACGACGAGCCTTGATGGTAATCAAGAAGACTCTTCAAAGTCGGAAGACTAGAAAGTTTGTAATTCCCCGCAGAGTTCGATCAGGGACGGAGGAGGAACGGAGGGGCGACGAGAGACGTCCGACGACCCTTGAAATTAATCAAGAAGACTCTTCAAAGTCGGAAAATTGAAATTTATGTATAAATCCCAGGAGTACGTCTCTCGTCGAGCGCGGAGCGATTTGAAATGCAAGATGATGGAGCAGAAAAGGTCCAGACGAGTCTGGTAATTCTCAAAAGTGGAAAGCTGGTGCGAGATTAGGAGGTGGATACCGTGGTTCGACGAGTCGATGGGTGTTATAGACCAACTTTTCTCATTTCCTCAGCTAGTCCCCGAGTGGAGCGGGTTCAAAGAAATATATCTCCAGCAGTTTCCCGAGTGGAGCGGGTTTTTTCAATGACATATTTCTCCAACAGTGTCCATCCTACCAGTGGATTGGACAAGTTTCCGTAGCAAACAAACATCTGTATCCCCGGCTGAGGGTATCCTGCATGTGGATTGGATGGGGCATCCCCAGCGGAGTAGTTTTCATTCCCCTAGCAGGGTCTGGATGGTTATTCCCAGCAGGTTGAAGATTGCTCATTTCCCCAGCGGGAGTATTTGTGAGGGTTCCTCAAGCAGAGTTGGGATCTGTATCCCCAGCAAGTCGAAGATTGTGGTATTCCCACAGAGTTTGGTGATGGTTCTTCTTCCCCAGCATGTCCTCGAGAGGGTTGGGTGCAAAGGAGGCTTTCCCCAGCAAGGGTGGCATTTTCCCAGCAACAGTGCTATTCCCCGGCAGGGTGGTGATCGGAGCAGTGACGAGTTCCTCGGCAGAGAGTCTCGTGTTTCCCAGAAGAGTCCCTTAAGGGGGATGCCTTTTATGCATTCATCATGTAGAATAGAGCATGGCATATTGCATAGAAAAATAAATAAATCGCGTAGCATTTCCATAATTATGGAGCATTACGCAGAAAAAATCAATCATGCATCATTGCAAACATCAGCTAGTCTCAGACTGTGGTTACCGTTTGAGAGGTGTTTTGCCAGAAGATGAAGGTGTTACTCCGAGTAGTATAGCCTCATGATTTGATCAAAGGTGGTTTCCCAGTAGTACTACACTGGAGAAGATTTCTTCCGTCGGGCAGAGATGGAAAGGTGATGCGTTCAGCTAGTCTCGAGCCGTGGTTACCGTTTGAGAGGGGTTTCGCCAGAGAATGCGGGTGTTTCTCCGGGGAGTTTAGCATCATGACGTCAGATCAGCAATGTTCCCCAGTAGTGCGATATTGGGGGAAATGTTTCCGTCAGACAGAGATGGAAGTAAAATCAGAGGACGTTACGCGATCAGCGCGATTCCGGGGTTCAAATGCAATGATTAAAGATCATTAGTACAAGAGTCTTTCCGGTATTCAGACCGAGGAGGTATTCAGACCGAAGTGGCGTTCAGGCCAGTTTCCGGTATTCAGACCGAAGAAGTTTCCGACGATCAGGTCGATGTACTTATGGCATTCAGGCCAGTTTTCCGGTATTCAGACCGAGGCGGTATTCAGACCGAAGTGGCGTTCAGGCCGATTTTCCGATTTTCAGATCGAAGAAGTTTCCGACGATCAGGTCGATGTACTTATGGCATTCAGGCCAGTTTTCCGGTATTCAGACCGAGGAGGTATTCAGACCGAAGTGGCGTTCAGGCCGATTTTCCGGTGTTCAGACCGAAGAAGTTTCCGACGATCAGGTCGATGTACTTGTGGCATTCAGGCCAGTTTTCTGGTATTCAGACCGAGGCGGTATTCAGACCGAAGTGGCGTTCAGGCCGATTTTCCGGTGTTCAGACCGAAGAAGTTTCCGACGATCAGGTCGATGTACTTATGGCATTCAGGCCAGTTTTCCGGTATTCAGACCGAGGCGGTATTCAGACCGAAGTGGCGTTCAGGCCGATTTTCCGGTGTTTAGACCGAAGAAGTTTCCGACGATCAGGTCGATGTACTTGTGGCATTCAGGCCAGTTTTCCGGTATTCAGACCGAAGTGGTGTTCAGACCAAAGTGGTTTTCAGACCAAGAAGAAGAAAAGAAGTTTCGGGGTTCAAGAAAAGCAAAAAAATATAACAATAAGAAAAAAGAAGAGAGAATAATGATCCCGAGTGGATGTGTGGTGTTCAGGCCATAGTTATCCCTGCGTTACCATTTATTTTGGTATCCAGGTCGACGTCTTTTCGTTTTTGAGATTGTTTCTTCGCCGATGCTGACAGGCGTTGTTAATTATTATCCCATCAGAGTGCAAATTGTTCGTCTGTTCTTGGTATTCAATCACTCTTCATCCTGATCATCCGAAAGCCGAGGCTATTCGTATCGACAGGTTCACAGTGGATTGAATAGGGGCAGCTGTAACACCTCAAAATTTGCCCTCCTCTCTTGGGACTAGCATTAACATATTGCATTACATTTTTAGGTCATTAGGCATTGCATATTGCATATCATGTGGTTACATTGTGCAAGCTATCCTCTCAAGTCTTGATCAGGAGATGAGGAAGTCTAAGTGCAAGCCTAGGGTTTATTGATTGATCATTGGCCATCTGAGGATGGGGCAGTTCAAATTAGGGTTTCATGATTCTCAATGGATGTTGGTCTTCATCTTGATTGCAATGATACATCATCATCATCATGGTTGGATGTCATTAGGAGATTGAAGAAGATTCCTTGAGATTAGGGTTTTGACCACTGGTCAACCCTAATCAGTTGCATTGGGCCAATCAGGGCTGGATCAGGAGATGGGGTCTATGGTGGATATGGGGTTCATTTTGTGATTATGTTGTGCTTATTGAGGCTAGGGTTTCACCCTTGAGCCATTTCAGTTGGAGATTGGGGCTCAGGTTGATCTATGCATTGCCAAATTCATCTGTCAGTTGAAAAAGTCAACTGTGGTCAATTGTACATGATCTGATGGATTTGGAGGTGGAAATGAGTTGGATACACTTCATTCATGTTGGAACAAGTGTTATTTGACATTGCAAACCTTAAGAATGGAGAAAATCAAGTCAGAATAAAAACTGCCAAAAATAGAAAGTGACTTGTAATTGAAGTTTCCAAAAATGGAAAGTTTTGGACCTCAAGACCACGTGTCCAAGAAAGCTTCAAATGAAAATTTGTTCAACATGAAAGTTGTAGATCTTGTTCTCACCTTTCCAAAAAGTCCAAGAACTTGAAAATCCCATGTATGGTTGGAAAGTTATGGCTCAGTGAATTTCAAAAATGACCCATAATCAGGAGGCCATAATTTCCACATGGTTTGTCCAAATTGCAAGTTCTTTATATGCACAAACTCCATTTGACATGTACTTTCATGGTGCATAATTGGATTTTCCCAAAAATGGTCAATGCAAAAAGTCAATTTTCAACTGGACAGTTAAATTGGACCAAGGGCAAAATTGTCCAACTTTCAAAATAATTGGAATTTTTGAGTGGGGATTTTTGCTACACCTCATGAATGGCATTTAAAATTTGTTGGAATCATCATTTCATGGCAAAGGCTTGTGGTTTGGAATTTGGCTTGAAAAATGAAAGTGCAAAATTTGGACATAATCCATCCACATAGTGAAATTGAGAATTACACATCCAATGAGAGTGAGACAAGTTTCAACAGCTCACACATGGCATTTGGAAGGTGTGTGAGCTGTCAAACAGGTGGCATTGAGCTGTCCTATGAAATTCCACTTTTGCCCTCACTTTGAAAGTTAACCATTTCACTTAACAATTGCATTTTGGTTAATGACATGATTAATCATGGTTTAAGCTCACATATATATTCTTAATCACTCTCTAAACATAACAGAAAATCACTTTTACCAAGATTGGATCTCAAACTTTCCAAATTCTCAAGTTTTCTCTCAAAATCTCAAGAACACCATAAACACAAAACTTCATCAAACTTCATCGAATCTCAACCAATTTTCGAATTTCTTTTTGGATTGATCTTGTTTCATCCTCTTCACCAACTGTTTTTGGTTATTGGAGCATAAAAAGCCATGAACACGACTGTCCAAGTGAAGCATCATCAATGGTGAATTGTGATTTGGCGCGGTAGAAGCGATTTCCATCGAATCTAAGCTTTGCATCCTACTTCCACAAGCCTATGCTTCATCTGTTTCATTAAATAGAGCGCAAAGATCACCAAGAACAGCGCTGCACTTCAGGTATTCCAAAAACTCGAATGTCACGGTTTTCCAAATTGTCGTATGCTTTGTGTAGTTTGTTTCATGTAGAGCATCATGATACTCTTAGATTTGTGAATGATGAACTGTAGAGCAAGATATCTTGATTTGTAGGTTTGAATGCAAAACTTAAATTGTTCGATCTGAATTGTATAGTTAGAATTAGGATGAATTGATTACGTATTTGAGATCCTCACATTCAGACCTTTCCAACGGTTATTAGTTTGTTAATTTTGGTGAAGAAATGAGCAAAGTCGAAGCTACCGTTGATGGACGTGATAATGGCGCGCGAGAGAGACAATGCAGTTCTGAGAATTTTAGGCTCTAGATCCATAATTCTGTTCAAAATTTCAAAAACCGTGTTTCCCTCCCCGCGCGGTTTATTTACAAGATTGCCCTTGGCAATTTTAATTAATTAACATAAAATTCTAAAAATTCATTAACATGTTAAAAAATTCATAAAAAATTATAGAAAATTCAGAAAAATATGAGGATTGTTTCTTTGACTTCCTTGTTGGCTGTAGATGATTTTTGACCTATTGGTCAAAGTTGTGCATGGTAAAAATATCATTTGACCTAGGCTTATTTCACATGTGTTCACATTTGATACATTTTACCATTTTGTTCATGAAATCCTCATATTCTAAAATAAATGCTTGAAAATTTTTGTGATGATTGTGGACTGGCTGATGGAGATTTACATGTAAATTTCATGAATTTTTGATACCTGGTCATTGAGCAGCAAATTTTGGAACTTAGGTGTGACAATTTGTGTCACACCTCATTATGTCAACTTGCTGGATTTTTTTGAGTGACCTATACTTGTTGGATTAATGTGAAATTTTGCATGATGATTTATTAGCATGTTAAGATGCTATGTGAATTTTTGTGGAATTTTATGTGGCATTTTCGAATTGATTGCTATTTTTCATCTCTGGTGGTTGAATTTGCAAGTTCATGTGACATAGGTTGGTAGAATCAATGTGAAATGCTCATATGGTATTGAATGATCATGAAATTTGATATGCTTGAAATAGACACATGATGGAACATCCCTGTTTTGGTCCCATGCATTTCTTTATTGTTTTCATTGAGTTATGAATTTTTGAAGTGGATGTATGTGTTGATGTTGTGATTTGGAGCCTATAATTGTGTCTGTTTTTGTTGATTTTCATTGACATGGTTCCATTTGCCCAATTAAGCTGAAATTTGGTGTGCCATACATGGATTAGGTCCTGTTTAGGTGTAATTTATTTGAGAATTTTTGAAGTTGTTTTGGTGTGGATTTGAATGCAATAGTTCTGTTTGCATGTTTGATGCTTCGTTTGAACTAGTTTGCCTTATTTTGTGCATAACATGAGCATGATGAATGATATGGACATGAGACTAATGGTGTTGGCTCTTGTTTGACATTAATTTGACTTCGGTTGGTGAATACCTTGCTGTTTAAGAATTTTTATTGCCTTTGAACCCTAGGCTTAGCCTAGTGGTCTTGTTGCTAATATTTGCTTGATTTTTCAGGATCAAAAGCATAATGCACATGGAGAATGAATCAAGTTAAATGCAATTGATGTTGTTTGATGTTTGTACACTAACATAACATTGTTTTGTAGGTTGTGAAGTTTGGGCTTAAGCTTTGAGCTTGCCTTGTTGTGCATTGAGCTGTATAGATTAACTGATTGAACTTTTGCTGTTTAGTTTTGTCTGTCTGAGTACTAACTGTGTTTGACTGTTTCCAGGTACTTTTAGTTGCTCAGTTCCTTGTGAACTTTTGCTTTGCTTTGCTTAAGCAACTTGCATAGAGGTATAACTTTCTAAACTTCATGTAGTCTGGAGACCCGGCTGTTACCGGGCCGGGCAAATTGTCTGAAGTCCTCCTTAAGAGGCAATGATTGTGGTTGTTTATTTTTAAGCCCAAGCAGGTGAAAGTCCTTTGAATAAGGCAATTGGTGGAAGGTAGGGGTATGCAGTCTACCCCCCACTATTCAGTTGAGTCTTCTCCTTGCTCCCATTACATGGTTGTAGCATTGAGATCCAAGCCCAAGATCTTGTGCAGCGCACATTGTGTCAGAGTCTCTGAGTATAGAAGGGTTCCCCCATTCTGGACCCATGCTCATTTGTCAGAAGCTCTCCCTGGTTAGGGATAAGAGCTGTGAGGTCTGATCCTCACTTCATCCTTTCATCTGCTTCACCTTAGCCTCGTAATGGCAAGGTTAAGAGCAAAACCAGCCTGTACAGACGACTTGCTTAGGCAGTCAAACCTGATTGATTGAGCCCCCTTGTTTGGCTATAGTGTGTGCTCTGTGGATATCTGATTAACATGCTTGTTTGAGATGCTTGTTCTCATTTGATGTATGCTTGTATGCTTGCTTCTTTCCTGGATAGGAATAGTTTGCTTATGCAAGTAGGATAGAAAACTGAACTTAGGGTAAACGATGCATGACAACACTAGGCTCGAGTCTCAGCTCCCTAGTAGTGTGTCTTTCCCCGGTTTCTGGTTAGCAATTCAGTCCCTTTCAGGGGAACTACATCGCCCTGATCCTCGTTCCAGACGAGGTATGTAGGCAGGGGGTCGTGCGAGACCTCTCCGGGCAACCTTTTTCTTTTTTGCGTGTGTTTGTTTGTTATCTGATTGTGTTTGGGTTCGGATGCCGACGTAAGCCCAGTGATTGGCTGTCGGGCTCCACGTTTGCCGAGTTGTGCGTGTTTTGGGTTCGGATGCCGACGTAATTCCATCCAGTGGTTGTCGGGCTCCATGTTTGCCACCCTTGCTTGTTTGTATGTTTTGTGTTGTTTGGCGTGCGTAAGCCGAACTACAGTGGCTCTGATTCTTGTTCCAGACAAGATATGTAGGCATAAGGTGCGATACCTTATCGAGCTCCCTTCTCTTAACCCCACCTGCGTTCCCTGTGTGTGTGTGTGATGTTTAGCAACCTTTTCTTTATTCTAGGACGTGGATCCCTAGGAGTACCTAGGACGTGAGGGGTGCTAATACCTTCCCCTCGCGTAACCGACTCCCGAACCTTTTCTCTCTGGTCGCGAGACCATGTCTCTCCAGGTTTCTCTGAGCGTTTCCTTTCCCTATCTTGGGATAAATAACGCGCAGTGGCGGCTCTGTGTGTGTTTTGTTTTTAGCTCGCCGGTTGATTTTTCGCAGGATGCGACAGGACATATACATTTTCATCCCATTACAAGAGATAATCTTCCATAGATAGCTCAGAACTCCTACCACAAGCTCCAAGGGATGAATAGAAAGCACCTCCTTTAGTCTTCAACTTACTACTTTTCTACTCAAGAGTAATTTGTCTCAGACTTTCCTCAAGAATAATCAGTTGCCATATGTTGATTATCTTGGTTCTTCGAACTCACTTCTGAGGTAGTCCAATTGCCACTGGTTGATTACCTCCTTCATGAATCCTCATATGAAAAGGTCAAATGCTGCTTTTTGACCTCCCCAAGTTTATCAGACTTCTCCCAAAGATATTCTGACCTTCCAAGTGAGACTAGAACTTCAAGCTTTTTGAAGTATCCAATCTACAACCCTGTAGACCTTTCTATCTCAAGTTGATGTGCCACTTCACCAACTAAGAATCTGATGTTGAACCAAATGTCACAACATTGTGTTTTGACATCTAGCTGTTGAATTCAGCTCCTTCTTCTGCCACTTGAAAGAACTTCCTCCCTTCACAGAACAGAGTTCAATGTTCTCATAGACTTGATTGTGGGACCAAGTTTGAGTAAACAGCCTCCATCCTGCAGCTTTGCAGTTAAGTCATCCAAGCTCACACCTTGATGAATCCCTGCTTCTTCTCCAAAGACATCAGACACTCTGATGTATGAGTCTTCAGAAGGACCAGTTAGAAACTAACCCTTCAGCTCTACCAAGGATTCCACATCCTAAGGCAAGGCTGTTTCCATGATGTCAAGACTGCTGCCACTTGTTCTTGACTCCACAGTGTGCATAAGCTAATGCACTTCCTTACCTAGATCAGAAATAAACTGATCCAAGTAACCACCATCAAGACTATGATGTCTTCTTCTTCTTGTACATACCAAGGCTGAATCATGTTTCTTGCCAGGAAACCTTTTCAGAGATCATATGCTTTTGCTGCCACCAAAGAGATAGATCATAAGCCAATGTACTATCCTTCCTGTGATTCTGCACAGGGTCTTGAAGAAGTGATGTTCCAACATCTTTAAGAACATCCGTTATCTTGAGCTCCAAGGATAATCAATTAAACACTTGTACTTGGCACAAGTAGACATTGATCTTAAATCCTTTCCCAATTTTCCTTTCAGATACTTCCACCATAAGAATACTTTGAAAGTACTCTTCTTGTGTCAACATCTTCTGCTTGCAAGCACCTAGACAATTTTGAAAGTCTTCCCAGATTAAATTCACCCTTAGGAATGAGAGAGAGATGAATTCTTCCTTGCAAATGTGTCACACAACTACCAGAACCCATGTGACACAGGTCAATAGCCAACCAGACCCTAGGCTGACCAGACTTGAGGAGGTTAACCAAAACTCCCCATCAACTTAACAATCATGGAAACTCCACATCAATAACCATGCATTGTATAAAAATGTCTCAACCTGACATACACCATCCCTACCAGTGGCAACTAACTCTATGAGTTATACCTATACATACTCCAATCACACCAATCAGACTCCAGCTGACCATAAGTACTAGTGATACAAAACAGCACCAGTCAATGGTAAATATGCATTGCTAGAGCATACTACCTCAACTAACCTCTGAATCTTCATATTCTCACTCCTCGAAAGAACTGCCACTTCTGAAACGTGGTGTTTGAATAACAAGATTCATGGTTCCAATCCTCTTAAATGGTATAACAATCAGGTTATCCCATTATTGACTACTAACATCCAGGGGACTTGTCTTCCAACACAACATAGTACTTCAGGGAACAGCTATCCAACCCTGATCAATCAACAGGAATATGCCAAACAGCAGGAGATTGCACAATGTCACATCTCAACCAGCTCAACTTCTAGAGATCAGACTTCTAAAGGTGGCCTTCTTGAGCACACACACAGTTGACCCTACCCTTGTCAACTTAGCACACACAGATGTCTCCTCTTCCAGGTCAGGAGTAGGTTCCAAACAGAATTATCCCTTTGTTTGATACCTAAAAACATCTGCTCTTCAACCAGTAGTTGCATACTTGTTGAACAACATGTTCTAACATCGCATAGAACATTAGTACCACCTCCTTGGAACAAACCTTCCTTGAAGGTCTTCAAGGTCTTCATACACCCTACTCAAGAGAGTAAAAGAATCAGTGATTAAGTGATTCTTACCATCCTGAAGTGAGAACGTCATGATGAGTGGACTTGAGGAGACTCAAGTATCTTTGACATCTTCAGTAGATTATGATGAGATCTTGAATGCAGCAGCCTTTCATCCACATGAGGGGAAACAACATCAGAGTTTGAGTTTTTCCAGGTATTATGCAGCGGAAATCATAATACAACTCAACCTATGAACACACACTTCACCAGATCAGCCTCCAAGACCATACCAAGTTTGAATGTGATTCAATACTGGCACAGCTGTCCCACACACAGGCCAATTGCCACCCTCCAGAGACAGGTACACACCATTCCTGTCATGAACAGTCCATCCACCTACTTCAAGGGACCATTCAGGGAAATTACAGAACCTTTCACAGGTTCCAGCATCAGTACTAACATAACTCCTTGCAAGATACCAGAAAGTATCACCCATGGATCTCATCCAGAAGCAGAACAGGATGCCTGCTCTGATACCAATTGAAATTCTGGTGTAGTCAGAGTTTAGATGTTCTACTCCAAGTAATGACATCTGATCTAACATTGTAACTAATACAGCAAGACAGTTATACAAATTACAACCTAGTACTGATATCCACACATTCACAGATGTCACGACATCTGCTACTATATCACCATAGAATGGAAGAACACCCAGTTCTGTCCATCTGGTACACAGGCACAGCAGAGATCAAACATAGCACTTACTTCTGTTGAGCCTGCACAGTTATCAGCATGATGTCTCAACATTGATTGGAACATCATCTGTTACAGCATTACAGGTTTACCTTATTTTATAACAGACAAAATTATAACATGCAAAAGGTAAAAACACAAGTAATTGTTAACCCAGTTCGGTGCAACATCACCTACGTCTGGGGGCATACCAAGCCAGGAAGAAGATCCACTATTAGTAGTATCAATTCAAAGCTAAACTCACCCGTTTACAACTTATCACTTAATCCCTACCCAATGCAATCTATACCTAGGAACTCCTAGATAGAAACCTCCAGTTTCCATTCCTATCACCACAATTACAATGTAATGCTAAACAACTTGAACTTGCTTCACAGCTTCGTTCAAGAACATAATCACTCTTGCCTACAGGCTTTGAGTTACAAATACTCTCAGCTTTGAACACTGAGAAAACAACTTGAACTTGCTTCACAGCTTTGTTCAAGAACATAATCACTCTTGCCTACAGGCTTTGAGTTACAAATACTCTCAGCTTTGAACACTAAGAAACACATGGTAACCATCCCACAGGTTGGGAGGTTTACCTCACACACACCCCTAAATTTTCATTCTAGGAGGCTTACAAAAACTAGGTTACAATATGCTATTTATAACCTAATCACCCAAGTGGATTTGGGCCTTCAGAAATCGCAGCAAACTTCTCCTTTGCTGTTACAACATCAGCAGAAACTTTCTGCTACAAACAAGGTCTTCAATTTTTTAGTTCCTAAAATATCTCCATATTTAGTTCCTAAAATATCTCCATATTTAGTTCCTAAAATATCTCAAGACCTCCACAAATAATGCCACATAGGATTCTAACTAATTTCCACATATTAGTGTGCTAACAAATAGGCTATTTGTTAGGTTCCTTAATTGTAGCTTGGTTGTTGGTTTCCTGGATTTTAGCCTGAGAAAAATGCTGAAACAGAAAAACTAAACAACCTACAATCTAGCATATGCTGTCAGGAATGAATGTTACAACATTCAGCTTGACATCAAGAACCATATGCTAAGTCTATTTTTCCTGAAAACAGACTGTACAAGTTTGCTGAACTGTACAGGACCAAACTGTCCATTCTATAGTAACAGCTTACATTAATACATGTCAACGCATCCAATTTGACATTTACACATTTAGCCTTAAGTCAGTTCTGTTATCCTCTTGGAGAACAAACTAAGAAACATACTGAAGTGTAGCAGAACCCCACTCTGTCTATTATTCAGTATATACTGTCCATGATGAATGTCATAACATCCAATTTGACATTCATACAGTAGGCCTTATGCCAGGTCTGGTTCTTCCTTGATAACCAGACTGCAAATGAATACTGAGCTCTAACAGAACACCAACTGTTCTATTCCTCAGTAGCTGCTGACAGGGATGAATGTCACAGTCTCCAGTTTGACATTCAATAAATCATGTATTAGCTAATCCTGCAGTAACTACTCAAGTGTGTCATGACATCAGTCAAGACATTAGAGTACAGTTAGATATTCTAACCTACAATGCAGTCACACATACACACCATGTCATGACATCAGTCAAGACATTAGAATCCAGCTAGTGTTTTACCATATAATGCAGCCAATTAAACACCTACACTATGCACACGGATTGATCACACTTCCCTCGCCTCTCCATCTATAAATAGAAGCCTCACTCCATTCAAATTTCATCCATGAATCAACCTGAAGTGCTGCAGAAATCAGAACCGAGCCACACCTAAAGGAACTATTTCAATTTTCTTCAATTTCTCAGATCTAAAATTCAACTAAATCAGGTTGAATTTCTAGATCTAAAGTTCCTAGACCTCTCACTCATACTCCATTGATCTTCTGTTTGGCCAAAGGAAGCAAGGAAGCAAGCTCAAATCTCCAGAATTCAAAGATGATCATCAACTGGTTTCCTCTTCGAAACTCATTACTCTTTGATCTATTTGCTTGGCCAATGTGTTCTCTGAAGTCCTCACTTGAGAGGCAAGCTAGTGGTAGCTTCAATTTCGTGTTTTATTGAACTGCATTTTTTATACCTGAATCTTCCAGCTCAGATTTCTTACTCTATAGGAATTTTGAGTGTGATTCAAGGTTACAGGGGTGATGTACATCACCCCAGCTTCATTTTGATGTATGGATCGTGAATTTTGGTTGAGGTTTGTGAACCTGCAACTCTGGCCGGAGTTCATGTACTCGCCGGAGAAGACGGTGGTGTACACCACCGTCCGTTCATCAGTTTAAATCCAGACCGTTTGATCATGATTCCAGATTGAATCGTGTCCTTTGGATCTTATGACTTTCAATAATGCTGGATGTTTCTCAGTTGACTCATGCCTTCCATGCGCGCGCATCTCACATCCGTCTGATCAGCCACGTCAATTAATGAGGCTTGATCAGACGCTTGTGGTTTTTTCTGATTTTTACAATTTCCATTTTATTTCTTTTATTTCATTAAACTTCAAAAAATCATATCTCTCTCATTTTTAATCCAAAAAATATGGGACCAATTGCATTTTTCTCCAAATAAATTCTAGTTTCTAATTTTGATTTTTAATATTTTTCAGTTGGTATTTTTTGTGAATTTTCTCTTTTCTGGTTATTTTTAATTCATTTTAAATAGTTTTTGATATTCAAAAAATACAAAAATATTTACCTAACCTATTTGAATGATGATGGATCTATGAAAAATATTCTCATCAATTTTTTAATTGATTTGAGATTTTAGTTCAATTAGGTTATTTTTATTCATTTTTAAATGATTAAAGATAGTTTTTGACTTTTAAAAATGCTGAAATTTTTTGTCAAACTTTGTTTGACCTTGTTGAACTTAGGATAAATCACTTGGACCTTTCAAAGTTGATTTGAAGTGATTTTGAAGTTTGACCTTTCTTTTCTTTTTAATTCAAGCACAAAATGCAAATAAACTTGTATATTCTCTTCTCATCTCTTCAATCATGTTTGCACAAACAAAATTCTCACAAAACAACAACCTTACAACAAATGTGAAAAGGGCTCCCTAGGAGTACCTAGGATGTTTTGGGTGCCTAACACCTTCCCATTACATAACCAACCCCCTTACCCAGATCTCTGACTCTCTTTTACTAGTTTTTGATTCGATAAAACTTTTAGGTTTTTGTTCGCTTTCTAACCATTCCTTTGGATAAATAGAAGTGCGGTGGCGACTCGACTTGTATGATTTACCTTGGATTTAGTCAATATCTCTAATGGTAACGAATACCCCACTACAGATGGTAAACAACCATTTTCAACACAAAAAACCAGAACCAAAAATTAACAAAGTTTAAGTTAAAATCATTACCCAAAAAATGTTGAAAAAGGGTAGGTTGAAATGGTGTTGAGCTTGGATATAAAGCAAGGGGTTTGGGATGAAAGTGTTTATGGTGGAAGTTTAGTGAAGGAGTTGAGTTATTAGTGTTAGAGAGTGAGAAGCTTTGAAAAAAAGATGAAAGAGGACAAAGAAAAGTTGGTGGGGTGACTTTTCTAAGTGAGAAAGATTTTTTTGTTTTGACTTCGGTTTGGAGAGGAGAGTAAGTGGTACTTGGACAGAACTTTTGGGGGCTAGGAAGCATGAAAAATGAGGGGAAATAGTACCTCTATTTATAGGGAATGTAGGTGGAAAGGGGGTGACTCAAAATGCACTCTGTGTAAAAAACAGAGCTACTGCTGCTGCCCACGCAGGTGTAATCGGTTACCCTGATTAGGGTAATCGGTTACTGTAAGACCCCAATTTTGTCCCTAAGATCCCTCATGGAGTCATGACATTACATTTGCATTGCCTCAAGGATCACTAGCATCTTGGTTCCCTTTGCTTTGGGTAGGACTTCTTGAGAGTGGGTTGAGATCACCAAGTATGCTTGAATTGTATATTATTGCTTTTCTTATTTTGTTTATTAACCAAAAGCACAAAAATATGTCACTAACATCTTTTGTTTGTAGCTTAAGCAATCACAAGGTCAAAGCTTCTAGGAGATCATCTGTGCAATGATAAGGCCAAGAGGAGATGATAACAAGCATGGCAATGGTTCCCAAAGCTCTCATCCATCAAATATGCCTCCCTAGCATCTCAATTCATCATTTTGATCAAAGCAAGTCAAAGGGTTTGAGGTTTATTCCCCAAAGAAACCCTAATTCATCTGTGCACCACAATGCCTTGCTCATGAAGCAACCTCAGCCCATGATCAAATACAATCAAGGGAAGTTCTTTAATTAATCATTTCATGCATATTTGAACTTAGTTGAGTGTCCTCAATCACCAATTCATCAAGATATGAGTCATGGACTTGAGAAGTTGATCAGTCAATTCATCTAACTATTTTGAAATTCACTAAGACCTAACTTTTTATGTGTTGGTAAAATGGAGATGATTCCAAAATAAAAAATGTTTTTAAGGACAATATGAACAACTTTCATGTTCATCAAAAATTGATTTGAAGCTTGGAAGGTCATCTCCCATTCATGGACATTATAGGTCATTTTGATTGAAACCCTAATTTTGGGTCAACTTCCCAAGGACATAACTCATTCATTTTTTATGATTTGGAGGTGGGATCAAATTCATTGGAAAGCTTAAGATGTCTAATTCAAATGTTATGTTGAACAAAATTTCAAAATCTCAAAGAAAATACATGTGATAATGCAAGACATTATAGGTCCTTTTGGATCAAATGCATTGAAAGGCAAAAAAGTCCAACTTCAAGTGCCCATAACTCTTTCATCAAAATTCCAAATGATACGAAATGTAAGTCCATTTTGATTTTCTTGAAAAGATCTATAACTTTGATGTTGGAAGTGTTTTTATTTGAAGCTTGCATCATCAAAACAGAAGGGCTTGAACATTGGCCAAATTTGGAAACCTTGCATTGGCATGTTTTGCACATCACACTTTAAACTCAAAATTCACTAATTTCCACACTTCAAATGGATTTTTTCCCAACATAACAATTGTTACTTACATCAAGACCTTTCCAACCATTACCCGCATGCTTATGTTTGGATTTTCTAATTGGCATTTTCGAAGAGGTGAATGTTTAGGTTTAATTATGGAATGCACATGAAATCTTGATACACAAGCAAATTCAAAGCAAATTACACGTCCATTTCATTTCAGACTGAGCTCAGCTTGCATTTGGCATTGTTTTTGGGCCTTGTGCATGATCATGCAAGCCCATGCACGGATTGTCCATGTTCATGCACACGGATTGGATCATGATTTCCTTGCCACTCCCTCTATAAATAGAGACCCTATTCCATTCAAAATTCATCCCTGATTCAACCTGTTATGCTGCACAAATCTCTCCATAGCCATCACTAAAGGAATTTCAATTTTCTTCTAAAAAATTCAGATTTGAATTTCAACTACCTTGGTTGATTTTCATAACTATAATTCATCAGCCTTGCTTCCTCTTCATCACTAGATCTGATTGCAAGCTTTGGTTGTGAAGGATCGTGCTCTCCATACCTGCATTTCAAAGGTGGACATCAGAACTTTTTCTCTTCGAAACTCTTTGATCCTTGCCTATTTCTTGAGTTCCTTGGTGTGGCTGAAGTCCTCTCAATAGAGGCATCTGATTTGTGCTTTCAATTTTGTAAAAACATGAAGTTCATGATGAACACCATCGAGCTTCCATCTCTGATTTCTCCCTTAATAGAAATCTAGAGTGTAAGTGAATGGTATAGGAGTGATGTACATCACTTCCTCTTTCGATTGATGCCTAGATCGTTCAGTTTGGTTTCCATTTTTTGTTCTGCAAATTTTTAAAGTGACCGGAGGTTGGCCGGAGAAGACGGTGGCGATGGCCACCGTCTGGTCTCCAGATTGGAACTGAGCCGTCCATCTCAGTTTCCAGATCTAATCTCGTCCACACATTGTTATGACTTCCAATAATGCACCCTACGTTTCAGTTGACTAAGGACCTTGGTGGAAGCGCGCTCAGAGGCCGTGTGATGTGCCAGCTCAATTAATGAGCCATCATCCAACGCTTCTCGTTTTTTTCCTTTTTTAATTTCTGATTTCTATTTTCTTTATTTATTTTAATTCCCTTTTATTTCAAAAATCAATATCTTCTTCATTTTTAATCCAAAAATTATGGGACCAATTGCATTAGTCTCCAAATAAATTCTAGTTTCTATTTCTGATTCTTAATATTTTTTATTTTATCATTTGATATTTTTTATGAATTTTCTCTTTTCTGGTTGTTTTTAATTCATTTTAAATAGTTTTTGATATTCAAAAAATACAAAAATATTTTCCTAACCTATTTGAATGATGATGAATCTATGAAAAATATTCTCATCAATTTTCTAATTGATTTGAGATTTATTTGAGATTTTAGTTCAATTAGGTTATTTTTATTCATTTTTAATTGAAAAAAAATAGTTTCTGACTTTTAAAAATTCTGAATTTTTTTGTCAAACTTGGTTTGACCTTGTTGAACTTGGGATAAATTGCTTGGATCTTTCAAGGTTGATTTGAAGTAATTTTGAAGTTTGACCTTTCTTTTATTTTTTTTAATTGAAGTTTATTTTAATATTAAAAATGCCAAAAAATATTTTGTTCATTTCTTGACTTCCAATCTTCATCTCACTTCTGTTTTTGATGGTTTGACTTTGACTTTCAATGTTATTGGTCAACATGTGATGATTGGTACACTTTATTTCATTTAATGCATTTGTACTTTTGCCATTTGATTTCAATCATCAATCTCCTTCTTCTTCCTCTTCTTATTTTCTTTTTTGATCAATGAGTTGAAGGTTGATAAGTTAGCATTGATTAGGGAGACTTAATCTTCCTTGATTCAAATCTAATTCATCTTGATCAATTGATCAAGTGAATGGCTTTGCATTAAGGATAGGTTGTTTTCTAAATCATACAAAAGGCTTAAACCAATACAAGATCAATTCTCACTTTCTTTTTGGCATGGCAAGTTGTTGGAACTTGGTTCATTAATCAAGACTTCTAACTTGTGTTGTTGCCTACATTATTATTGACCGACCTCAGATAGTTGTGACTTCTACATAAGTCCAATTACGATTGCTTAACATAGCGCTAAATTTGCCTTATGGCACACTAACTACTAACACTAACCATTAACAATTAACATTTACCTTTTACTCTTTACTTTTATGCAATTTACTATTCTTGCACATATTATCCATTTGCTTTTCTCTTTGCTCACTTGAGCCCATGTTTATGTTAATGCCATTTGTAAGGGCAAACTGTCATACAACATACGATCATAGGTTTTGATGATGACAAATTACCACCATGGATGAATCGGCATTGTCGATTCCACCTCTACAAAACAAATGCAACATATCACCTATCATACCCTTTTCTATGTTCATCTAAACTGTTATATTTCATACAACATATGTGGATAAAATGTGGTCATGACAAAATGCATGAAAACCACAAAAATCTGAATTTTTGCAGATTTGCAGGGCTTGAGTCAATCGCAGGGTCGGCGCATAACATAGTGCATTCTCTCACGGGTCAGCGCACAAAGGCTTGAGTCGACCGCAGGGTCGGCGCATAACATAGTGCATTTTCTCACGGGTCAGCG
This sequence comes from Lathyrus oleraceus, assembly GCF_024323335.1. NCBI lineage: Eukaryota > Viridiplantae > Streptophyta > Magnoliopsida > Fabales > Fabaceae > Lathyrus > Lathyrus oleraceus. The sequence goes on along the minus strand of NC_066581.1, from coordinate 50,750,666 downwards.
CACGAAGGCTTGAGTCGACCGCAGGGTCGGCGCATGAAGGTTTCACTTTCCCACGGGTCAGCGCACGTCGACCTATGGTCGACGCATACTGATGTGTTTTTCAGATTGTCCAAAACTGCAGGCTATGCGTCGACGCATAGACCTGCTATGGTCGACCGTTCGCGCGCAAATTCAGTTTTTAAGTAATTCCCACTATGTTTGAAAAGTTGTTAAGTGGGTTGGTTGGTTTGTTACTATAAATATAAGTTCAGTTACTTGTATCAAAAGACAATTTTTTGACAAATTGATTCAAGTGTACAAAGAACAAGAAAAAGTGAAATAGGTGTCCAAGATTCTTCATCTTCATCTTCAACATCTCACAACACATCAATTACACACAACCATTTTTGAAGTACTTTGTGATTGGTTAAAGGTGATAACGTTCGAAGCCGAGATTGGGGAATCCGGTTCGAGTTGAAGCTTGCGACAGGTTTTTTCTTGAATAAAACCTTTAGGGTTTTGTCCTCTAAGATTGGTTTGATTTTGGGGTTCTCTTTTGGACGATTTCTTCATCAATTTTCAACTGAGCGAAGGTGATTGAGAAGAAGAAGTCTTCATCAATCTAGTAGCGGATTCAGTGATATTGAAGGGAAGATTTCGGGTTCGATTTGTTGTAGTTGAGATCAGCCGGGCCGAGGGTTTGAAGAACTGAGAGTTATTCAACAAAGGGGCTGGAATCGGAGGTTTATCAACAACAATCGAAGGACTTGATTCACCTTGAATCAAGAAACAAGGAGTGGAAGCAACATTCAACGTCTTGAGAATTCTGTTGTATAATTGCTTATCAATCCTTGTATAAACTGTTATACTCAACAGGTGATATCTATTAAAGCAATCTCAATTCTAGTTTTAGAATTGAGGGCAGACGTACCCCGAAGCGAGGACGACGGGGGAGCTACCTCATCAAATCTTTGTCTTCTCTATTCTTCAGCATATTTGTTTTTGGCTTAAAAATAAGTGATTTTTGTATAAGCTCTTTTATCAAACCTTGATATTAATTGAGTAAGAAGTTAAAACTCTGTTTTTGAATCCAAAGTACAATAAGATATTGTACTAGACTAATTGGAATCACTTACTCAACATAAATATCACTTGGAGTGTTTTTGCACACCAAGTGTTTGATAATTTGCCTAAACCAAAATTATCTTAGTTGTGTATCTAGTTTGGTTTGCTCTTTGAATCATTGGAACTAGGAATCCTAGCAAGTGAAATAAATCATTGATAGTGTGACTAGTGTAGTGATTCTTATTCTACATTATCACTAATCCATAGGCTAGACGCATATCCGGTTTTCCAATAACCATTCGTTTTAGACTAAATTTTCCTCGGCCGCTTCCGCACTTAAAACAAATTTTCAAAACCAATTTTTAATTGGTAGCGCCGACTCACTTTCTAATTGGGATCTATTCAACCCCCCCTTCTAGATCCGTGCCATAGTCTAACACCATTTGTCGTTTGCTCACTTGAGCACATAATTGTGTATATACTATTGTGCTTGTGTTTTTGTTTTGGTTGTTGTGGACCAAATGCAAAGAAATGGACTTAGATTCTAGGACTTTCCCTATGCAAAATTGGAGTAAAAGGACCTTAATGATGAATATGGGCCAAGCCTCTAAACTCACTCTTGTCCATTTTTGATTTGTTTCATAAAACTCTTTGATGTGTTTGTTCTTGTGCTAGGGGTTCTCACTTGAGTTTAATTGAAGGACCATTGCCATGTTCATCCAAAGTGAAAGATACAAGATACATTGAGGATCTCTTAAGGGACTTGTTTTTGATTGCTTGAGCTTACTATTATTGTGATTGCTTATTCCAAAGGATGGGAGCCACTTGGATCATCAACATGATCTCAAGAGAGGGACTCCATTGTGGTTTTATTTCTTTATCCCTCACCTTTTTGCTTTACTTAGGACCTAGCCTTTCTTCTTCTTCTCTCCATTCTAACCCAAGCCAAAAAAAATTGTGCAAACATTTAACCTTTGTTTTCAAACATTAGAAACCTAAGCCTTATGCTTTTGATTTTCAAACTTTCTTTTCATAACACTTATTTTGAATTGAATCTTTAAGTCAACTTTGACCATTTTTTGTATATACTCCTAATTGGTAAATATAACTCATTCAAATGTCTTTTGTGGTTCCAATGGCCACTTCCTTAATCAAATTTTTTATAACCTTTAGCTATTAGGTTTGAGTTATCCTTGTGGTAGATGTCATACTCACCTATATCCTTAGTGATGGACAATGAGTCTTCCATGCTTATTATAGGGTTAACCCCTCACTAGCATGTTGAAGCTATCCTCACATGGTGGATTTGTGGTTTGGTTGAGTTTTCTCCCTTTGATAACAAAAGACCTTAAGGCTTTTGGACCAATCAATTCACCAACTTGTTTTTTTGAGATTTTTACCCGAACTACGAGGTTTTGATCCTAATTTTTTTTAAGATGGTACGTAGGCAATGGGTTTATCCATCCAAACACAAAATGTAAATAAACTTGTATATTCTCTTCTCATCTCTTCAATCATGTTTGCACAAACAAAATTTTCACAAAAAACAACAACCTTACAACACGTATGAAAAGGGCTCCCTAGGAGTACCTAGGATGTTTTGGGTGCCTAACACCTTCCCATTACATAACCAACCCCCTTACTCAGATCTCTGTTTCTCTTTTACTAGTTTTTGTTAAAACTTTTAGGTTTTTGTTCGCTTTCTAACCATTCCTTTGGATAAATAGAAGTGTGGTGGCGACTCGACTTGTATGATTTACCTTGGATTTAGTCAATATCTCTAATGGTAACGAATACCCCGCTACAGTTACCCTGTCCAAAATGGCCAAAAAATCAATTTTTGGTCTGGGTAATCGGTTACCCTGATTAGGGTAATCGATTACCCAATCCAAAATGGCCAAAAAATCAATTTTTGGTCTGGGTAATCAGTTACCCTGATTAGGGTAACCGGTTACCCAGTCAATTTTTTTTTTTTAAAACTTCAACCGGATAACCCCAGTTTTTCCCGGGTGTAAACCCAATGCCTTGAGTCCGTGTAATATGTATTTGGTTATGAAAGTTCAATGAAATTATGATGATGAAATAATGAAAGCATGCATGTGCAGTAGGGCAATGGATCAGATGAAAGTCGTATCGGGGTAGGGTGAATTTTGAGGTATGACAAGGAGTTATCAAGTCTTAAACATAGGTATGAATATTAAAAGTAATATTTATACTAGATTGACCCGCTATGAGAATACTATATAAAATGTTATGCAAAGTGTCATAAGTTATTCTCATGGTGATAATGGTATATACCACCCTTCGACCTGAAACCACTATGGACCGTAGATGTAGAGTCGAGTAGCTTATTGTTGATCAAACGTTGTCCGTAACTGGATTACCATAAAGACAGTTGATGGGTACTCCACGAAGCATGCTAAGGGACATGAGTGACCTAGATGGAATTTGCCCATCCCGCGTAACTGGATAAATGTCTATGGGCCCAATATTGAACTGGACAAGGATGACACGGTTTATGCCTTGTGTTCAATATAGACATAAGGGCAAAAGGGTAATTGTACATATAAGTATTATCACAAAAGGATTTGTCAGATCACATGACATTTTCGTGTCTTGGGAAGCAGTGATGTGTTGCTAGATACCGCACACTGTTTATTATGTTAAATACGTGATTTAATATAATTGCCAATGCCGCGAAAACCTACAGGGTCACACACAAAAGGACGGATTGATGAGAGATAGAGTAACTAAGGAACACCGTAAGGTACGGTGCACTTAAGTGAATTATAGAACATCGTAAGGTACGGTGTACTTAAGTAGAATACGAAATATGGTAAGGTACCATGCGCTTAAGTGAGTTTGGCATATTATAAGATATGGGCCACATACACTTAAGTAGGCTTTTTAGCTTGCAGCCCACACAAGTGGTTCTATAAATAGAATCCTTGTGCAGAAGCATTTGTGCAGTTGCAATTTCGTTTCTCTCTCTATCTCTCTCACTAAAAGCCTTCATTCGTAGCAGCTAGCACTGAGATTGAAGGAATCTGTTCGTGTGGACTGAGTAGAGGCGTTGTCATCGTTCAATGTTCGTGATCGCTCCGTAGATCTGCATCAAAGGTTACAATCCCCACAAGAGGTAACGATTCTATCATTGATCATGCCCATTCGTAAGGATCATTAAAGGAGAAATTTTAAATTCCGTTGCGTTTTAGATCGCTCTTCTCCTTCAGTGGTATCAGAGCCACTTACGAAACCATGCATCTGATAGTTGTTTATTTTCTGTATTTTCTGTATTAATACGATTAAAAGACATAATGAATCAAAGAATAAACGAGTAATTAAATTTGGCATCATGTGTGTACGATTTGGATGATTGATGTTGACTATGCTTCGGAATCCGACATTAGTATGGTGAAGCAGCGATACATCGATCGTCCATAGGTTATGCAATTGAGATCGATCAAGTTATATATATGATATAAGTAATCCTGATGCAAAATACGATATATATGATATACTGTTTCTGTTTCGTTCATTCAAACACTTAATGGTTGTTTTCCTTTGAGCGATCAATGGTCGTTTGCTTCTTGATCTGACATTAGTATGGTGAAGCAATGACGTATTGATCAATCATACTGAATCAACAATCGAGATGTGTTTGACAGTCTGAAATTGGTGCATTAGGGTTAATGACGGCACAAGGGTTGTGTTGTCAAAGAGTTATGCGATCAGGGTTGTGACTGCGCAAGAGTTGTGCCTTAAAGTATCAAGTGTTGATGCGAAAAATGACGTCGATTTCAAATGACCAGGCAGCGGAACCCCCGTTCCCGCTGACCGGGCAGCGGACCCCCGGCTAACTCTGCGTAGTGTGATTGGTCGCCGAAATTTAATTTGGTTTTAATTAATTAAAATAATTAAAATTAATAATAATAATGTGTTTATTATTATTGTCTTGTGGTGATCGATTATGGCCTTAGTTTTCCTTTATTTTGTTTTGGGTTTTTAAAATACGACCTGCGTGTCGTGCCTCTCTTTTAATCTCTTAATGTAACTTCTTTTCTCATCTCACTCCCTCGTATGTAAAACGAGTTTCTTTTATGTAATGTAATGTTGTGAAGAAAGAGAAGAACTCAATATCAAAGGAGGACAACCTTGAAGATCTTGCTTGGAGAAGCTTAGATCGTTATTAGGTTAGCTTAGATTCTCTCATTGGCTTGGGACAACAATTGCGCTAGGGGCCATAACTGTTTCATTATGTATATTGATGCATGTGAATGTATGTTGATGCATGTGAGAGACGATTTATATGATAAATAAGCCGGTGAGATCAGAATAATTGCAAATTCCCTCAAATTAAATATTAAGTTTATGCTTTCCAAGTTTTAGCACTCATCAAGACTAGTATCGGATAATGTAGGTTTCACCTATGCGAGGTGCATGTTCTATATTAGTAAGGTGCGATGGGATAATTGTAATATCCAATTGCTAAAACAATGGGTCAAACTTAACTAAACAAATTATAATAAGATTATATATGTTTAGAAGCAAGAGTTGGAAATGATCCATGTGATGGATTGGAATAAGGAGTTATTCACCCAACTAAAATATTCGAGAGTTGTATTAGATACAATTAGAAGGAGTTCCTACCTAAATAACCTAGTTTTGTGTAATCCGCCTACGCGGACTTAAAACAAAGTGAAATATGGATATCGACCCACTAGAAAATCTTCCAACGGGATTTTCCGAATCAAATGGTGAGGGTCATTTTTTTTGATTAAAATAGTGGGAGCATATTTAATTAAAGGCCTAATTAAATATGTTATTGATACTTATATTTTCATTATTTTCATGTAGATTACCATGACAACAAACACCTCTAACAACATTTTGCGATCAATCCTTGACAAGGAAAAATTATCTGGGACAAATTTTCTGGATTGGCACCGAAATCTGAGGATTGTCCTCAAACATGATAGAAAGCTATATGTCTTGGAGAAACCTGTTCCTGAAGAGGAACCTCCTAGTTTTGCACCTAAGGCAGAAAGAGATGCTTATAAGAAGTATATTTATGATGCCAATGAAACTGCTTGTCTCATGCTAGCTACCATGAACTCAGAGTTGCAAAAGCAACATGAGAACATGGCAGCGTTCAATATGATCGAACACCTGAAGATGCTCTATCAAGAGCAAGCAAGGTATGAAAGGTTTGAAGTTCCAAAAGCCCTTTTTCAAGGCAAGTTAGCTGAGGGAGCCCTTGTAGGTCCCCATGTCCTCAAGATCATTGGGTATGTGGAGAACCTTGAGAGGTTGGGTTTTCCCCTCGGAAAGGAACTTGCGACTGATTTGATCTTGCAATTGTTGCCAGATAGATTCAGTCAATTTGTCCTAAATGTCAATATGAATGATATGGACAAATCTCTTCCTAAACTGCTAGCCATGTTAAGAACTGCTGAGCAGAATCTGAAGTCAAAAGGGAAGTCCATTCTGATGATCGGAAATGGAAAGAGATAGAACAAAAGACCCACCAAGTAGGGTGATAAAGGGAAAGGCAAGGAAGTTGCCAAACCCAAACCCACTATTGCTGCTTTGAAGCCTAGTGGAGGCATAGCAAAGGAAGGCACCTGCTTCCATTGCGGTAAGACCGGACACTGGAAGAGAAACTGCCCAAAGCACCTGGAAGATAAGAAGAATGGAGTAGAGACTTCAACTTCAGGTATTTCTGTTATTGAAATTAATTTATCTACTTCTGCATCATGGGTATTAGATACTGGATGTGGTTCTCACATTTGTACCAATGTGCAGGGGCTAAAAAGGAGTAGAGATTTGGCAAAAGGTGAAGTTGACCTACGAGTTGGCAATGGAGCAAAGGTTGTTGCTTTAGCCGTAGGAACTTATGTATTGACTTTACCTAGTGGTTTAATAATTCAGTTAGAGAACTGTTATTATGTACCTGCAATTAGCAGGAATATTATTTCCGTTTCTTGTTTGGACAAGTTTGGTTTTTCATTTATAATAAAGAACAATTGTTGCTCAATTTATTTGAATGATATATTCTATGTTACTGCATAAATGAACAATGGACTCCTTGATCTTGAAATGCCTATTTATAACATTAATACTAAAGGATGAAACCTAATGAGTTAAATCCAACCTACCTTTGGCATTATCGATTAGGCCACATAAATGAGAAACGCATTTCCAAACTCCATAAAGATGGACTCTTGGACTCTTTTGATTATGAATCATATGAGACATGCAGATCTTGTTTAATTGGAAAGATGACAAAGTCTCCATTCACAGGAAAAGACATGAGGCCTAGTTGCTCTTGAACTCCATTAAGCATAGGTAAGGTCCTAATTATAATTCCTTTCTCCTTTTTGCATTGGGTTCACACAAACAATCACAAAAACAAAACAAAGCAACAATATATTTATATACAATAATAAGCTCAAATGAGCAAAAGGAAAATAAACATAAACATGAGCTCAAATGAGAAAAGGGAAAAGACAATATGAATAAATGAGCAAGAAATTAAATTGCATTAAAGTAAATTGCAAGAATTAAATGCTTGAATTAAAAGTTAGTAATTAGTAATTAGTGTTAGTGTGCCATAAGGCAATTTAGCGCTATGTTAAGCAATCGTAAGTGGACTAATGTAGTAGTCACACCTATCTGAGGCCGGTCAATAAAATTATAGGCAAATAAACACAAGTTAGAGATCATGACTAGTAAGCCAAGCTCCTACAACTTACCATGCCAAAAGAAAAGAGGAAAGGCCTTGTATGGATTTCAGGTTTTTTGCTTGACCAAGAAGCAACCTATCTTGGACACAAAGCAATTCACTTGATCTTTGATCAAGTTGAATTTGATTTGGATCAAAGAAGGTTAAGCCTCTCATATGTCAAGGCTAACCACAAATCATTAACTCATTGGCCAAAATAAAAAGAAGAAGATGAAGGTGAAATGAAATTAATAGAAAATGAGAATTCAAATGACATAATCAAAATACAATGGTCAAATATGAATGGAATCAACGTCAACCAATGGTAAACAGAAGTGAAATGAAGATTAGAAGTCAAGAAAGGTCAAACATATTTTTGGTATTTTTTGGAATTAAAATAAAACATAAAATAAAATGAACAAATATGGTCAAACTTCAAATTCAATTCAAATCAACTTGAATAAGCCCAATTGAATCATCATAAGTCTAACATGGTCAAACAAGGTTTGATAAATTTTCTCAACATTTTTTGAAAACAGAAACTACTTTAAAATCAATTAAAAGCATTAAAATATAACACACATGAATTAAAATCTCAAATAAATCTCAAATCAATTAAGAAATTAATGAGAATATTTTCATAGACTTATCATGATCCAAATGTGTTAAGAAAATATTTTTGGAATATTCGAATATCAAAAAGTAATTAAAATGAATTAAAAACTATTAAAAACAAAATAATTCACAAAAAATATTAAATGGAATCACAAAACTAATTAAAAATCAGATTATGAAACTAGATTTAAAAAAAATTGCAATTGGTCACATATTTTTGTGATTCCAAATAAAAGAGTTATGAATTTTTGAAAATAAATGGAATAAAAGAAAATAAAACAGAAATTAGGAAAATATGGAAAATCAGGGAACGCACGATCCATTTCATTAATTGACGTGGACAACATCAACGGATCAGAGGTACGCGCGCATCATGTACATGAGTCAAGCGCGAAATAGAATGAATTAAAAAAAGTCATACAGAACAAAAGCCAGGATTAGATCGTGTATGTTATATCCAAAGGCCAAGGAGGTTCCACGTGGGGACGGTGGTGGAAACCACCGTCTTCTCCGGTGAGCCAACAGAAACCGGCCACCAGTTGCAGGTTTTGCAACCTCAACCAAAATACACATGCCTTATACCAAATTAAAGCTGGGGTGATGTACATCACCCCTGTAACCTTGGATTTCTCTCAAGATCTCTATGGAAGGAGAAATCTGAGATGGAAAATCCAGGTGTTCAATCTGAAATGCAACAATTCACAAAATCAAAGCCACCATTGGCTTGCCTCTCACACGAGGACTTCAGAGAACCAAACAAACACAAGCAATTCACAATATACTATGAGATACAGATCAAAACAGTTGAGCAATGAACCTTTGGAGAGCAGCTTTGATCAGCACGATCCCTTCCAACTCTTGCTTGCAGCTTGATCTTAAGGTATAGTATGAGTGCAAGGCTAAGGAATTAGTATTGAAGATCAACTGATTTTGTTGAAATTCAAACTTGAAATGAGAAATCAAAAATGAGAATTCCTTTGGTATGGTTGGGTTTCCAATTCTGCAGAGCTTCAGGTTGATTTAAGGATGAAAAATGAATGAAGCAAGCATGCTATTTATAGAGGGAGCTAATGCCAAGTGAGGAGAAACTCGTGTGCATGAAGCTTTGGGTCCTCCATGCATGGGCCTGTACAGGCGCATGTGAGGCCCAAAAGCAATTGGAAATGAATGCTAAGCTCATTTGAAGCAAGTTTGGACGTGCAATTTGAAGGGTGTTTACTTGTGCATGAAGATTCCAATTGAAATGCATAATGGATCACAAATGTTCCCCTCTTCGAAAGTCACTCATGGAAAATTCAAACATAGGCATATGAGTAATGGTTGGAAAGGTCTTTACATAAGGAACAAAAGTTATATTGGGCAAAAATCCATTTGGAGTTTGGAAATTTATGAAAACTGGTCATGAAGTTTGATGTACAAAACATGTCTTTGAAAAAAATTGCCAAAAGTGACCAACTTCAAGCCCCTCTGTTTCAATGATGCAAGCCTCAAATTGAAATACCTCCAACATCAAAGTTGTAGATCTTTTCAAGATGATCAATTTGGACTTAAATTTTGCATAATTTGGAGTTTTGATGAGAAAGTTATGGGCACTTGAAGTTGGACTTTTTTAAGATTCAATGGCTTTGGTCCAAAGTGACCTATAATGTTTTGTATTATCACATGTTTTTATTTTAGGATTATTGTAAGACCCTAATTTTGACCCTAAGATCTCTCATGGCATCATATCATTGCACATTGCATTTGCCTCAAGGATCATAGCATCTTGGCTCCTTAATCCTAGGGTTGAGACTTGTGTGAGTTGGTTTGAGACCACCAAGCATGCTTGAATTGTATATTATGGATTTTATTATTTTTTTTACTAACCAAAAGCACAAAAATATGTCACTAACATCTTTTGACTTGTAGCTCAAGCAAGCATGTGATCCAAGACTCCTAGGAGGCCCCTATGCTCAAAGAATGGCCAGATGAAGTTGAAAGCAAGCATGATAATGGTTCCCATAGCTCTCAATCATCATATATGCCTTCAAAGTATCTCAATTTGTCAATTTGATCAAGATAAACCAAAGGGCTTGAGGATTGTTTCCCAAGGAAACCCTAATTCAACTGTGCATCAACTATGCCTTGCTCATGAAGCAACCTCAACCCATGATCAAATACAATCAAGGGAAGTTCTTTCATTCATAATTTCATGCATATATTCCTATGTGAGTATCCTTAATCATCAATTCACCAAGATTTGAAGTTTGGACTTGAGAAGTTGATCAGTCAATTCATTTAACTATTTTGAAATCCACTGAGACCTAAATTTTAATGTGTTTGTCAAATGATGATTACCCCAAGAGAAAAAATGTTATTAAGAACCATATGAACAACTTTTATGTTCATAAAAAATTGATTTGAATCTCGAAAGGTCATCATCCATTTCAAAACATTATAGGTCATTTTGACTGAAACCCTAATTTTGGATCGACTTCCCAAGGACCTAACTCACTCATTTTTCATGATTTTTAGGTGGTATCAAATTAATTGGGAATTTTAAGATGTCTACTTAATTTGTTATGTTGAACAAATTTTCATAATCCTAAAAGAAGTACATGTGATAATACAAAACATTATAGGTCACTTTGGACCAAAGTCATTAAAATGTGAAAAAGTCCAACTTCAAGTGCCCATAACTTTCTCATAAAAAATCCAAATGATGCAAACTTTAAGTCCAAATTGATTGTATTGAAAATACCTACAACTTTTATGTTGAAGGTTTTGTCATTTAAGGCTTGCATCATTGACATAGAAGGGCTTGAAGTTGGTCCATTTTGGCAAAATTCACATACACATGTTTTGTACATTGAACTTCATGGCCTGTTTTCATAAATTTCCCAATCCCAAATGTATTTTTGTTCAAAATAACAATTGCCCCTCATGTCAATAACTTTCCAACCATTACCCACATGACCATGTTTCAATTTGGCAAAGTGCATTTTCGAAGAGATGAAGATTTATGTTCATTTATGGAAACAATGTTGAAACTTCATGCACACTCCATTGCAATGCCATGTACACGTCCAAACCTGATCTATGTGACTTCAGAATGCTAAACCAATTGCATTTGGGCCTCCCATGCGCCTGTACAGGCACATGCATGGAGGCCCTCATTCCACATGCACATGAATTTTGCCTTAAGGCGCCTAATACTCTGCAGAATTGGAATCCCACCCTTCACCTAAAGGAATTTTGAGTTTTCTTCTTCAATTTTTTAGTTCAATTTTCAACTTCCTTGGTTGATTATTGAACTCGAATTCCTAAGCCTAGCTACCTTGCCATCTAAGGATCACATTGCATCAAAGAGTTAGGAGAGATCGTGCCTTGTAGAGTTGCACTTCAAAGGTTGTTGTTCAAACTTTTTCCATTCGAATCTCCCTGGATCTTGCTCATTTCTTGTGTTTGTTGGTTCCTCTGAAGTCCTCTCATAAGAGGCAATTGATTTGTGTATTTAATTTCATAAATTCATCAAGTTCAAGTTGAACACCATAAACTTCCATCTCAGATTTCTCTTCATATAATAATCTTGAGAGGAAACCAATGGCACAGGAGTGATGTACATCACCCCAGCTTTCCAATGATATGAGGATCGTGCATTTTAATGAACTTTTCAAAACCTGCAATCCACCGGAGTTGGCTTGCTCGCCGAAGAAGACGGTGGTGTACACCACCGTCCCTCATGTGTGGTTGCATCTAGATCGTTTGATGTCTTTTCCAGTTTGAATCATGACCTTTAGATGTTATGACTTATAATAATGTTGCATGTTTCGCCTTTGACTCTGGATCACCATGAGTGCGCGCCTTACAGCCTCTTGATGTGCCACCTCATTTAATGAGCTTGACCCAATGCGCCAGGCTTTTTCTCAATTTCTGAATTTCATTTTATTTTCTTTTATTTCCTTTTATTTCAAAAATTCATATCTCTTTCATTTTAAATCCAAAAAAAATATGGGACCAATTGCAATATTTCCCTTTTTAATTCTAGTTTCTGAAAATGATTTTTAATATTTTTTATTTTGCCATTTGATATTTTTTGTGAATATTCTCTTTTCTGGTTATTTTTAATTCATTTTAAATAGTTTCCAATATTCAAAAAATACAAAAATATTTTCTTAACATCTTTAAGTGATAATGAATCTAAGAAAAATATTCTCATCAATTTCCAAATTGATTTGAGATTTATTTGAGATTTTAGTTCAATTATGTTTTTTTATTCATTTTTAATTGTTTAAAAATAGTTTCTAGTTTCTAAAATGATGAAATTTTTTGTCTAACTTTGTTTGACCTTGTTGAACTTAGGATGATCCATTTGGACTTTTCCAAGTTGATTTGAAATGGATTTGAAGTTTGACCTTTGTTTGATTATTTTAATTCAAGTATTATCTTAATTCTCAAAAATACCAAAAATATTTTATTTGTTTCTTGACTTCTAAGTTTCATCTTGATTCTATTTACCATTGATTGACTTTGATTCCATTCATCTTTGGTCAATGTATTTTGCTTATGTCATTTGAATTCCATTTATGTACATTTCCATTTCTTCTTCTTCTTCTTTTTCTTTTTGATCAATGAGTTAATAATTGGTGGTTAGCCTTGACATATGAGGGGCTTAACCTTCTTTGATTCAAATCTAATTCATCTTGATCAAAGATCAAGTGAATGGCTTTGCATTAGAGATAGGTTGCTTCTTGGTCAAGCAAAAAACCTAAATCCATACAAGATCCTTCTTCTTTTCTTTTGGCATGGCAAGTTGTAGAAGCTTGGCTTACTAGTCAAGGTCTCTAACTTGTGTCTGTTGCCTATAGTTTTATTGACCGGCCTCAGATAGGTGTGACTAATACATTAGTCCACTTACGATTGCTTAACATAGCGCTAAATTGCCTTATGCCACACTAACACTAACTACTAATGACTAACTTTTAATTCAAGCCTTTAATTCTTGCAATTTACTTTAATGCAATTTAATTTCTTGCACATTAATTCATTTGCTTTTGCCCTTTTCTCACTTGAGCTCATGTTTATGTTAATGCAATTTTCCTTTTGCTCACTTAAGCACATTATTGTGTATATACTATTGTGCTTCTTTTGTTTTGATTGTGTGAACCCAATGCAAATGGACAAAGGACTTAAATTTTAGGACCTTACCTATGCTAATAGAGTTTGAAGAGCAATTAGGCCTCATGCCTTTAGAGTGCTAAAATTGTCAAAGAGCAACTAGGCCTCATGCCTTTATAATGCTTAATATTGAAGACATTGAAAGGACCTAATTCTAAACTCACTCTTGTCCATTCTTTATTTGTATTGTGGAACTTTTTGATTTGTGTGTTCTTGTGTGCTAGGGATCCCAAACATGCCAAGTAGAAGAACCATTGTCATGAGCATCCAAAGGGAGAGATACAAAAGCCATTGGAAGATTCCTAGGAGCTTGATTGTTATTTGCTTGATTGCTTGAGTTATTTGCTTATTGCTTGCTAATTCCAAAGGATGGGAGCAACTTAGATCATCACTATGATCTCAAGAAGGGAACTCCACGTGGTTTTATTTCTCTTCCTTCATCTTTGCATGTTTAGGACTTAGCCATTCTTCTTCTTCCCTCCACTCTAACCCAAGCCAATTTTTTGTGCAAACATTAACATTGTTTTCAAAAATTAGAAACCTAAGCACTATGGTTTTGATTTTTTTTTCAAACTCTTTTCATAACACTTATTTTGAATTGAATCCTTAAGTCAACTTTGACCTTACTTTGAGAATACTCTTCATTTGTAAATACAACTCACTCAATTGTTTTGTGGTTTCAATGGCCACTTTTGCCAAAGCTTCTCATAAACATTAGCTATTAGGTTTGAGTTATCCTAGAGGTTGATATAATACTCACCTATATCCTTAGTGATGGACTATAAGACTTTCATGCTTATTATAGGGTTAACCCATCACTAGCATGTTGAAGCTCTCCTCACATGGTGGATTTGTGGTTTTAGGTTGAGTTTTCTCCCTTTGATAACAAAAGACCTAAAGGCTTTTGACTAATCAATTCACCAACTTCTTTTGAGATTTTTACCCCGAACTACGAGGTTTTGATCCTAATCTTTTTTAAGATGGTACGTAGGCAATGGGTTTATCCATTCAAACACAAAATTGTAAATAACTTGTATATTCTTTTCTCATCTCCCCAATCATGTTTGCATAAATATATATTTTCACAAATACCAACCTACCTTACAACATTGGTGAAAAGAGCTCCCTTAGAGTACTAAGGATGTTTTGGGTGCTTAAAACCTTCCCATTGCATAACCAACCCCCTTACCCAGATCTCTGACATTTTTATTAGTTTTTGATTTGATAAAACTTCTCGGTTTTTGTTCGCTTTCTAACCTTTCCTTTGGATAAATAGAAGTGCGGTGGCGACTCGAATTGTATGATTTACTTTTGATTTAGTCAATAAATCTAAAGGTAACGAATACCCCACTACAATTATGAAATTTTCTCCAACATAACATTTGAAGTAGACATCTTAATATTTCCAATGCAATTGGTCTCACCTCAAAATCATAAAAAATGAAAGAGTTAGGTCCTTGGGAAGTTGACCCAAAATTAGGGTTTCAATTAAAATGACCTTTAATGTTTTGAAATGAATTATGACCTTCCAAGTTTCAATTGAATTTTTTATGAACATGAAAGTTGTTCATATGGTTATTAAGAACATTTTTTATCTTGGGGTCATCTTCATTTGACAAACACATCAAAAGTTAGGTCTCAGTGGACCTCAAAATAGTCAGATGACTTGACTGGTCAACTTCTCAAGTCCAAACTTCAAATCTTGATGAATGAATGATTGAGTATACTCACATAGGCTCATATATGCATAAAATGATGAATGAAAGAACTTCCCTTGATTGAATTTGATCATAGGTTGAGGTTGTTTCATGAGCAAGGCACAGTCATTGCACAGTTGAATTAGGGTTTCCTTGGGAAACAATCCTCAAGCCCTTTGGATTATCTTGATCAAATTGGAAATTTGAGATACTTGGGAGACATATATGATTATTAGAAACCTTGTGAACCATTTTCATGCTTGCTTTCATCTTCATCTAGCCATTTCATTAAGCCTAGGAGCCTTGGGTCACATGACTGCTTAAGCTTCAAAACAAAACAAGTTAGTGACATATCTTTATGCTTTTGGTTAGTAAACAAAATAAGAAAAGCAATAATATACAATTGAAGCATGCTTGGTGGTCTCAAACCAACTCACACAAGTCCCAACCAAAGGGTTAAGGAGCCACACATGCTATGATCCTTGAGGCAAATGCAATGAGCAATGATATGATGCCATGAGGGATCTTAGGGTCAAAATTAGGGTCTTACAGATATCAAAGTCGGTAGAAGGATTAGTGATCATTGTATTCAATGTAGCCGTTTTCCATGTAAATTACCATTTTTTAATTTTTGTAAAGATCTATCGAGTCTTGTCATTTATAGACTACCATTCCATTAAATAAAGTTAAGCTTTTATCCAATTGTTTCTACTCTTATTTATTATTCAACCAAATAGATTTAAATTTTATAATGATCATTTTTGAAATTAAAATTTTAAATCAAAATCATGTTTTCTTAAATATATAAAACAACTATTTTAAAAGCAATTGATTTCTTTAAAAGGAATATCAACATTGGTTTGAAAAGCGGTGAGCCCTAAATGTGGAGCATTATTGGTTCTCCCTAAGCAGTTAGTGTGATCCTTGTTTCATCCCTGGCAGTATTTCAGCAAATTTTCGGTAACTGAGTTTTGTTGGTTTCCTCAGCTGAGTTTGTATTTGGCCTCCCTTGAGTTGTAGGCGCGTTATTCCAGCAGTTTGTATGGTTTCGGCAGATTTTGCTTCTCCGCAAGTCATCATCAGATTTATCCTAACCTCTGTTAGCCCTGATTTTGAGCAGCTATTATGATTATCTCCCCTGCAGGGTTGTCTCCCATTTGATATGGTGTTGACCTAAAATTCCCCGCAGAATTGATAGCAGTTTCCTCAGCAGATCCTCTCCTTGTGCTTTCCCCAGCCATGATTGAGCCTTCAAGATGATTGTTTTTCTCTCCCACAGTTGTTTCCTACCTGAGGATTGGCTAGGAATTATATCGATGATTCAAACTAATAACATTTGTATCCTTTGCAATCGTTGTGTCAGTATAATCATCATATATAAATATACATATACATATACATTCATAAATTTCATTATTGCATTATTACACTTTGTAATTCATTTTTCACTTTGATCCTCTGCTATGGTGGTACCATTTCCCTATGTAGATCTGGTGTGTCTGTCCTCTTTTAATTATAGAGTGTCAGCCCATTAATCAGAAATAATTTAACCTTTCTCCTTTTCCCACTGAGTTATTTCCTCGTGGTTGATCATCTGGATGGAACCGCTCCCCTTGAGTTATATCCTCATTGGGTTGAGTCTTTGATTGATCGTTTTCTTTCTAGATCCTACCTAGATAGATGCTTTTTGTCCCTTGAGGGTCTATTACCCAATAACTGGTAATATTCTTCTCAAATTGCAAGTATTGTCGCTTTTTCCCAATACCCGGAAAGAGTAACCCTTTTCTCCCCAACGGAGTCGTTTTCACGTTTCCCCAGGAAGTATATCCTTGATATGTTCATCCTAACCGATGACGGATATTTTCTTCCCCTGCTTTGAGTTTATCCTTGATATGTTCATCTTAACCAGTGACGGATATTCTCTCTTTGGTTTTATGCCCAGTAAAAAGGTAGTTGTAATCCCTACTTTCTTTCCCTAGAGAGTTAATCCTTGATATGTTCATCCTAATCGATGACGGGTTTCCTTCTCTTTGTGGTCTTCTGCCCAGTAAACCGGTAGTTGTAAATCCTGTTTTTTTTCCTTCTATAGAGTCTATCCTTGATATGTTCACTTTAACCAGTGACAGATATTCTCCTTGTGGTTTTCTATGCAGTAACTGATAGATATAATTCCTATTTTTCCCCTCTGAGTCTATCCTTGATATGTTCACTTTAACCAGTGACGGATATTCTCTTGTTGGTATTTTGTCCAGTATCCGATAGATGTAATCCCTACTTTTTCAGTCAGTTTATCCTTGATATGTTCATCTTAACCGATGACGGATATCCTCCCTAATTTCCCCCGGCAAGTCTATCCATGATATGTTCATCTTAACCGATGACGGATTTTCTTTCCTTTTGAGTCTATCCTTGATATGTTCACTTTAACCAGTGACAAATATTCTCTCCCTTTGGTCTTCTTCCCAGTAACTGGTAGTTGTAAATCCTATTTTGCCTTTTTTTTTCCCAGCAGTTTATTCTTACCTAGTAACCGGTAATGAATACACCTCCTGGTTGCCTTCAGCGAGTCATCCTTGATATGTTTACCATAACTGGTAACGTGTGTCCTCCCTGTTAGAATTTGTTATCCCCTTTACCCAGTAAGCAGTAGTGGATAATACATTTTTGTTACTCCTTTGTTGAAGATCATTTCTTCCCCAGTTGAGTTTGAGTGCGTATTTCCTCAGTGGAACCGCCTTTCCGTGTTTGGTTCAGGTATTTCAGCTTTGTTCTAACTCACTTGTTTCCCCCGCAGATATCCTTCTATCCCCAGTTGAGTCTTTCCATTGATTTATTTTCATGGAATCACTCGAGTCCCCCGGTAGTGCTAAGTCGTAGCCTAGCCTATGCACGATCTTCTCCCCCCAGAGTCTCTGTCTCCCCAGAGAGTGTTCCTTACAGAATGCATTATACTCCTGCGGACCTTCAGTCTCTCCGAATTATTTTCCTTTGTGGCAACATTTTTCCCACAAAGATTTATTTTAACATTCATATCATATGCATCATGAGGTCTCTTAGGGACCTAAATTTGTTTCTATTGTTGTTCTTTAAGCCCATTCTATTGATTCAATGCGAGAATTTAACCTTCATCTCCTCAGTTAGAACGTTCTTAAATAGGGGCAGCTGTAAGACCCCAATTTTGACCCTAATATCCATCATGATATTCTCATCATATGCATTAGCATTAGGATCACACCTTGGCATTCTCCTTACCCCTCATTAATTGGGTCTGCAATGGGAGAGATCACGAAGAACATTTGATTTTATCTTACTTTGTATTTTATCATTTATTAACCAAAATACCAAAAATATGTCATTGTATAGTTTGACTCTTTTTGTTGGAAGTGTACATGCTCACCTTTGATCTATCAAGCTCACATATAGGGTTTAAGACCCTCATTACAAGGATCTCAAACAAGAATTGGTCTACTATGGCTCTAAGCATTATATATGGATTCCCGTAATCTTCACATGTTATTTTGATCAAGAAATCATCAAGAGTTTGGAATTGGTTTGCCTTGGAAACCCTAATTCATCTGGGTATCTTATGTGACTTCTTCAACAATTGATCAAATATTTCAAGCGATACTTCATATTTCATCATCTTATGCATATATGATCCTCCATGAGTCCCAAAACTCAAGAGGATAGCAAGATAGCAAGTTGGTTCATGGTGGTTGATTAGAGGAAGTCAACTAATCAAAATTGGGGTTCCCTAGACCCTATCTCCTAAAATTTTTGTCATACGAAAATGATTACAAGAGAAATGTTACTCTAAATGACATTTCAAACAACTTTCATGTTAAGGTATAGAGCTAGTTTTTCTTGGAAAGTCATTTTTTATGGTGAAAGATTATAGGTCATTTTGTCTAAATCCTAATTTGGAGGTCAACTTCCCAAGGCCATAACTTGCTCAATTTTTATGATATGAAAGCCATTCAAGTTGAATGATCAAATTTAAGATGTCTACTTCAACTTTGATGTTTTAAGGAAGAGAAAATTCAATTTTGACATGCATGTGATATGAGGAGACATTATAGGTCATTTTGGACTCATGCCATTGAACAAGTGATTTTCCTCAACTTCTAAAATGCATAACTCCTTCATATTAAATCCAAATGACGTTAAATTTGTGACCATTTTTAAGGCCTTTGAGAGAGATACAACTTTGATGAAGTAATGTTTCTCATTTGAAGCTCATATAAAAAGTTAGCCTAGGTGGAAGAAGTGAACATATGGCTTGACACTTAGAATTTTTTTTGATATGTTTGATTTTCCAAACTTCCACCTCAAAATTCATCATGATCCAAGATTCAAATGAAAAGGTGTTCAACATGAAATGTGTTCCTCTTGATCTAACCTTTCCAAAAAGTCCAAGTTCATCCCATTTGGACAAAGTATGAGTGACTTGCACATGGCTTGAAGTTGGATCACCATTTGGCATAATTGAACTTCTATTTCACATACACAAATGCATGGCTTGCTAACATGACTTCAGCAATGTTTGTACTCAACTTTGGACTTGATTGAATGATTACATGGGCCTATCACACGCCTATGCATCCATGCAAAAGCAATTGTTACTTTTGGAGTTTTGAAAGAAGTGTGCAATTATCAAGTGCTTTGGCTATAAATAGAACCTTCCATGATCAGAATTAAGGATAATGGCGTGCCAGCTTTGAATCCCCAGCCTTAAACCCTCTCATTCAAAGGATAACCTTGAGGATTTCCATTGGAAATCGAGTTTGAATCTCCACTGTTTTGAGATTCAAATCTCCAAGAGTCCTGCTTCCTTTTTGATTCAATTCTACTCTATCAAACATCCATAGCAAGACTAAGTGAAGTTTGAAGCAAGATTGTGACCATCTAAACCTACAGTGGAGGTGATTTTCTCATTTTTTTCATTTCTTCAATTCTCACTCAATTCTCCATAATTCTTCTTGATTTTTGGTTGTCTGAATTCCTACCAATGTAGGCAACAAGATTGAGTTGCTTTGAGGTTAAATCGAAGTAACTCAGATCATGATCCTCAAATTTCAACTCCCTGTATCTTTCAATATACTTGGAGTTAGATGAAATTGAGGCCAGATTCGAGCTCCTGAGCATTTTTACTTTAAAGTCATGTCCTCCTTTTTTATTTTGGTGATGGTTGAAGGTGGACCAGTCCGGTGAGGTCCACTGGAGAAGAAGACCAGAGTTGTAGCTTCGGCGGTGCGTTGGCATGTCTCAGACCATAGGATCCTCTTATTTTGTTTTAATGTCACGCGTTGGTTTTAATTACCATCCCTGCAGCGTATTGACTTAGGTCTATTGTGGAACACACACTGAGATCCACTTGATTTTCCACCTCAATTAATGAGGGAGATCAAGTGGTCCACGTATTTTAGAATTTTCTGATTTTTAGTTTAATTGCTTTATTTTCATTAATTCATATTAATTTTAATATTTATCCATAAAATATGGGACTTTCACCAAAAAATTTAAAAAAATTCCTTTTTCATTTTCTGAATTAAAATTATTTCTTGGATCATTATTAATATTTTTCATGATTTAATTGTTTTTGTGCATATTTTTAATTGTTTAAAATAGTTTTAACTTTCCAAAAATAATGAAATTTTTACTCCAAGGTCCTTTGACATTGTTTGACCTATGATAAATCTCATGGACATTTCTTTGGTGTTTTGATGAGGTTTTAGGATTTTGACCAACCATAATTTAATTTAATGCATTTTTAATTGATTTTAATTGTTTAATTGCAAAATATATTATGTTGAGCTTTTGGTATTGACTTTTTGAGTTTGACTTGTGTTGTTGGGCCTTGGTCAAGGTTGATTTGACTTTGTTGAGTTAAAATCATTGGATTTAGGGGATTGATGAAATGTATATTTCATCTACCAAAATGAATGAATGATTTTAATTTGATAAAAGTCCTCCTTTGACCAATTTGCGTTGATTCCATTTCCCCTCCCTCTTCATCTCAATCCCATTCTATTCTCATTCATTTCATGGACCTATGATATCTCTATATCCTAAGGCTAGTTGATTGAAAAATCAACATAAGTATGAATGAGATTAGGTTCATCCCTTTTGTATTTTCTTTTAAGTGTGGTATGTTTTAGGAGTATGGTTCATAATACCATATATCTAACATGCACTAATACTACAAAATTTATTGTCCGACCTCAAATAGTTGTGACTTCTACATAGGTCCAATTACGATTGCTTAACATAGCGCTAAATTGTGACACAAAAGACATAGCATTCTAGTAAGTGAGATTGTAAGTCTCCCCCCTTTCATGGTATTGTATGGAAACTTGACCTTTTTTCCTTCCTTTGCAAGATGTCTTGGTTCAAGGATCCATGCTTGTGAATAGTGAGTTGAGTGTTCTCCAAAGAATGACTTAAACAAAACAAAAGAGAAAGCAATACTAAATTCTAATCAACTAACAACTAACATTTAATTTCAAACCATTTACTTTTATGCACTTTAAATTCAAGTCTTTATTCATTTCCCATTATTCATACCATTTAACTTGTTTATTTTAATGTCATTTGAGCCATACTTTGTGATTATATTGTGATTGTATATACTTGTTTGTGTTTATGGTCCTTTGACCTTAATGTAAATAATAACAACAAAAACCC
This sequence comes from Lathyrus oleraceus, assembly GCF_024323335.1. NCBI lineage: Eukaryota > Viridiplantae > Streptophyta > Magnoliopsida > Fabales > Fabaceae > Lathyrus > Lathyrus oleraceus. The sequence continues at coordinate 50,728,745 of NC_066581.1, read as the reverse complement.
TAAAAGACATTTGTTTGGACAATTGGATTTGATCTGAGACATTGGACTTAGAATTAGGCAACACTCCCTATGAAAAAGGACTTGGCCAATGCCAACTTTCATGAAACCAAGTGCTTGTGAAGTGAACTTTCATCTGATGCAAATACTGAAGATCCATTTGAGTTCATCTGCAACATGATTTTAATGAAGTTGTTACTTTGAACCTGTGTCTAATGCATATCTCTGAAGTCATCTGATACATGGGAGTTTATGAATAAGATCGTAGAGTTGCTAAGCTTGGATGTGGCTATCTTTATTTGATATCTTGCTCTTCATCTTGCTATTTGTGTATTGATATTGCTTGATTCTAAAGTCCAAGGGAAAATTGGGTTTCTATATGACATTCTTGTCTATTGGATTGCATCCCATTGGTCAGATCTTTTCAACTCTTAACTTTTAAATTTTTGCTTAGGATTAGTATCTTCATCTCCTCCCACTTCTTTAATTTCAAATCTCTCCCTCCTTTTAAAATCTTCTTTGCTTGTGATTTCTAAACTTAGACTTTATTGCAAAAATTAAAAACTTTGGCCTTATGTCATTACATTTTTAAACTTCTTTTTCTTAATCAAATTTGTAAATGAATCTAATCATACTTGACTTAAAATTTCAAAAGACAAAAAGAACTAACACTCATTCAAACCCTTTTGGGCCTTTTGTGCCTTTGTTAAACTTAAAATTTCGTTAAAGCAACTCATTAACTTTGAAATTGATACTACGAACTACGAGGTTTTGATCCCTCATTTTTATGTTGGTACGTAGGCATAAGTCCGAAGGTCTTTCCAAACACAAAAATATAATTAATGAATTATTTTCTCATCCCCACACTCTATTTATTGCAAACATCATTTTTTACAAAAACACATATGCACAAAAAAAAGGGCTCCCTGGGAGTACCTAGGACACTTTGGGTGCTAACACATTTCCTCTGTGTAACCAACCCCCTTACCTGTAATCTCTGGCATTTTATTAGTTTTGATTTGAAAACTTTTTATCTTTGGGTTTTGTTCGTACTTTTCCCATTTCCCTTGGAAACAATAAAAGCGCGGTGGCGACTCAGGTTTTATCGACGTTAAGTTTATCCATAGCTTAATGGTAATGAATTTACCGCTACAATAATGATTCGAACCTCAGTAACAATATGATAAAAGAAATATGAAAAAACTTCAAAATTGAATATCATAACTCATCGCCATACTGTTCGAAGATGAATGGTGTTGTCGAGGTAGCAAACAAAAATATAAAGAAGATTGTTCAGAAAATGGTGAAGACATACAAGGATTGGCATGAAATGCTACCTTTTTTTGCATGGTTATCGTACCACTTATAGCGGGGTATTCGTTACCTTTAGATTTATTGACTAAATCAAAAGTAAATCATACAATTCGAGTCGCCACCGCACTTCTATTTATCCAAAGGAATGGTTAGAAAGCGAACAAAAATCGAGAAGTTTTATCAAATCAAAAACTAATAAAAATGTCAAAGATCGGGGTAAGGGGGTTGGTTATGCAATGGGAAGGTTTTAAGCACCCAAAACATCCTAGGTACTCCTAGGGAGCCCTTTTCACAGTTGTTGTAAGGTAGGTTGGTATTTATGAAATTTATTTGTGTAAACATGATTGGGGAGATGAGAGGAGAATGTACAAATTATTTACAATTTTTGTGTTTGAATGGATAAACCCATTGCCTACGTACCATCTTAAAAAAGATTAGGATCAAAACCTCATAGTTCGGGGTAAAAATCTCAAAAGAAGTTGGTGAATTGATTGGTCGAAAGCCTTAAGGTCTTTTGTTATCAAAGGAAGAAAACTCAACCTAAAACCACAAATCCACCATGTGAGGAGAGCTTCAACATGCTAGTGAGGGGTTAACCCTATAATAAGCATGGAAGTCTTATAGTAACTCACTAAGGATATAGGTGAGTATTATATCAACCTCAAGGATAACTCAAACCTAATAGATAATGCTTATGAAAAGCTTTGATAAGAAAGTGGCCATTGAAACCACAAAAACAATTGAGTGAGTTGTATTTACCAATGAGAAGTATTTACAAAGTATGGTCAAAGTTGACTTAAGGATTCAACTCCAAAATAAGTGTTATGAAAAGAAGTTTGGAAAATCAAAAGCATAATGCTTAGGTTTCTAATGTTGAAAACAAATGTTAATGTTTGCACAAAAGTTTTGGCTTGGGTTAGAGTGGAGGGAAGAAGAAGAATGGCTAAGTCCTAAACATACAAAGATGAAGGAAGAGAAATAAAACCACGAATGGAGTTCCCTTCTTGAGATCATAATGATGATCCAAGTAGCTCTCGTCCTTTGGAATAAGCAAGCAAATAAGCAAATACTCAAGCAATCAAGCACACAATCAAAACAAGCTCCTAGGAATCTTCCAATGGCTTTTGTATCTCTCACTTTTAGATGCTCATGACAATGGTTCTTCAATTTGGCTCAAGTTGGAATCCCTAGCACAAGAACACACACATCAAAAAGTTCTATAATGCAAACAAAGAATGGAAAAGAGTGAGTTTAGAGATTATGTCCTTTCAAAGTCCTCTTCAAGATTAAGCATTCTAAAGGCATGAGCCTAGTTGCTCTTTGACATTTATGGCACTCTAAAGGCATGAGGCCTAGTTGCTCTTTAACTCCATTTTGCATAGGGAATGTCCTAGAATCTAAGTCCTTTTGTCCATTGGCATTTGGTTCACAACAATCAAAACAAAACACAAGCATAATAGTATATACACAATTATATGCTCAAGTGAGCAAAAGGCAAATTGCATTAACATAAACATGAGCTCAAGTGAGCAAAGGGTAAAAGCAAATGAATTACATGTACAAGATATTAAATTGCATAAATGTAAATTGTAAGAATTAAAGACTTGAATTAAAAGTTAATGGTTAATAGTCAGTGTTAGTGTGCCATAAGGCAATTTGGCGCTATGTTATGTAATCGTAAGTGGACGAATGTAGTAGTCACACCTATCTGAGGCCGGTCAATAAAAATATAGGCAACAAACATAAGTTAGAGACCTTGACTAGTAAGCCAAGCTCCTACAACTTGCCATGCCAAAAGAAAATGAGAATGATCTTGTATTGATTTAGGTTCTTTGCTTGATCAAGAAGCAATCTATCCTTAATGCAAAGCCATTCACTTGATCTTTGATCAAGATGAATTAGATTTGAATCCAGGAAGGTTAAACCTCCTATACATCAAGGCTAACCACCAATCTTTAACTCATTGATCAAAAAAGAAAAAGATGAAGAAGAAGATGAATAAGAATGTACATTAATGGAATTCAAATGTAATAAGCAAAGTGCATTGACCAAAGACAAATGGAATCAAGGTCAAACAATAGTAAACAAAAGCAAATTGAAACTTAGAAGTCAAGAAACAAATAAAATATTTTTGGTATTTTTCAAAATTAAAATAATACTTGAATTAAAATAATTAATTAAAGGTCAAACTTCAAATCCATTTCAAATCAACTTTGAAAACTCCAAATGAATCATCCTAAGTTCAACAAGGTCAAACAAAGTTTGACAAAAAATTTCAGCATTTTTAGAAACTAGAAACTATTTTTAATCAATTAAAAATGAATAAGAAATAACCTAATTGAACTAAAATCTCAAATAAATCTCAAATCAATTAATAAATTGATGAGAATATTTTTTATAGATCCATCATCATTCAAAGAGGTTAAGAAAATATTTTTGTATTTTTTGAATATTGGAAACTATTTAAAATGAATTAAAAATAACCAGAAAAGAGAAAATTCACAAAAAATATCAAATGAAAAAATAAAAAATATTAAAAATCAATTTTAGAAACTAGAAATTAAAAGGAAAATAATGCAATTGGTCCCATATTTTTTGGAATTAAAATGAGAGAGATATGATTTTTTGAAATAAAAGGAAATAAAAGAAAATAAAAGAAATTAAAATCCGAAAATGAAAAATGGGAAAATATCTGGCGCATTGGATCCAGTCTCATTAATTGAGCTGGCACATCCAAAGGTTATGGCATGCGCGCGCATCATGGACTTAAGTCAACTGAATCACACAGCGCATTAAATAAAGTCATAAGAAAAGAGAAGCTCTGATTAGATCTGGAAAACAAACCAAGGGTCCATGTTCAATCATGCAAACGGACGATGGTGTACACCACCGTCTTCTCCGGCGAACCCAGGGATTCCGGCCAAAAATGCAGACAAACAAAACTTAACCAAATGAAGCGATCCTCATATCATTGGAAAGCTGGGGTGATGTACATCACCCCTGTACCATTGGTTTTCCTTCTAGATCCCCATAGGAAGAGAAATCAGAAGAGGACAATAATGGAGTTCAAATTGAACTTGATAATTTTGCAAAATTAAAAGCACAATTCAAATGCCTCTGATGAGAGGACTTCAGCCAAGCCAAGAAACAAGCAATAATCAATGAGTTTCGAAGAAGAAAAGTTTGAACATCCACCTCTGAAATGTAGATCTATGGAGCACGATTCTTCACAATTCTTGGTTGCAGTTTACTCTTGAGTTGAAGATGAAGCAAGGCCAAGGAATTTTAAGTCCAATGATCAACCAATGAAGTTAAAAATTGGATCTGAAATTTTAAAATGAAAGAGAGAAATTCCTTTAGGTGAGGTTTGGGATTCAATTTTGCAGCATATCAGGCGCCTTCAGGTTGGAAAATAGTGAAGTTAGGCTCATGTATTTATAGCAAGGCAACGTGGAAGCATGTAAACTTCATGTGCATGAATGGAGAGGGCCTCCATGCATGGGCCTGTACAGGCGCATGGAGGGCCCAAATCCAATGCCAAATGAGTATTCAAGTGTGAACAAAGTGAATTGGACGTGTACATGCAATTGATTTCGAGTGTGCATGAAGTTTTCAAATGGTTTCCATAATTGCACCAAAATCTTCTCCTCTTCGAAACTAGCCCTTACCAAAATGAAACATGGCCTTGTGGGTAATGGTTGGAAAGGTCTTGACATGAGAATCAATTTTTATGTTGAACAAAACTTCATTTGGAATTGGGAAATTAGTGAAAATTGGTCATAAAGTTCAAGGTGCAAAACACGTGCATGTGAAAATTTCCAAAATGGACCAACTTCAAGCCCCTCTGTTTCAATGATGCAAGCTCCAAATGACAAAACCTTCAACATAAAAGTTGTATATCTTTTCAATACAATCCATTTGGACTCAAATTTTTCATCGTTTGTATTTTTGATGAGAAAGTTATGGGTACTTGAAGTTGGACTTTTTCACATTTCAATGCCTTTGGTCCAAAGTGACCTATAATGTTTTGCATTATAACATGTATTTATTTTAGTATTATGAAAATTTGTTCAACATAGAAAATTAATTAGACATCTTTAAATTTCCAATTCATTTGATCCCACCTCAAAATCATGAAAAATGAGAGAGTTGGGTCCCTGGGAAGTTGACCCAAAATTAGGGTTTCAGTCAAAATGACCTATAATGTTTTGAAATGGATGATGACCTTACAAGCTTAAAATAATTTTTTTATGAACATGAAAGTTGTTAATATGGTTCTTAAGAACATTTTTTATCTTGGGGTCATCTCCATTTGACAAACACATTAAAAGTTATGTCTCAGTGTATTTCAAAATAGTCAGATGAATTGATTGATCAACTTCTCAAGTCCATACCTCAAACCTTGATGAATTGATGATTGAGGACACTAAAATAAGCTCAAATATGCATGAAATGATGAATGAAATAACTTCCGTTGATTGTATTTGATCATGGGTTGAGGTTGCTTCATGAGTAAGGCACAGTTGATGCACAGTTGAATTAGGGTTTCCTTGGGAAACAATCCTCAAGCCCTTTTGTTTGCTTTGATCAAATTGACAAATTGAGATATTTGGGAGGCATATATGATGATTGAGAGCTTTTTGAACCATTTTCATGCTTGCTTTTACTTCATCTGGCCACATCAATGAGTATAGGGGCCTTATAGGAGCCTTGGATCTTATGATTGCTCAAGCTACAAAACAAAAGATGTTAGTGACATATTTTTGTGCTTTTGGTTAGTAAACAAAATGAGAAAAGAAATAATATAAAATTCAAGCATACTTGGTGGTCTCAAACCAACTCACACAAGTTCCCACCCAAAGGTTAGGAGCCAAGATGCTATGATTCTTGAGGCAATTGAAAAAATGCAATGATATGATGCCATGAGGGATCTTAGGGTCAAAATTAGGGTCTTACAGATGCCCTTATTTAAGGTCATTCGAGCCGGAGATATGAAGGTTAAAATCTTCGTCTCGACGAGGTAGAATGGGCTTAAATAATAACAAAGAGACGAATTTTGGTCCCTAAGAGACCTCATGATGCAAATGTATGTATGCCAAAGTTAATACTCTATGGGGATATATGTCCATAAAGGAAAAGAAATCAGAAGAAACTGAAAATCCATATGAGTAATATACTCATAAATGGAACAGAGACTCTAGAGACTTTACTTGGGAGTAAAGGGATAAAATGCATGAGCAGGTCACGACTTAAAACTTGTCGAGAGACACGAAGGGATTCCATGAAAATAAATCAATGGAAAGACTCGAGCTGACGCAAAGATGCTTGTATTGGGGAATATGTCAATACAGCAAACCTATCCATAAAGGGTACTTCAGATAAAGATCTGGACTCAGATGGGGAAAACCCATCAAAGGGACTCAAGCTGGGAACATCTTCAAAGGACTCCGATAGGGAATGTCCAATGATGACTCAGCTGAGGAAACAACAAGAAAAAATGAGATATTACCGGTTACTGGGTAATAAGCTCAAAGAGACATGTGACCAAAACACCGGTATAAGGGTGAGAGAACAACACGCTCAGGGAGAATGAATATCTAAGACCGGTATAAGGGTGAGAGATATCAATCATCCAAAACATCTGAGGACGACCTAAAAAGGTATATTTCAACTCAGGAAAAATCTGACCCCACAGGGGACCAAAAGTCATAATAGGGAGCAGAAAGGAAGGGACACCAAGGATACCGGTTACTGGGCATATAATAGGTGACCAACCAAAGCGTGAATTGGAGAATATTTCCAAAACACTCATCATCCGAAAGGAGGGCTGAAAAAAGCAAACTCGATTACAGGATGGGCATTCGATTCCATAAGGAAGTACGAATCTTACTCGACTGGGGAAAAAGACTTCGACTGAAGAGCGCATGAGATATATTATCTATTACCGTCAGAACGTAGATAACATACTCGCATGGAGGATTATCCACAACCGGTTACTGGGTTAATAAAGGATAAATTTACCGAAAAGAAAGGACATCGGGATACCGAATACTAGGTATATAATGATGACCAATCAAAGGGGAGAAACGATCATTACCAAACCAGGGTAAATGAAAGATGACTCACTGGGGATAAATTGCTTTATTAGAGCAATCATCCAAGAGATATATCACCGGTTACTGGGAGATATACTCAAAAGGTGAAGGAATCTCAATACCGAATATTGGATAAGGATAAACCAACAAAGAGGAGATTACATCTATCGGTTACTGGGTAGAAAACCACAAAAGAGAGTAACCGTCATCGGTTAGGATGAACAAAATCAAGGGTTAACTCTGCAAGGCGATAAAGTGGGGTTTAGAACTACCGGTATAAGAGTAGAAAACCACAGAAAATAGGACTTACGACTACCGGTTACTGGGTAGAAGGCCAAAACACTCCGCCGTGGAAAAGATGGACAATTACTGGTTACTTAGCAATCATTCATCTAAACTACGGGGAAGCTGCAAGGGAAAATAACAGGAGTAGTCAATCTAGGAACAAACTAGAGAGACACAATGAAACAAGACTCAATCCAATGAGGATATAACTCAGGGGAGTAATTCCATCCCAACACATATTTTGAGAGGAAACTGAAACAATAATCATCCACGAGGACATAACTCAGTGGGGAATTTGGAAGAAAGGATAAATACTTTCTGCCTATGGGGGCTGACTCTATATAGAGAGATCAGACGCACACATCCGCTTGGGAAAATATATATATCACCAAATAGCAGGAAATAACAAACAAAGATATATGGCAAAGAATGCAACATGAATATGTGAATGTTAAAATTATGCATGTATATGCGTGTTTTATGTATGATGAATGCTGACGAACATACATATCTAACACAAACTAGTCCAGGAATCAATGGACATACATCTGGTACTACATCTCAAAAGAGAAAGCCAGGCCCACTGGGGAAAATCCAATCTGGTGGGGGCAACCAATACCAGGAAACACCAATCTCTGCAGGGGAAAAAGTCTGATGTTAAGGATCAAATAAAGTCACTGCCAAGGGCAAAGATCACTGCTAGGGGAGCAAACAGGATCACCGGGAATCAGAGACTGCTGTTGGAAAAGAGCAAAGGGAACACAATCACCAAAGATGGGGATCTTCCAACAGTACGCAGAGAACAGGATAAGATCAGTCAGAGGAAATCTACTAGGATCTTATCAGGAGGTGATGTAGAAATTTTGTGGGGAACAACCACCAAACAGAAGCACATCAAACAAATCACTTCTAGCCATGAAGGAATATCCCTGTTGCGGAGAAGGAGAACCAGTTACTCTTCTAGGGAAGGAAAAGAAAACATCTTCCTCAGAAATTCCAACGCCAAATCGGGATCAAACAGAGCCTCGGTTGGGGAGAACACACGGATAAGATTCCTTTGTAGAAAAAATTCTACTGGGGAATTACCGGGACAAGATAGAAACTCTGTGGGGAACAACCACCAAACAAAAATTTCACGAATCAACACAATTCCTTATACTGCTGGAGAAATAGTATCTGCTGAAGAAAGGAGAAACAACGCTCCACTGGGGATAAAAAATGAACACTTTTATCACCCGCTCTGCTAGGAGGAGAAATCATCCGAGAAGGAGGAAATGACAGCAATCAGGCTCTGGCCAAGCAATTCTCCTGGGGAACACTGTTGGCGATCAAATCGAGGATAACCTGAAAGCGATCAGCTGGAGATAACCTGCTGGTGACAAAAATGGGGAAGTCTCACATGAACAATCCTATTGAGGATGGATAGGAAGCAAACCTGCTGGAAATCACAGTACGTGAATCTGCTGAGGGTAAGCTACAAACCCACTTGGTGAAGTATTCTACTCATGCTGGGATTTCCCGTTCGTTCTGCGGGAGAATTCAAATCTGAATAAAGGGAATATCAACCTCCTCGAAAATATAGCATATCAATTTATCAATCTATAAGGGATTTTAGGTCAATCCACACAAGGTATGACAACCATATAATCGATAACACAAATGCTAGATCCAACTTCAACTGGGGAGCTAGAAGACTGAGACCAAACTCCAGACTCTCTGGGGGACTTGGTGAGATGTTAGAGATATACTCTTCTGAACAAAATGGGACCAAAGCTCCAGACTCTCTGGGGAATTAGTGATGCTTAACCTTCTTCTGCGCTTACGGAGGAGACACCCTTAAAAAAAATGAAGAGGATACAAGTATGCCAGGAATAATGAACAAATGTCTTACCCTTTCGGAGATCATACTATCCTTGGGAGAGCACTGAAGATGTCCCAATTATCCTTTTTAGTCATTGTGAATGTTCACTTTGTTTAAAAACAGTTTGAAAAACTTTGTTTATTTTAAACAAATGATATTTATCAATTAAAACATGCAAACATTTGTTAAGCAGAAACAAATAAGAGTGCAAAGAATTGGATAAAGGCTCAAATTTATTTGATGGAATGGTAGTCTGCAAATGGCAAGACTCCATGGATCTTTACAAATTTGAAATTGGTGATATATACTGGAAAAGGGCTACATTGAACATAATGACCATTTCTCCACCAACTCTGAATCCAATGTATTTGAAACTTCAGTTGACGACGACTGAGCGAGAATCTCTGACAGAAGACAGCTAGAAAACAAAGTCTTGTCAGGATGTAGTTACTTGCCAAATCCCTAATTTTTGCCTAGATTGCCCCAGGGTGAGGTACTCAATCTAGCGGGATAATATATATTATATATATATATATATATATATATATATATATATATATATATATATATATATATATAATATATATATATATATATATATATATATATATAATATATATATAGATATAGATATATATATATAATATAGATATATATATATATATATATAATATAATATATATATATATATATATATATAGATATATATATATATATTATATATATATATATATATATTATATTATATATATATATATATATTCATTTTTTTTATGTCTCTAACTTTTGCCTGGATCGCCCTTTCGGGTTTTCAATCCACCGAGACGCTCATTTTTTGCCTAAGCCGCCCTTTTGGGTTTTCAACTTAGCGAGCTATTATGTTTTTATTTTAGGCGGAGTATTTCTTGACTGCATCTGAATTCACAGGACGAGTGAAATCCTCCCCATCCATAGTTGTAAGTATCAAATCCCCGCCTGAAAAGGCTCTTTTGACAACATATGGACCTTCATAGTTTGGAGTCCACTTGCCCCTAGAATCGGGTGCGAAAGACAAGACTTTCTTGAGCACAAGGTCACCTTCTCGAATCACACGAGGCTTGACCTTCTTATCAAAGGATTTCTTCATCCTTTGCTGATACAACTGACCATGGCACATGGCAGTCAATCTCTTCTCTTCAATCAAATTCAGTTGGTCATAACTACTCTGAACCCATTCAGCCTCAGTCAACTTGGCTTCCATCAAGACTCTCATTGATGGGATCTCCACCTCTACTGGGAGTACAGCCTCCATGCCGTAAACGAGAGAGAAAGGGGTTGCCCATGTTGAAGTGCGGATGGATGTACGATAACCATGCAAAGCAAATGGCAGCATCTCATGCCAATCTTTATACGTAACAACCATCTTCTGGATAATCTTCTTAATGTTCTTATTAGCAGCTTCAACAGCCCCATTCATCTTGGGTCTATAAGGAGAAGAATTATGATGTGCTATCTTGAACTCGCTATAAAGCTCTTTCATCATCTTGTTGTTCAAGTTAGATCCATTATCTGTAATGATCTTATCTGGAACATCATAACAGCATATGAGTTGATTCTTGATAAACTTCACAATAACCTGCCTGGTCACGTTTGCATATGACGCCGCTTTGACCCACTTGGTGAAGTAATCAATTGCTACGAGAATAAATCTGTGACCGTTGGACGCTTTTGGCTCTATCATGCCAATCATGTCAATTCCCCACATGGAGAAAGGCCATGGTGATGAAATCACATTCAGAAGTGTCGGGGGAATATGAATCTTGTCCGCATAAATCTGACACTTATGGCATTTCTTCACGTATTTGCAGCAGCCAGACTCCATTGTCAACCAATAGTAGCCTGCTCTCAACATCTTCTTTGCCATGGCATGTCCATTGGAATGAGTACCAAATGAACCCTCATGGACTTTAGTCATTAACAGGTCTGCTTCGTGTCTATCCACGCATCTGAGCAGGACCATGTCAAAATTTCTCTTATAAAGCACATCACTTTTGAGGTAGAAACTGCCAGATAATCTCCTCAAAGTCTTCTTATCTTTAACAGATGCCCCAGGCGGGTAAATCTGACTCTGAAGCAAACACTTGATATCAAAATACCATGTCTTATCATCTTTCACTTCTTCTACTGCAAATACATGAGCTGGTCTATCCAAGCGCATCACAGTGATATTGGGGACTTCATTCCATGGTCTCACCACAATCATCGAAGCAAGCGCATCTGCCATCCGATTCTCATCTCAAGGAATATGATGGAAATCAACCTCAGTAAAGAACGTTGAAATCCTCCTCGCATAATCTATGTATGGGATGAGGCCAGGCTGATTCATCTTCCATTCACCCTTAATCGAATTAACAACAAGGGCCGAATCACCATAAACATCAAGATGTTTGATCCTAAGATCAATACATTCTTCCAAACCCATAATACAGGCCTCATACTCCGCCATATTATTCGTGCATTTTAAAGTGAGCCTTACTGTAAAAGGAAAATGTGTGTCCTGAGGAGTAATAATCACTACCTCAATACCATTTCCATATTGATTTACAGCACCAGCAAACACCATGCTCCATCGGGAACCAGGCTCTGGCCCTTCATCGAGCGTAGGCTCATCGCAATCTTTCATTTTCAAATACAGAATCTCCTCATCCTGGAAGTCATACTGAACTGACTGATAATCCTCAATTGGTTGATGTGCCAAGTGATCAGCCAAGATACAACCTTTAATAGCTTTCTGAGCTCGATACTCAATATCATACTCAGACAACAGCATCTGCCAACGGGCAATCCTCCCAGTTAAAGTAGGCTTCTCAAAGATATACTTGATTGGATCCATTTTAGATATCAACCAAGTCGTATGATTCAACATATATTGGCGTAAGCGCTTAGCAGCCCAAGCCAAAGCACAACATGTTTTCTCAAGCATTGAGTATCGAGACTCACAATCAGTGAACTTCTTACTCAGGTAGTAGATGGCATATTCCTTCTTCCCTGATTCATCTTGCTGACCAAGGACACATCCCATAGAGTCTTCAAGAACTGTCAGATACATAATCAAGGGTCTCCCTTCCACCGGCGGAGATAGAATCGGAGGCTCGGACAGATACTCTTTGATATTATCAAAGGCCTTCTGGAAATCCTTGGTCCAATCATGACGCTGATCTTTCCAGAGGAGCTTGAATATAGGCGCACATGTGACAGTCATGTGGGATATAAATCTGGAAATATAATTCAAGCGGCCAAGAAAACCTCAGACTTGCTTCTCAGTTTTGGGCGCAGGCATCTCTTGTATTGCTTTGACCTTGGCAGGATCACTTCAATACCTCTCTCACTGAAAATAAAGCCCAATAACTTGCCAGAACGGACTCCAAATGTACACTTGTTAGGATTCAGACGAAGCTTATACTTCCTCAAATGCTGAAAAAGCTTCAACAAGTGCTCTACATGTTCAACTTCCGTTCTCGACTTTGCAATCATATCATCAACATATACCTCGATCTCCTTATGCATCATATCATGAAACAAGGTAGTCATAGCTCGTTGATACGTGGCTCCGGCGTTCTTCAAACCGAAGGGCATCACTCGATAACAGAATGTTCCCCAAGGAGTGATGAATGTTGTCTTCTCCATATCCTCGGGTGCCATTTTGATCTGATTATAACCGGAAAATCCATCCATAAATGAGAAGACATTGAATTTAGCTGTATTATCTACCAACATATCAATATGTGGTAGAGGAAAATCATCTTTCGGACTAGCTTTATTCAAGTCTCTATAGTCCACACACATTCGGACTTTTCCATCTTTCTTAGGCACGGGCACAATATTGGCCATCCATTAAGGATATGTAGAAGTCACCAGAAACCCTGCATCAATTTTCTTCTGCACTTCTTCTTTAATCTTCACTGCCCTATCAGGATGAGTTCTTCTGAGCTTCTGCATCATAGGCACGCACTCAGGCTTCAAAGGCAGGAAATGTTGCACGATATCAGTATCCAGACCAGGCATGTCTTCATATGACCAGGCAAAGACGTCGACGTATTCTCGTAGCAACTCAATCAACCCCTTCTTAACAGATTTTTCCAGGAGTGCCCCAATCTTCACTTCTCGCACACAATCCTCAGACCCCAAGTTGACTGTTTCCAGATTCTCAAGGTGCGGCTGAATGATCTTCTCTTCATGCTCAAGTAGACGGGTAATCTCGTCAGGAATCTCTTCAACATCATCTTCTTCGGCCTCAAATACAGGGAACTCAAAGTTGGGAGATGGTGTTGGATCATTATGTTCAATGGGTTTGATCAACCTGCATAATGATTTAGGATATAAAAGAGATTTTAGAATTCAAACAAGGCAAATCATTATGCAGATGAAAAGATTGATTTTATTCTATTTTTAGGGTTTTATGTGATCACCAATTTCATGTAGAAAAGCGAAAAGTGAAAATAACTTGGAAAAACAAACATTTAACATGAATTTATTGAATGAATATCATTGTACTTATGGGCCAACAATGTCATCACTTCTCCTTTTGGCATGGGAGAAGGGTTTTTAAACAAAAATGAACATTACGTTGACTTATGGACAACTGTTGGAACGTCAACAGCGACCCAGTTATTGTAGACCCCTCCAGGGATTACAAAGTTGCCAGAATCTTCCTTTGCATCCTCTTCTACAATAGCAGCAACTTCCTGATCTTCAACCGTGTGGATGAAACCACCACTCTGAAACAGCTCATGCTTGTTAAAAGTTCCTGAAGAATACCCTATGCCAGCCCGGGATTTATTGTCTTCCAGCTTGATCATTTGTCCTAAACCAGTAGTTGCGCCATGCTCAATGGCCAACTTCGCATCATTGTAGGACGCAAATGAAGAAGTTCCTTTCTTAGAAGGCTCAGCAATAGACAAGGCTTGGAACGGAATCCCAACCTCGTCCTCAGCGTCAATGTAAGAAAAGGAAGACAGATGGCTAACCAAGAGAGCCTTCTCTCCTCCTACTACCATCAACTTTTTGTTCTTGACAAATTTCAACTTTTGGTGTAGGGTGGATGTCACGGCGCCTGCCTCGTGAATCCATGGTCTGCCCAACAAACAGTTATATGATGGGTGAATATCCATGACCTGGAAAGTGATCTGGAAATCACTTGGTCCAATCTTGACTGGGAGCTCAACCTCTCCAATCACAATTTTGCGGGATCCATCAAAAGCTTTCACAACCACTCCACTCTGCCTCATGGAAGGCCCCTGGTATGACAGTCTAGCAAGAGTGGATTTTGGAAACACATTCAGTGATGATCCAGTGTCTACCAGCAAATTAGACATGGTATCATCCTTATAGTTCATTGAGATGTGAAGTGCCAAATTATGGTTCCTTCCCTCCTTAGGGAGATCAGCATCACAGAAACTCAGCTTGTTACAAGCAGTAATGTTTGCAACAATACTATCAAATTGTTCTATAGTGATGTCATGATCTATATACGCCGCGTCCAACACCTTCTGTAGAGCTTCTCGGTGTGGTTCAGAATTCAATAACAAATATAACACAGATATCTTTGAAGGCGTTTGTAGAAGCTGATCTACAACATTGTATTCACTCCTCTTGATGAACCTCAACATCTCATCACATTCCTCTTTCATCATGCCATTCTGGCCAGCAGGGACAGGAGTGTTAGCAACAGCGGCGGTAGGTCTATTCACAGCAAGTGTCGGATTCGGAGAAACAACAGAATTCCCCAACGGACGAATAGCACTATCAGGAGTATCAACCCTTCTGGTGTCAGCCTGGGGTTTCGGCGGAGCCGAGAAAATGCGACCACTACGAGTCAGGCCACTAACATCAACGATGTTAACAACAGAAGTGGAGGGTAGAGGCACCTCCTTCCCATCTTCCAATGCCACAACATTATAATGATAGGGAACAACCTTATCAGAAGAATATGGCACAGGACACTTCTTTCCCATTTTCTACTGCAACAACATTAATAATCGTATTATAACGATGGGGAATCCTGCTGTAATATTGCGTAACAATCGTATCAAATCATACACTTTAACGACTTTCGCACTACATCCTAAAAATAGGCCAAGATGGGCTTGATAAACTAAGGTCCTTGGCTTCTAAGGTCTATATTGGAAAGAGTAATGTCTAACCACAACTTACTTGTGTGACATTATTGATCCCAACATGACCTCCACCAAGTGAATGGACTTGCAAGTCAACTTGCTAAGGAATAACTCCACACAAGTCAACAAGACTACGCCATTCTCCTATCCTAAGTGCACTTGAGTCTGGGTATAGAACTCATCTCACAAAGATTACCAAGCATACAAGGAATTAATATTCAAGCAATTCAATCATTACATACAATACAGTAATCCCAAATTGCACAAAAATATGTCACAAAACAATACAACACAATAAAATATGAAAAGTAGGCAAAACCCACTAGGGAATGTCCCCAGCAGAGTCGCCACTTTTCTGTAGCGGGGTATTCGTTACCATTAAAGATATTGACTAAATCCAAGGTAAACCATACAAGTCGAGTCGCCACCACACTTTTATTTATCCAAAGGAATGGTTAGAAAGCGAACAAAAACCTAAAAGTTTTAAAAAAAACTAGTAAAAGAGAAACAGAGATCTGGGGAAGGGGGTTGGTTATGCAATGGTAAGGTGTTAGGCACCCAAAACATCCTAGGGAGCCCTTTTCACACTTATTGTAAAGGTGTTTGTTTTGTGGAAAAAATTTATTTGTGCAAACATGATTGAAGAGATGAGAAGAGAATATACAAGTTTATTTACATTTTGTGTTTGTATGGATAAACCCATTGCCTACGTACCATCTTAAAAAAGATTAGGATCAAAACCTCGTAGTTCGGGGTAAAAATCTCAAAATGACTTGGTGAATTGATTGGTCCAAAAGCCTTAAGGTCTTTTGTTATCCAAGGGAGAAAACTCAACCTAAAAAGAACCACAAATCTACCATGTGAGGAGAGCTTCAACATGCTAGTGAGGGGTTAACCCTATAATAAGCATGGAAGACTCATTGTCCATCACTAAGGATATATGTGAGTATTACATCTACCTCCAGGATAACTCAAACCTAATAGCTAAAGGTTATAAAAAAGTTTGATTAAGGAAGTGGCCATTGAAACCACAAAAGACATTTGAATGGGTTATATTTACCAATTAGAAGTATATACAACAATGGTCAAAGTTGACTTAAAGATTCAATTCAAAATAAATGTTATGAAAAGAAGGTTTGAAAATCAAAAGCCTAAGGCTTAGGTTTCTAATGTTTGAAAACAATAGTTAAATGTTTGCACAAAAAGTTTTGGCTTGGGTTAGAGTGGAGAGAAGAAGAAGAAGGGCTAAAATCCTAAGCATACAAGAGGTGAGGGAAAAGAGAACAAAACCACACAAGGAGTCCCTCTCTTGAGATCATAGTGATGATCCAATTAGCTCCCATCCTTTGGAATAAGCAATCACACAAACATAAACTCAAGCAATCATCAACCAAAGTGGATCCTTCGAAAGACTCCTCAATGTATCTTGGATCTCTCTCTCTTAGGAGCTCATGGTAATGGTTCCTCAATTAGGCTCAAGTTGGGAGTCCTAGCACAAGAAAACACACATCAAAAAGTTCTATGATCAATCAAAGAATGGGCAAGAGGGAGTTTAGAATATGGTCCTTTCAATGTTCATCTTCAAGCTTAAGCATTCTAAAGGCTCAATGCCTAGTTGCTCTTTGACTCCAAATTTGCATAGGGAAGGTCCTAAAGTCTAAGTCCATTTTGTCCATTTTTGCATAGGGAATGTCCTAGAAACTAAGTCCATCTCTCCTTGCATTTGGTTCACAACAATCAAAACAAAAACACAAGCACAATAGTATATACACAATTATGTGCTCAAGTGAGCAAAAGGCAAATGGCATTAACATAAACATGTGCTCAAGTGAGCAAAGAGGAAAGTAAATGGGTAATATGTGCAAGAATAGTAAATTGCATAAAAGTAAAGAGCAAAAAGTAAATGTTAATGGTTAATGGTTAGTGTTAGTAGTTAGTGTGCCATAAGGCAAATTTAGCGTTATGTTAAGCAATCGTAATTGGACTTATGTAGAAGTCACAACTATATGAGGCCGGTCAATAATAATGTAGGCAACAACACAAGTTAGAATTCTTGATTAGTGAACCAAGTTCCAACAACTTGCCATGCCAAAAAGAAAAAGATAATTGATCTTGTATTGGTTTAAGTCCTTTGCATGATTTAGAAAACAACCTATCCTTAACACAAAGCCATTCACTTGATCAATTGATCAAGATGAATTAGATTTGAATCAAGGAAGATTAAGTCTCCCTAATCAATGCTAACTTATCAACCTTCAACTCATTGATCAAAAAGGAAGAAGAAAAAGAAGAAGAAGATGAAGAATGGATAAGGAAAAGGAAAGATCAAAATGCATAAGATGAAATAAGATGTACCAATCCATATGTATTGACCAATTGACATTGAAAGTCAAAGTCAAACAATAAGAAATCAGAAATGAGATGGAGATTGGAGATCAAACAATAAGCATAATATTTTTGGCATTTTTAATATTAAAATAAACTTGAATTAAAAATAAAAGAAAGGTCAAACTTCAAAATTACTTCAAATCAACCTTGAAAGGTCCAAGTAATTTATCCCAAGTTCAACAAGGTCAAACAAAGTTTGACAAAAAAAATCAGCATTTTTAAAAGTCAGAAACTATTTTTAATCAATTAAAAATGAATAAAAATAACCTAATTGAACTAAAATCTCAAATAAATCTCAAATCAATTATAAAATTGATGAGAATATTTTTCATAGATCCATCATCATTCAAATAGGTTAGGAAAATATTTTTTGTATTTTTTGAATATCAAAAACTATTTAAAATGAATTAAAAACAACCAGAAAAGAGAAAATTCATAAAAAATATCAAATGACAAAATAAAAAATATTAAAAATCATTTTAAGAAACTAGAAATTATTTGGAGACTAATGCAGTTGGTCCCATAATTTTTGGACCAATAATAAAAGAGATATGAATTTTTGAAATAAAAGGAAATAAAGAAAATGAAAATCAGAAAATAAAAATGTGGAAAATCAGGAAGCGTTGGATCACGTTCATTAATTGACGTGGCCAATCTGATGGTCCTGAAGCGCACGCTCATGGTGAGTCTAGGTCAATACAACCACACACTGATTAAACAAAAGTCATAACATCTAAGGGTTGGGATTGAATCTGGAGATGAGATCCAACGATCCAGATTCAAACTGGCAATGGGCGGCCATCGGAGCCACCTTCTTCTCCGGTGAGCTTCCAAATTCCGGCCAGATTTGTAGGTTTTCAAACCTTCACCATTTCGCACGATCCTTATACCAAAATGAAGCTAGGGTGATGTATATCACCCCTATAGCCTTGAATTACACTCAAGATTCTTATAGGTTAAGAAATCTGAGGTGGAAGATTCAGGTATGAAAAATGCAGATCAAAGAAAAACAAAATTGAAGCTACCACTAGCTTGCCTCTCAAGTGAGGACTTCAGAAAACACTTTGGCCAGGCAAATGGATCAATATATGATGAGTTTCGAAGAAAATACCAATTAGAGAACAAACTTGAATTCTGGAGATTTGAGCTCGATTCCTTGCTTGCTTTGCCAAAACAGAAGATCAATGAGCTGAAGGATGAAGGTTTAGAAGCTTTAGATCCAAGGATTCAACCAGATGTAATTGAATTTTGGATCTGAAAATTTTGAAGAAAAGTGAAATAGCTTTTTTGGTAATGGTTATAGATTCAGTTGTGCAGCATCTCAGGCGCCATTAGGTTGAGAATTGAATGAAGAGGAACATGTATTTATAGTTGAGCTTGAAGCAATGCAAGGCAATACTCGTGTGCATGAGAATTGGGTCCTCCATGCATGGGCCTGTACAGGCGCATGTGAGGCCCAAAAGCTGATGCAAATGAATGCTAAACACAAACCAAGTTGAATTGGACATGTAATTTGAATGGCATTTGCTTGTGTATCAAGATTTCATGTGAATTCCATATTTGGACCTAAATGTTCCCTTCTTCGAAAGTCCCATTTAGAAAATCCAAACATAGGCATGTGAGTAATGGTTAGAAAGGTTTTGATGTAAGGAATAATTGTTATGTTGGGAAAAAATCCATTTGAAGTGTATAAATTGGTGAAATTTGAGTTTAAAGTGTAATGTGCAAAACATGTCAAGGCAAGGTTTCCAAATTTGGCCAATGCTCAAGCCCTTCTGTCTTGATGATGTAAGCCTCAAATGAAAAAACCTCCAACATAAACGTTGTAGATCTTTTCAAGACAATCAAAATGGACTTAAATTTTGCATCATTTGGATTTTTGATGAAAACATTATGGGCACTTGAAGTTGGACTTTTTTGCCTTTTAATGCATTTGGCCCAAAATGACCTATAATGTCTTGCATTATCACATGTATTTCCTTTGCGATTTTGAAATTTTGTTCAACATAACATTTGAAGTAGACATCTTAAGATTTCCAATTCATTTGATACCACCTAAAAATCATAAAAAATGAATGAGTTATGTCCTTGGGAAGTTGACCCACAATTAGGGTTTCAGTCAAAATGACCTATAATGTATTGGAATGGGAGATGGCCTTCCAAGCTTCAAATAAATTTTTGATGAACATGAAAGTTGTTCATATTGTCCTTAAGAACATTTTTTATTTTGGAACCATCTCCATTTGACCAACACATAAAACGTTAGGTCTCAGTGCATTTCAAAATAGTCAGATGAATTGACTGATCAACTTCTCAAGGCCATGACTCATGTCTTGATGAATTGATGATTGAGGATACTAAAATAAGTTCAAATATGCATTAAATTATGAATTAGAGAACTTCTCTTGATTGTATTTGATCATGGGCTGAGGTTGCTTCAAGAGCAAGGCATTGTGGTGCACAGATGAATTAGGGTTTCCCTGGGGAACCACCCTCAAACCCTTTGACTTGCTTTGATCAAAATGATAAATTGAGATGCTAGGGAGGCATATTTGATGGATGAGAGCTTTGGGAACCATTACCATGCTTGCTATCATCTCCTCTTGACCTGATCATTGCACAAAGGATCTCCTTGAAGCTCTTGACCTGGTGATTGCTCAAGCTACAAACAAAAGATGTTATTGACATATTTTTGTGATTTTGAGTTAATAAAATAAATGAGGAAAGCAATATTATACAATTCAAGCATGCTTGGTGACCTCAAACCACTCACAATAGGTCCCAAGCCAAAGGCAAAGGGAACCAAGATGCTCATGATCCTTGAGGCTATGCAAAAACAATGTTATGATGCCATGAGGGATCTTATGGACAAAATTAGGGTCTTACACACAGGTGCTATATGAGCCACCTGCTGATGATTACCGGCAGGACGCACGGTCTTCCTCTTCACAGAGGGTCTTCTGAACTTGACATGGGAGATCACAGCATGTGCCTCACCATATTTCTTCTTCCCAAATGCCCCATAACGTTTGGCAGAAGAGCCTTCTTCTCTAGTCAGGCGCCCTTCCCTGACTCCTTCTTCCAGACGCATCCCCATATTCACCATCTCGGTGAAGTCAGAAGGAGCGCTAGCAATCATCCGCTCATAATAGAATGGGCTCAAGGTCTTCAGAAAGATCTTGGTCATCTATTTCTCTTCCAGCAGAGGCATAATCTGTGCAGCTAATTCTCGCCAGCTTTGGGCGTACTCCTTGAAAGTTTCCTTGTCCTTCTGGGACATGGCCCTCAATTGATCCATATCGGGAGCCACATCCACGTTATATTTGTATTGCTTGACGAAAGCTTTGCCAAGGTCGTTAAAGGAGCGGATGTTCGCGCTGTCCAAACCCATGTACCATCTCAGGGCGGCACCGGACAGTCTGTCCTGGAAATAATGAATGACGAGTTGATCATTGTCGGTCTGAGTCGACATTTTTCTTGCATACATAACCAAGTGGCTGAGAGGGCAAGTATTTCCCTTTTACTTTTCAAAGTCAGGAACTTTGAATTTTACAGGGATCTTGACATTTGGTATAAGGCAAAGTTCAGCAGCAATTTTGCCAAAGAGGTCCTTCCCTCTGAGAATTTTGAGTTCCTTGCGAACCTCAAGAAACTAATCATTCATAGAATCCATCTTTTCATACACATCTGGGCCCTCAGATGGCTCAGAGTGATAAATGGTGTCATCTACTCTCGGCATAGTATGCACGACCGGAGGTGGCACAACAAGGACTGGGCTAGATGCCGGTAGAGAAGCAAACGTTGGGGCGAGACCCTTAGGAACAAAATTCGCGGGCATCCCCCAGGGAAACCCGGCTGGCATAGTAGTAGGAGCGAAATGGGCACTGTAACAGACACTGTTGAAGAGGAAATCTCAGAGATGACTGTCCTCTGGGGAGGAGTTGAAGGCGTTGGAGACAACTGGCTCTGGGCGGCCAAGAAAGACTCCATCAGGGCAGTCAATCTTGCCACTTCCTCCTTGAGTTCCTTGTTCTCTTGCTCTAGGTGATCCATTAGTCTTGAATAGTTGGCTCTGGTGTAGTACCGGTGTGTCAGCTTGTCTTCAAAATAAATGAAGAACACAAAGTTAGACCACTGAACAAGAAGCCTGGAGCAAAACCTGCTTATGTGCATGATGCATGCAATGCTTGTGCATATGATTTATTTTTTTAATCAGAGGAACTTTTAGAGTTCTATTTGCAAAAATATTAAAAATATTAATCATTTAGACATATATGGAAATATCATATCAATAATATCTGGAAAATACTTTTACCCCAAAGAAGTACAGTCTTAGTAACCAAATACAATACAAGAGAGAAGGAAAATGAGCATCCTATGGAACCATAGAAACAATCGTCTAAAGCTCTCGATACTGGAAGATAAGTTGCACGAAGCCTCTTCACCTCTCGCTCATAGGCTGCCTCCATATCTGCCTTCTCTTTGGCGAGTCGATCTTACTTCCTCTTCCAAAACATGGAAGACTGAGGAAGAAGAGAAGTCACCACATCATCGGGCCCGTCGATAACCTGATGCTCAAGAAACTCTATCAATGCATCCTTATCTCTAAGCTGCTGAAGTAGCTCCTCTCGTTCACGGATCCAAGCATACGAACAGTCTTCGTCTCTCAACTCCTCTACTCCTTGGTCAGGGAGGGTTGAAGGCCCAGCCACAACCAAAGGTGTAGGTCTTGGATAATCATAAGGCATAAGGTACTCGAAAGCTCTCCTCCTCACCCATGAGGTATACGGTTCCAAAGCAATACAGTTCTTTGGACCAAGCTCTTTCCTTCCCTTCCTAGGAATCTTGCGCCAAGCGCGAGCCATCCTGCCCTTCAAGTTTTGGGGATCTTTATCCTCTTGAAAGAAAACACCTTCTAACAATATGTTATTAGGTTTATCCTTTAAGGGGAACCCAAGCTGACGACGTGCCAAAACAGGGTTGTAGTTAATCCCACCACATGTACCAAGAAGAGGCACATTGGAGAATTCACCACAATAGTCAATAATTTGCACATCATCATATACACGGTTATACCAAAAGATATCATCATTAGTGAGAGACATAAGTCTCGTGGACCACCGTAGACATCCTTTGTTCTCCTTGAAGGCGACCGTCTGTGGCAAGTGCGAAATAAACCACTTGTACAATAGAGGCAAACAGCACACAATGGTACCACCACCCTTTATATTCCTCATATGCAAAGAAAAGTAAGTGTCACCCAACAGAGTAGGAACAAGATTAAGAGTAGAGAAAATCCTAATAGCGTTCACATCCATAAATTTGTCGATGTTGGGGAATAACACTAGCCCATAGATGAGAAGTACAAATATAGCGTCAAAGGCATCCTCACTCATGGCCTTCCCATACAAAGTAGCTTGAGCAATGAGGAAATCAGATGGGAGACCTTGAATTCCACCTTTGGTAGTCATATGAGCACCCACAATAGCTTCATCTATATGCAACAGATCAACAATCTCTTGAGAAGTAGGAACTCTCTCCAAGCCACTGAACGGCAACTGATCTAGAATAGGTATACCCACAAGATAGGCATACTCCTCAAGCGTTGGCAAAAGCTGAAAATCCGAAAATGTGAAGCAACGGTACAAGGGATCATAGAACTGCACCAATACACTCATCATACCTTCATCCACCTGAGTAGCAAGAATAGACAGAAGCTTCCCATGACGAGCCTTGAACTCCAAGGGGTCTAATACATAAGATGTCAAACTCCTTAACTCTTTCAAGTTGGGTTGTCTGAAACTGTACTTCTTTGTGTTCCTTCTTTGCTTATCCATGTCTGAAAATTTTGCAAATAGACCTTTTAAGTTCCTTAAAAAATTTCTCATTGTTGATGATATGGATGTGTATGAATGCATGGATGCATGGATGCAACAATCACACTCAAGGCTCAAGCAAATCACACCATACAAAGGTCATGTAATGGATCAAGTCATCCTTAATATCAATCATCCATTTTGGTGGATTATGGTTTACACCTTATCAACACCCAAGTTCCATTGATATTAAGGATATAAAAGAACGGATCAACCATGAATCAAGGGTTTGTTGCAAGTTACGAGTATGGAGTCTCGGTTAAGAACCACCCAAAGGGAGTGTACTAGGGTTTAAACCTGACAATCATGTTGTACAAGAGGTTCCCATAGTCATCATCCCATCTTTCGGATATTATCGGATAAACGACTACTCGTATTCCAAAAATATTCTCAAGAGAGACTCTTATGAGTGTAGTATCGCGTAACAATCGTATAAAATCTTACACTTGAACGATCTTCGCACTACGTCCTAAAAATAGGCCAAGATGGACTTGGTAAACTATGGTCCTTGGCTTCTAAGGCATATATTGGAAAGAGTAATGCCTAACCACGACTACTCGTGTGACATTATTGATCCCATCATAACCTCCACCAAGTGAATGGGCTTGCAAGTCAACTTGCTAAGGAATAACTCCACGCAAGTCAACAAGACTATACCATTCTCCTATCCTAAGTGCACTCGAGTTCGGGTATAGAACTCATCTCACAAAGATCAACAAGCATACAAGGAATTAATATATCAAGCAATTCAGACATTACAATTAATACAGTAATCCCAAATTTGCATAAAAATATGTCACAAATAATATAAACAATAAAATACAACAAATATGAAAAGTAGGCAAAACCCACTAGGCAAATTTATCCCCAGCAGAGTCGCCATTTTTCTGTAGCGGGGTATTCGTTACCTTTAGATTTATTGACTAAATTAAAAGTAAATCATACAATTCGAGTCGCCACCGCACTTCTATTTATCCAAACGAAAGGTTAGAAAGCGAACAAAAACCGAGAAGTTTTATCAAATCAAAAACTAATAAAAATGTCAAAGATCGGGGTAAGGGGGTTGGTTATGCAATGGGAAGGTTTTAAGCACCCAAAACATTCTAGGTACTCCTAGGGAGCCCTTTTTCACAATTGTTGTAAGGTAGGTTGGTATTTGTGAAATTTATTTGTGCAAACATGATTGGGGAGATGAGAGGAGAATGTACAAATTATTTACAATTTTCGTGTTTGAATGGATAAACCCATTGCCTACGTACCATCTTAAAAAAGATTAGGATCAAAACCTCGTAGTTCGGGGTAAAAATCTCAAAAGAAGTTGGTGAATTGATTGGTCAAAAGCCTTAAGGTCTTTTGTTATCAAAGGGAGAAAACTCAACCTAAAACCACAAATCCACCATGTGAGGAGAGCTTCAACATGCTAGTGAGGGGTTAACCCTATAATAATCACGGAAGTCTTATAGTCACTCACTAAGGATATATGTGAGTATTATATCAACCTCAAGGATAACTCAAACCTAATAGCTAATGTTTATGAAAAGCTTTGATAAGAAAGTGGCCATTGAAACCACAAAAACAATTGAGTGAGTTGTATTTACCAATAAAAAGTATTTACAAAGTATGGTCAAAGTTGACTTAAGGATTCAATTCCAAAATAAGTGTTATGAAAAGAAGTTTGGAAAATCAAAAGCATAATGCTTAGGTTTCTAATGTTGAAAACAAATGTTAATGTTTGCACAAAAGTTTTGGCTTGGGTTAGAGTGGAGGGAAGAAGAAGAATGGCTAAGTCCTAAACATACAAAGATGAAGGAAAAGAAATAAAACCACAAATGGAGTTCCCTTCTTGAGATCATAGTGATGATCCAAGTAGCTCTCATCCATTGGAATAAGCAAGCAAATAAGCAAATACTCAAGCAATCAAGCACACAATCAAAACAAGCTCCTAGGAATCTTCCAATGGCTTTTGTATCTCTCACTTTTAGATGCTCATGACAATGGTTCTTCAATTTGGCTCAAGTTGGAATCCCTAGCACAAGAACACGCACATCAAAAAGTTCTATAATGCAAACAAAGAATGGACAAGAGTGAGTTTAGAGATTAGGTCCTTTCAAAGTCCTCTTCAAGATTAAGCATTATAAAGGCATGAGGCCTAGTTGCTCTTTGACATTTATGGCACTCTAAAGGCATGAGGCCTAGTTGCTCTTTGACTCCATTTTGCATAGGGAATGTCCTAGAATCTAAGTCCTTTTGTCCATTGGCATTTGGTTCACAACAATCAAAACAAAACACAAGCATAATAGTATATACATAATTATGTGCTCAAGTGAGCAAAAGGCAAATTGCATTAACATAAACATGAGCTCAAGTGAAGAAAGGGAAAAAGCAAATGAATTACATGTACAAGATATTAAATTGTATAAATGTAAATTGCAAGAATTAAAGACTTGAATTAAAAGTTAATGGTTAATAGTCAGTGTTAGTGTGCCATAAGGCAATTTAGCGCTATGTTAAGCAATCGTAAGTGGACTAATATAGTAGTCACACCTATCTGAGGCCGGTCAATAAAAATATAGACAACAAACACAAGTTAGAGACCTTGACTAGTAAGCCAAGCTCCTACAACTTGCCATGCCAAAAGAAAATGAGAATGATCTTGTATTGATTTAGGTTCTTTGCTTGATCAAGAAGCAACCTATCCTTAATGCAAAGCCATTCATACTATCTTTGATCAAGATGAATTAGATTTGAATCAAGGAAGGTTAAACCTCCTATACATCAAGGCTAACCACCAATCTTTAACTCATTGATCAAAAAAGAAAAAGATGAAGAAGAAGATGAATAAGAATGTACATTAATGGAATTCAAATGAAATAAGCAAAGTGCATTGACCAAAGACAAATGGAATCAAGGTCAAACAATAGTAAACAAAAACAAATTGAAACTTAGAAGTCAAGAAACAAATAAAATATTTTTGGTATTTTTCAAAATTAAAATAATACTTGAATTAAAATAATTAATTATTGGTCAAACTTCAAATCCATTTCAAATCAACTTTGAAAAGTCCAAATGGATCATCCTAAGTTCAACAAGGTCAAACAAAATTTGACAAAAAATTTCAGCATTTTTAGAAACCAGAAACTATTTTTAATCAATTAAAAATGAATAAAAAATAACCTAATTGAACTAAAATCTCAAATAAATCTCAAATCAATTAATAAACTGATGAGAATATTTTTCATAGATCCATCATCATTCAAAGAGGTTAAGAAAATATTTTGGTATTTTTTGAATACTGGAAACTATTTAAAAGGAATTAAAAATAACCAGAAAAGAGAAAATTCACAAAAATATCAAATGACAAAATAAAAAATATTAAAAATCATTTTTAGAAACTAGAAATTAAAAGGAAAATAACGCAATTGGTCCCATATTTTTTGGAATTAAAATGAGAGAGATATGATTTTTTGAAATAAAAGGAAATAAAAGAAAATAAAAGAAATTAAAATCAGAAAATGGAAAATGGGAAAATATCTGGCGCGTTGGATCCAGTCTCATTAATTGAGCTGTCACATCTAAAGGCTATGGCATGCGCGTGCATCATGGACTTAAGTCAACTGAATCACACAGCGCATTAAATAAAGTCATAAGAATGAGAGGCTTTGATTAGATCTGGAAAATAAATCCAAGGGTCCATGTTCAATCTAGCAAACGGACGGTGGTGTACACCACCATCTTCTCCGGCGAGCCCAGGGATTCTGGCCAAAGTTACAGACAAACAAAACTTAACAAAATGAAGCGATCCTCATATCATTGGAAAGTTGGGGTGATGTACATCACCCCTGTACCATTGGTTTTCCTTCTAGATCCCCATAGGAAGAGAAATCAGAAGAGGAAAATAATGGAGTTCAAACTGAACTTGATGATTTTGCAAAATTAAAAGCACAATTCAAATGCCTCTGATGAGAGGACTTCAGCCAAGCCAAGAAACACAAGAAACAATCAATAATCAATGAGTTTTGAAGAAGAAAAGTTTGAACATCCACCTCTAAAATGTAGATCTATGGAGCATGATTCTTCACAATTCTTGGTTGCAGTTTACTCTTGAGGTGAAGATGAAGCAGGGCCAAGGAATTTTAAGTCCAATGATCAACCAATGAAGTTGAAAATTGGATCTGAAATTTTGAAATGAAAGAGAAAAATTCCTTTAGGTGAGGTTTTGGATTCAATTTTGCAGCATATCAGGCGTCTTCAGGTTGGAAAATAGTGAAGTTGAGCTCATGTATTTATAGCAAGGCAACGTGGAAGCATGTAAATTTCATGTGCATGAATGGAGAGGGCCTCCATGCATGGGCCTGTACAGGCGCATGGAGGGCCCAAATCCAATGCCACATGAGTATTCAGGTGTGAAAAAAGTGAATTGGACGTGTACATGCAATTGATTTGGAGTGTGCATGAAGTTTTCAAATGGTTTCCATAATTGCACCAAAATCTGCTCCTCTTCGAAACTAGCCCTTACCAAAATGAAACATGGCCTTGTGGGAAATGGTTGGAAAGGTATTGACATGAGGATCAATTGTTATGTTGAACAAAACTTCATTTGGAATTGGGAAATTAGTGAAAATTGGTCATAAAGTTCAAGGTGCAAAACATGTGCATGTGAAAATTTCCAAAATGGACCAACTTCAAGCCCCTATTTTTCAATGATGCAAGCTCCAAATGATAAAACCTTCAACATAAAAGTTGTATATATTTTCAATAAAATAAATTTGGACTCAAATTTTGCATCATTTGGATTTTTTATGAGAAAGTTATGGGCACTTGAAGTTGGACTTTTTCACATTTCAATGCCTTTGGTCCAAAGTGACCTATAATGTTTTGCATTATCACATGTATTTCTTTTAGGATTATGAAACTTTGTTCAACATATAAAATGAACTAGACATCTTGAAATATCCAATTCATTTGATCCCACCTCAAAATCATGAAAAATGAGAGAGTTAGGTCCTTGGGAAGTTGACCCAAAATTAGGGTTTCAGTCAAAATGACCTATAATGTTTTGAAATGGATGATGACCTTCCAAGCTTCAAATAATTTTTTTATGAACATGAAAGTTGTTAATATGGTTCTTAAGAGAATTGTTTCTCTTGGGGTCATCTCCATTTGACAAACACATTAAAAGTTATGTCTCAGTGTATTTCAAAATAGTTAGATGAATTGACTGATCAACTTCTCAAGTCCATACCTCAGACCTTGATGAATTGATGATTGAGGAAACTCAAATAAGCTCAAATATGCATGAAATGATGAATGAAATAACTTCCCTTGATTGTATTTGATCATGGGTTGAGGTTGCTTCATGAGCAAGGCACGGTTGATGCACAGTTGAATTAGGGTTTCCTTGGGAAACAATCCTCAAGCCCTTTTGTTTGCTTTGATCAAATTGACAAATTGAGATATTTGGGAGGCATATATGATGATTAAGAGCTTTGTGAACCATTGTCATGCTTGCTTTTACTTCATCTGGCCACATCAATGAGTATAGGGGCCTTCTAGGAGCCTTGGATCTTATGATTGCTCAAGCTACAAAACAAAAGATGTTAGTGACATATTTTTGTGCTTTTGGTTAGTAAACAAAATGAGAAAAGCAATAATGTACAATTCAAGCATGCTTGGTGGTCTCAAACCAACTCACACAAGTTCCCACCCAAAGGTTAGGAGCCAAGATGCTATGATCCTTGAGGCAAATGCAAAAATGCAATGATATGATGCCATGAGGGATCTTAGGGTCAAAATTAGGGTCTTACACCACTGTGCATACTTCGATTGGGGAAACCCTCTTTTCATTAGTATATGATATTGAGGCAGTACTTCCCACTGAGGTGGAGATTCCTTCCTTAAGGATTCTGATAGATATCGAGCTTAATGAGACTGAATGGGTTCAGACAAGCCTAGATATGCCCAACCTTATTGAAGATAAGTGCATGACCGGTCTTTATCATGGTCAGTTATAGGGATGGCAATTTGACCCATCCTCAATGGGACCCGCAAATTTACCCACAACTGATAGGGTAAAAACCCGCAAAAACGGGTACGAGCATGGGCTCGGGTAATTACCCATAAAAAAAGAGGGTATGGGTGCGGGTATGGGCACCTTGGTATCCAGCCCGCCCCATACCCGCACACTATATATTATATGTAATTTGATTTTTATTTATATATTTTAGTTTATATTATTATATAAAAATGTATGTCTATCAATTATAAAACCTATATCAATGTTAAGTCATTACATATTTAATATAAGTGTTTGTTTATTTCAACAATAAATTGTTTGAAATTTTTTTAATGTTTTTAAAAACTTAAAATTATATGATATTTTATAATTGATCTACTTATTTTTAATAGGAATTCGGGTCACGGGTACGGGTATGGGTACTTACATACCCATAGGGCACGAGTACGGGTGCTAACTTTGGCACCCAAACGAGTACGGGCTCGGGCACGGGGATTTTTTCAAATTGCGGGTATGGGGATGGGTATTATAGTACCCTCCCCAAACCCTGCCCATTGCCATCCCTAGTTAGTTATATCAGAAGAGGTTGAACAGGGCATCCGATAAGAAGGTGCGTCCCCAGAATCTCCAAGCAAGAGACCTGGTGCTAAGGAAGATCTTACCGATTCACACAGATTCACGAGGCAAGTGGGACCCTAATTATGAAGGACCATAAATTGTGAGAAAGGTTTTCTCTAGATGGGCCTTGATTCTTTCAACTATGGATGGTGAAGACCTGGCATTTCCTGTGAATGCAGACGTAGTCAAAAAATACTTTGCCTTAAAATAGACCCGCTAAGTCGAAAACCTGAAAGTGTGGCTTAGGCAAAAATGGGCAATCCCGGTGGGCCATAAAAATAAAGTCTCAGGCAAAAATTAAGGATAAAATCAAAATAATTAAAACCCGTTAAGTTGAAAACCCGAAAGGGAGACTTAGGCAAAAAGGGTATCTTGGTAGGCTGAAAACCCGAAAGGACGATCTAGACAAAAGTTAGGGATTTAAAAGGCAAGAGGTTGTAGTCTATCAATAGTATGTGAATCTTACTACAAAATATGGCAACCCCGGATGAGAAGAATTGATCCAGTCACTTTTTTAATGGCAGAGTATAATGAGGATTGAGGATATAAGGGTTATAGCATAATTGGAAATCAATGGGAATCCGAGTTTTTTTCTCATTGTCGTTGTATATTTTTTTTTTGCAAATCACAGAAGCCACTGTAAGTGTGGAGGTTTGTGAGAATTTTCATCTTCTCTGCATATTCGTATCCAGTGTTGTACAAGGCCAATGTGGGGCACTAGAGGATCCATATTAGCTTCGTTACTTCCCCAACATTGTTAAGACAACTAGGATGTTGGGAAGTCAAAAATTTTCCATTAAACACCAAGCCCAACCCCTGTTTCCACCTCTGAGAGTCCAACCATCTCATTTAACCAAAAGCCTGACTACACATCAACATCTTGCATAAGCAATCTTTCATTACATATCATCGCATCACAAAGTGCGTAGCATATTCTATCGAGATGGAGCATTACGCCATGCGAAGTAAACATGTTTAAGTATATGAGGGACGATAGTAGGTTTTCGTGGTTATTGCAAAGTTCCCCATTCATCAGAGTGTTCCAAATCCCAAATTTGTCTAGAAAATCCTTTTAAGTCTAGGTTTTACCTAGCAAGTCATGTCCAACTGTTTGTTTTACCATTCGCGAGTCTTTGTGACCTTTCATCAATTACTTACCTTTTGTAAGTACTCCCCTGCCTTTTGCATGGGAGGTATTTCCTTTCCCACTTACCTTTAGTGAGTCCACTTTTTTCCTTTTTCATAAAGATTATCATCCCTAGTTGCTTATCTTTCATAAGTCTCCTCAGCCTTTGCTCGAGGATCTCTTTTCCCAAACGTGCTTACCTTTTGTAAGTATCATGTGCCTTTTGCATTGGAAATCTTCTTTTGTTAAGGAGTCGTTGCTACCTTTTATATAAGATAACCATCCTTTCCATCTTTATTCATAACCTTTCGTTGAGAAGTTTCTCATTACCTTTCATATGAGAAATCCCTTCCATCTTTCTTCTTAACCTTTCATTGAGAAGTTTCTCATTACCTTTCTTATGAGAAATCCTTTCCAGCTTTATTCTTAACCTTTTTTTGAGGAGTTTCTCATTTTCCTTTTGCACGATAAATTATATGCATCTTCATGCGTATTCTTAACCTTTCGTTGAGAAGTTTCTCATTACCTTTTGTATGAGGAATCCCTTCTAGTTTTCTTCTTAACCTTTTATTAAGAAGTTCTCACTACCTTTTGTGTGAGAATCCCCTGCAGACCTTGTGCCTAGAAGCTCTTGTTACCTTTTGTACGAGAATGTCATTCCTATTTTATTCTTAACCATTTGTTAAGGAGTTCTCATCATCTTTTGTGTGAGAAATTCAACCATCTTTCTTCTTAACATTTTTGTTTGGAAGATTCCATTTCTCTTTCTAAGGAGTTGCTGTTACTTGTTATTTGAGAAAACCATATCCCCAGCAAAGTCGTTTTTCACCTTCATACTTCTTCTTCCTTGACCTTTTATTCAGGAGTTCTCATAGCCTTTTGCATGAGGAGTCGCATGCACGTTCGTGTGCTGTCTTGGCCTTTTGTTCAGATTTCTCATATGCTTGTTGCAGGAGGAAACAGTATATTTCATTACTTTCCTTTTGCAATACGCCTCTCTTCCTTTTGTAGGAGATCTCATTTCAGTTTTATATCCTCTGGTACTTGCCTTTTGTAAACACATGATTCCTTTACCTTCGCAGAATCCAGCGGGAATACTTCGATCACCGATTACATTCCAAAACTTGTTAGTGGAGGCAAAGAAAAAATAAAAAATAAAAATAAAAAGAAGAATGAGAAAGATAGAGAAATAAAAAGAAAACAAATATTAGACATACACTGCATACATAGCATATTTCATACTTCATGCATGCCTCTATAAAATATCTCTTTGTACAGTTGACTCATTCTCCCCATAGATATTTCACCTAATCCCTAACAAATAACCATATATAAAAATCGTACACTCTCAGTTGAACAACTTTCCATTAATACCCTTATCTTATACCTCATTCGTTTCATTCATGCCATGTAGGCAAATTTCTTGGTTAGTTTGGTATTTAATCCACTCTTACCATAAATGTTTGAAAGTCGTTGTTGTTCATACCTTCAATCCCAAGAAGATTAAATAGGGACAACTGTCATACCCCAAAATTTTCCCTCCCTTTTCACCTTTCATTTGACTTTTGGTTTGAGATTCATCTGCACTCATTCATGTCAAATGCATTCATATCATCTAGTGCGTCAACATCATCATAGATTTAAGGTTTGAGATTGTTTATGCCTAACAAGAGGTTGGGGTTTTCCCAAGGATCAAGCCCTAGAGATTATGGCGTTGCATTCAATTTGAAGAGCTTATTCTTGGACCAATACTTGAAACCCTGGTTGTTGGTTCATGGTATTTTATGGACCTATT
Organism: Lathyrus oleraceus; assembly: GCF_024323335.1. Classification (NCBI taxonomy): domain Eukaryota; kingdom Viridiplantae; phylum Streptophyta; class Magnoliopsida; order Fabales; family Fabaceae; genus Lathyrus; species Lathyrus oleraceus. The sequence goes on along the minus strand of NC_066581.1, from coordinate 50,695,222 downwards.
GATTTGGATTTGTTTGCAAAGCCTTATTACTTGGTTTGTGCTCTTGGTTTTGGATTATGATTGAAACCCTAATCAAGTGTGCTTGACATTTGTTGATAATTTGGTTTGTCCATTGATCTTGTGTGTGGAACCCTAGTTCATGGGAAATGGATGTCTGGCCATTTTGATTTGCACCATGCCATTTCCATTGGAATCATTCATTAAGATCATCTGCTAATCATGGGTTTTCATGGTCATTTGTGTGATGCCTCATATGGCTCATAGCTATTCAAGCTTTTATTTGGTTCATTCAAGTTTCATGGCCCATTGACTTAAAGTTCATAGTTTTGTTCATGGTGCATTCATGGTCCATTGATTCAGTTTCATGTTACATACATTGTCCATTGATTCATGTTTCATAAATATATACAAGATCATGGATTCAAGGTAATTTCAAACATAAATTTGGAGGGAAGAATTGCATTTCAAAATGAAGCATGTTTCATTGATCATAAAAACTATTTCTCATTAAAAGATTTCATTTTATTCATACAAAATCATATTACAATGTCCATACAAAGATTACACAAAAAAATGATTTTTGACCTATAGTTGACTTTGGCCAACTATTGACTTTTTGGGAAACCAGTTGACCAAAGTCAACTCATCTAATCACCACCTTGTTTCTACTTTATTTCGACATGATTTCATTCTCTTCTTTTAACTTCATGGCCAAAATTCACTTACAAGTAGCCATGTTGTCTCCAAGCCATGCCTTGTTGCATTCCAAATGCCTTGAAAACATGATCCATATTCCAAGCATAAACCAACTTTGCGCAGCATTAAGTCAGCCCTATAACATAAGAATCCAATGCATCACACTAATCCATCAAACCACAATAATGCAATAACATTCACATCACATACCAAACAAACATTCATAACATAGCCAAAGTTCAAGGCATTTGTATCACATTCATTTCACAACCTAGCTAACTCCAACATTCAAATCATTTCATCCATGGCATAACAACACTAATAGCATATTAGAATAGCATATAGAAGAACAATAATAGTGCATTTCACATAGTTGAATTTGCATTAATAGGAACCAACTGCATTCATTTCCATGGCCCATGATAGCCTTAGCAGGAGACATGTTGACACCAATTACTAATCATCCATCCAATATAGCTATCATCATGTAGCAGATACCATTTAGCAGTTAACCATCTCCAACAAGAAATCAATTATAACAAATCAATTAATCTAACTAATTTAACATAACAATAGTCGTGCATTTCATAGCAGGAATTTATCTCAACAAGAATTTTGCAAACTGTATTAACAGTCCATAACATAAAACAATTCATTATAATCACATGATAATAAAAACTAACTATATCACATCCATTTCAACCGATGAATCGAGCATCATAACATGTTGCCACACATATCTATATTAACATCTAACAACAAATTGACAATGCATCATGACTGCTACTAATAATTAACCTAGCAGGGCAATTAACAGTTCACTCAAACTGCACAATACTAATAGAAATCGTAACAAAAACTAACATTCATAACAGAATTTCCATTTTTAACAGTTTCTTTTAACTTAATCAAAAATCTAACAGAACCTAACATATTTTCACACTTCCCTAAACTAACAGTGTTTTTACTCCTTACTAAATTTAACTTGATTCAATCTCACAGAGTTATCTGCCCTAACTTGCTTGACCTAACTTCCTTATTCATTTACACACTACAAACTCTATAAATCCAACACCTTACCGTTCACTCTTCGACCCCGATTCATTCATTCCAGAAATCCTCACTTCCACTCGTAGATTCATCACACATTCACTCTTTATCTCATTCATTGGGGGATTCATAACTTCACACTCACACACACACTCTCTATCTATCTATCTCTCTCTCTGCAATAACTCGTTCAACTTAATCTCTCAGGTTCATAGCGCAATCTCATAACTCACGCCTTTCAGAAGAAGTTTGGAGAAGAAACAGAGAAATAATTAGAAGAAGAAGGAAGAAGAAGGTTCGAGATTGTAGATATTCTTATCTGAAATTATAGTGATCTCCGCATCGGTGAGTTCTCGATTTCCTTCATCTTTTTGCTCCTTTCTTGTTATTAAAATTTGAGTTTCAGTTAGGGGAATCAAAGCTCTAACCTCTAGGGATTTGATTATGAGAGTGTAGGATTTAATTTTAGTTTTGAGGTATATGGTTCTTTAACTCGTGGCTTCGATTCGGACTTTGGAGGAGGAATCAGGTTCTGTTATAGTCATTTTTGGAATCAGGTTAAGATGGTGTATGTTGTTTTGATTTTAGGGCTCCGCTACCGCCGGAGGCGACCTCTGGCGCGGCGGAGGAAACTTTCAGGTAGAGGGAACCTTTTGAGTTTGAACTTTCTGATTGCAACGTGAAACATGTGGAAGGAATCACCAATTGGACCTCGTGATTTTTTTTGTTTGTGCCTCTGATTCCATGGACTTGCCACCGCATTAGGCTTCCCCAGTCTGAGCCTAAAATCCTACTATCCACACCTCCCTTGTTCATAGAAGACTGAAGGTGGCAATGGGCCTACCATGGGCCTCACACCCACTTTGCTTCCTGCGCCCTTTGGCCCATTTCTGCACCCCTTGGTTCCTTGTTGAGATTTGTTTTCGGCCTTGTTGCTTGTGCCTGCTTGTTTTCTCTTGCTGCACCATTTATTTCCTTAATAAACCCCATGTTTTGTTGTTTTAGGATTGCTTTGTGAATTCTTTTTTGTGAATTCTTTTTTTTTTTTGCCATGATTTTTTACACATTGTTTTATTTGGTGTTAGTGTATTTGATAGAAATAAAAATGGTTAGTTTTAATTAGAATTAATTGAATTGATTAATTCTTAATTGTTTTGAGAAATACCTAAAAATATTAATCTAGTTATAATTCGGCTAGGTTTTAATTCACATGATTTTTACATGATTTGATTTTATCTTAATTCTTTCATGTTTTAGATTTTAATTCGCTTGATTTAGATATTTAATCAGTAGAATTAACCTTGATCTTTATCTTTTTAGATTTAATTGAACTTTTAATCAAATTAAGGTTCTTGTTAGATTTTGGTGTATTTTTAGACTTTGCAATTTTAACCAATGACTTGTTCCCATAGTTCTAGGTTAATCTTTGGAATTAGATAGTTTAATTTGAGCGATCCCTAGGATTTTTGCTAGTCATTATTTCCCTGTATGCATTGAATTTTCAACTGTTATTTCCCAATTGATTCAATTAATCAAAGTTCGCTTTAATCAATTAAATCCTTTGATTATGCTCAATTCCCCAAGCCTATTCAGGTGACCAAAAGACCCTTGATCACTTGAGAAGGCAAGTCTCTTGTTCAAGCTGTGCTGGATAAACAAGACTTCAAGATTCAAAGATCAAGATTCAAGACTTCATTCTATTCAAATCAGCACAAGACAGATTGAACTACTATTCAAGCACTACAAAGGTGAATTCAACACTTGTTAATCATGAACCAAGTTGTGTGCCATGAGTCTAAGAAGTAGAGAAGGGGTGTGAATGAAGAATTATTATCCTCATTCTGAATATATTTGAGTACGGGACAAATGACTTAGTTGTTCATTGTATTCACCTCTATTCATAGACTTTAGCATAATTTGATTGTCAAGTCTCTTCTTTCTTCAAAGACAACCCTTCATCACAGGAAGCTGCAAGGAAATTCAAAATAAGCGCTCGTTAGTTGTGATGCATGTTGCGTGTCATGAGCTTTAAGTAATAGAGAAAGAGTCAGAGTGGAGAATTCCTATCCCCATTCTGAATATCTTTAGGTATGGGATGAATGACTCAGTTGTCCACTGTATTCACCTTTATTCATAGACTTTAGTGCAATTTAATTTGAATAATTGATAAGTCCTTCTACACAGATATGGGATGCAGACTGAAGATCAGACTTCAACCTTCTAGGATTTCTTCTCTTTCCCCTTGTTCTCTCTCAGTAAAACAAAAACGATTTTGTGAATAAACTCAAAAACAATTAACAATACGATTAGGATTGTATGCTACGAGCCTTAAGCAATGGAGAAGGGATGAAAGTGTAGAATTTCTATCCTCATTCTGAATATCTTTGGGTACGAGACGAATGACCCAATTGCTCACTGTATTCATCTCCATTCATATACTTTAGTATGATTCAAATCATCACTCTCTTTTCAGAATAAAAGCAAACTCACATCATCAAACTCAATTTTTCTTTTGGGCTTCATTTTCAGTTTAAATCTTTTTCAGAAAGGACATGTTACATTCGTTCTACCGCGAACGAAACTTAAGCCTCCATGTGTGAGCAAGCATTGTTTAACTACTAGAGTGCGATCCGAGTTCATCCATTCTATCACAAATAAACAGGCGATTAAGGCTCTCATACTCGAGCATACAAGCAAGTTGACAGTAGAATGCGAATGTTAATAATGTTCATTAAAAACAACTAACGCATCCGTCTTAGTTCCACGAATGACAGAGCTCTGACTTTCACATTGCACGGTGAGAATATGTAGGCACAAGGGCCCAAATCCTTGGTGAGCACATTTATTTATTACTTTCTTTTTTCATATTAATTATTAACCATTCATCCTTTCGCGAGTAATCTTTAGATAGTAACACTCGTTCTTGCAAAGAATATTCAAAATGGTTCCCGTTGAGTATAACAAATATTATGGATGCTAATATATTCCCCTTGCATAACCGACTTCGTTACCATTTGTCTCTCCCCCAGGTTTTATCGATGTTTTCCCTTTCCTTCGGGAATAAATAAAGTTCGATGGCGACTCTGTTGTATCTTTGAGCATGTGATGCACTCGGGTATATTTCGCGTAGCTTCAACATTTGACCAAAAAGTCAATTGTTTTACCAAAAAGTCAATTATACCCAAAAGATGTGATTTTTTTACCTTTTTCCTTGTAATACATTCTTTTGATTTATATCTCAAGACATGTGCATTGTACCATAAATTTCCAATAAATGAATGAAATCTTCTTTTTATTCCAACTTTTCCCTTTTCTTTGAATCCAAGCAAACCTCTTAATTAAGTGACAATCATTCCAATCCTCTAGCTAACCACAAATCTTAAATAAAGAGATGATCGCACCATAAGTAATATGAGAAATAAACCTGAATAATCGCCGAATAATATTTGCCTTGAAAATCCACTTAAATTGAATAAAATTCATTATTGTCGAACTTTTGGCCTAAATTTGTTACAATATGCAAATGCCGATGAATGACCTAAATGCATGATCAAATAGATAAATGTACGCAAGTGAACAAAACTATAAGCCAGACGGATGGAATGAGGAGGTATAACAAATTTTGGGATATGAAACCCACCAGGACCTAGCCAACATCCTTTTAATTGTACTCACTTGTACTCTTTTGTTTTGTTTTTCCATTTATTCATGTGTTTTTTATTTTTTCATTTACATTGTTGATAGATATGAAAAATAAAAAATAAATTAATAACTATAAAAAGTGTGAAATATTTGTTTGTATTCACCCGTGTTCTTTTGTTTATTTTTCTACTACTTCAAATGTTCTTATGCTTCTTCATTTGAATTGCTGATTGATCTTAAAGACAAACAAAATTAGTAACTATGAGAAGGGTATAAAAGATAAAATAATGAAATGAAATAAGAAATAAATATATGGGCTAAATGTGTTTTTGGTCCCTCTAAATATGTTCATTTTCACTTTTAGATCCTCTAAAAATTTCCTTCAAAGAATAGTCCTCATAACATTTTACATCTACAATTTTGGTCCCTCCTGCTAACGGTCGTTAACAGAAGTTGACGTGACATGCACGTGAAATTTTTTGATGACTGGGCATACATGTGGCAATGTCAGCGGCAAAAATTGTTGATGTGGATGTCACACGACAATTTCTTCCATTTTCTATTTTTTATATTAATTAAAATTATAGTTATGGAAAAATATTCGCTAAATTCGTTATTAATATGAAATCATGCATCAACCCATAATTTATTGCTAATCCGTAGATAATCCCTAACTAATTTAAACCTACCATTCTTATTACCTAAAAAAAATTTAATGATTTTTTGCATTAAAGTTTATAAACTTATAAGGATCTCTCCCACAAAAATTATAAATTTTTTACTTGATATCACATAAATTTTTTTGGCATATTATTAAATTTTGAGTTAATCTTTTGTAGAGACCTATCTCATATCACATAAAATGTATCTGCAAAGTTTCATGGAATTTGAAATTAGTATCGATTTATCTTGATTTTTGATAGAAAAATATATAAATATATTTTTTTTCTAGAGACAAAAATCGTTATTTTGACATATATTTAACTTTTTTATGATTTTTTTATTATAAATGTTTATCACATTATAAAGATCTCACACAATTTTTTTTATATGAGATAAATTAAATATGAATTTTTTAAGCATCAATTTTCTATAAAACGAAATCAAAACAAACGTTGGTATATGATTAAATCTAGAATTAATAATTTTCGAAGACCTATCTCAGAATGAAATGGATCTGCTTCATAATATTTTCCTGAAACCTATATAATAACACATTTAAAATATTAAAATTTCATGGCATCCGGAATAATTAAATGATTTTAAATCTTAATTTTTTACTCTTTTAACCTTTTGCAAGTGTAAATAATTTTTAAATAAAAACAATATTAATAATTTACATGTATGTTTTATTAGAAATAGATATATAGTTGATGTGATGTCTTCTCACTAGTTTAAAACCTTTAACTTTTAAATGGGTGTTCTATCTACTACAAATATTTCCCATCATAAAAACTCAAATTAGAGTCCAATTTGAATAAGAGATCCATTTTTTATATCAAAAATCTTTCTGATATAATAGTGTAATTTGATTCTTTATTACTTATTGAGCAGCATGAACATGGACAAAGTAAATTTTTTGTCTTATCATTAAAAGAAAATTTATTATATATCTCATTGGTAAGAAAAGGACGTTTGGTCCACTTTCACTGAAACAGGTATCTTTAAAAGGAAAAAATTGTCAAATAGTTGTAAAGAATTGATTAGCATTTTTGAAAAAAAAGGTTAAAAAAACTAGTTGAAAATAAATCGCATGTCTACCCATCATCGTTAGAGAGTTCTTAAATTTGATCTACCGACTTTATGTGATTATTAATTAGTATTATTTCTTATATAAAATAATAATAACAATATTATTATTTTATTTTATTTTTTAATAAAATTATTAATTTATAAATTACATAAATATAAATAATTATTAACTATCAGAAATTAAACCCTAAATCAATAGACTCATTTAACTCAACTATAGCTTAAAAATAAATGACAAAAATAGTTATTTAATTAGGATGAGGCCATTTTAGGAGAAAGTGTAGTCTTCAAGTCGGTGAGTATTTCAAAAACAAAAAATATTTAAAAGGAATAACAAACATATATATATATATATATATATATATATATATATATATATATATATATATATATATTATAATATATATATGAATTAATTTCATTTCATTTTAAATAAATATGAGTAACATCTAGATAAAAGTAAAGTAAATTAATACTTGAAATTTCGGCAACAACCAATCACATGAATAATCAATAAAGAGATCTAAAACTAGACCTCTTTAACACCAGCAACAGTTTCATTGACTTCGTTGTTGATCTCTTTCACACCAGTTGATTTCTCATCAACTTCAAAAGCTGAAACTGGAAAAGTCTTAAAGAGTCCAGCAGGAGTTTGAAAAGTGATTTTACCAGTGGGTGGATCATTAACATAAATATCACTAAGTGTAATCCAAATGAAAAGCTCTTTGGTTTTGACGCCATTCAGTTTCTTAATCTTACCTTTTTCAACATAAGCTGTGACTTCCGTAGCATAAGAAACAAGTTTTCCAATCTTTTCAAACTTGTGTGTTATGCTTTTCTTCTGTTTCAACCAAACGAAACCTGTTTCTTCGTTGTAACCAACTTCTATGATGTCTTTCAATGGTAACAGACCGTTGGGGAGAGCGATTTCTCTCAGAAGCTCTTTGGATTTGAGCTGACACATTTCGTCTCCATGGTATACCTCTGATTTCGATTTCATTTCTTCGGTTACCAAAGACATTCTTTTGAGTTAGGTTGCTGTTATGTTACTCCAAGGAAGGTAATGTTACTGTTTTTTGGTTTGTTTTGTTGTGTGGTTTCAATAGGTTGTCCTTGGGTTCTTATATACATCTCATTTTGTGAAATTAACCTTTTATCTTCCATTAATTTCAACAAATGCCATTGCCGTTCATTAATGCAACATTTAATTCCTTATCTTCCATAGCCATTAGCCACCCACTTAATTAAAATTAAATTAAAATGTTACAGCAAAATAATTTTTTATTCTTTGTTACGGCAAAATATTTTTATATTAAAATACATAATATTAAAATGTTTTATTAAAATACATAATATTAAAATGTTTTATTAACATGTAACCAATAGATTGGGATTATTTTTCTTAAATAACCAATTTTTTTAAAAAAATTATAAAAAATCCATAAATTCAAAAAAATTACATAAATGGGCAATTTTTGCCCTAATTTGTACATTGGCGCCATCCTAGATGGCGCCTACCCTTAAAAGTAGGGCAAGTCGCCACTAGGAGTGGCGCCTACTCCTATTTTCTTTTTTTTCTTTTTTTTAAAAAATTTTTTTAATATATTTTTAATTATTTTTTTAATTTTTTAAAATCTTTTTTAATTTATTTTAAATTTATTAATTTATATTTATTATAAATTATATTAATTTATATTAATATATATATATATATATAAATAATATTATTTACAATATATATATATATATATATATATATATATTAATTTATATATATTAATTTAATTTATAACTAAATAATATTATTTATAATTATTAAAATATATTAATTTATATACATGTAAATAAATAATATTATGTATATATTTGTAAAATACACAAGATATGTATATATAGATATATATTAATTTATATATATTAATTTATATTAATAAACACAATATATTTATATTAAAATAATACACAAGACAAATATTATAAAGTTTAATTAAAATGCATTATTAATTTGGGATTTTTTTACATATTATGCGGTCCTTGGTACGATCCGCACGGGGGAGGTCTAACTACTCGTCTAGACGGCTTACGTGGTGGTGGTGCTTCCCTATTTCCACCCCTAGTCGTAACGCGTCCCCTTTCCCTTTGTCGTTGTGGTTGGGTCAAAGTCCCTTCAATGCTGTAGGAAAGGCGGGTGCCCTCTGCTCCCTCAAAGCTTTGTCTCGGTGGAACAAACTGACTCCTGTTGGGTGCGCCCTCGAAATGTGGCCTTTGGTAGTTGAGGGTTGAATCGGGTTGGCTAAAGAACAATGTCTGTTGTGGTGTGTAGTAGTCTTGTTGGTAATCCTCTTGTATACCTGTGTCGGGGCTAAGTGGAGGACTGGAAGAGTCCGAGACATCGTCGTGATGGAAGTGTTAGGATTGGTGTTGGTGGGGGGATTGAGTTTGTGGTAGGTGTTGGGACTGTTGATGGTGGTGTGAATGTTGAGGTTGGGGTTGAGTTTGTGGTATGTAGTGTTGATTTGGTTGGGGGTGGACATGTGTTGTGGTGGTTGTTATTGGTAATACGGTGGTGGTGGTGGTTGGTAATACGGTGGTGGTGGTTGTTGTTGGTAATATTGTGGTGTTTGTTGTTGTTGGTAATATTGTGGTGTTTGTTGTTGTTGGGAATATTGTGGTGGTTATTGTTGTTGGAAATATGGTTGTTGCATTTGGGGATCGTCCAAATAGAACGGGTCAGACACAATCATTTCTGGAGTTGTATTTGCTCTATACCAATCCACATATTCCCTTGTCGGCTTCATTTCGTTGGGCGCCACCGGAAATTGTAGAACATAGTGGGCACGCTCTTTCCACATTTTACGGAACTCCTTTGCAAATGCCTTTCAATTTTGGACATACCACTGGTGGCTGACTTTTTTAAGATGCCAAGGTTCCAAAGACATTGGGGGGCCTGGGATTTCTTGATGCATTCCGAATTGCAGTTTGACACGGTCACTTTGGTGCATCTCCACAGTGGTGAACCGCATGATAGTCGTTTTTGTTGTCCAAACAGCTGCATCTTCGGGGTTGGGTTGATGTTCCAATCCCAAATATGGTCTCCAAATAAACTGCAAAGAAAAAAATAAATATGTTATTTTTTGAGAATGCTTGATATTAATATATTAGTTAGAGGATAAATGATTTAGTGGTAATACATCTTGTGGTCGGAGACGATCCAAGAGTTGACGATAAAATATTATTTTATTTTTCGGGGTAAGACTGTAATCTAGTCCAGTTGCAATGAACCTAAACAAAAAAAGATAAATAATATTATTTACAAATATTTATAGAATAAATATACAAAATGAAATAACATCATAAATTTACCTAGTTGCGTAGGGGAAGGAGTAGACGTTAGGATTTTCGGGGGCTAGCCTCGGCAATCTCCACTACCCCCATGTTTGGAGCAAAAAAGCACATCCAGAAAATGTACGGTGGTCATTTTGTGCATTTTTACACAAAGAGCTATATAGGAAAGCCAATACAGCAGAACCCCAACTATACGTGCTTATTCTATCTATGTCCTCGAGCAAACTCAAGTACATAAAGTTTATGCTATTTCCCGTGCCTTCGGGAAATAGCAAGTTCCCAAATAATAACATAATGTAAAACCTTGTTTTTATTATTTTTTCTTGTTCGGACGAATCCTCAGTCAAAATTATAGCGTCGTGGTAGAATTAGAGGCTCGATAGTTTAATACCCTGGCCCCTTGCTTTCGCAGATCCCTCACCCTCGACTAGATTTACGCCCAACATTTGAAGACATAGTTCGTTGGGCTGTTGAACATTTCCAGTCACAGGCTTACCATCTATTCGAAGACCCAAAAGCATGTACATGTCCTCTAGTGTGACGGTACATTCACCAGTTGGTAGGTGAAAAATGTGTGTCTCTGGTCTCCAACGTTCACACAAAACAAGAATAAATTTCACATCAATTGTGGCATTTACCACATGCATAACATGACCGAACCCCGCACGCTCTATGTAAGGTACGCACCATGGGACTGGATAAGCCATAGGGTGTGAACGTTGACGAAATTTCTTGGGATCCTTTAAAAACAAACAATATAAACAATCATTAGATTGGAGTTTTAAAAAATAAATTATAAACATACGAAAGAGGCAATGTTCAAGGAAAACTTACGAATGAGGCAATGTTCGCCCTAGTGCCTCTGTGTTCTTGGCCCATGGTAAGAAGAGACATGATTGCAATGTAGAACGTAGGTTTGTTGATGAAAAGTTCGCTGGTGTTCTCTGAAAAAAATGTGTTAGTGGATGATGAAAGTTTTCAAGAATGACCTGCTATTTATAACCGTTTGCAAAGTTGGCTGAGAATCTTGCAAGCTAGGTGGAGCTGCATGCATGTAATAATTTTGACACGTCTACTGCATGCATCAGTAGGTCAGGATAAGACATGAACTCGCCACTCTAGGTGGCGAATACATTGAAGTCTTGTCTTGTCTGAGAATCTTGCAGGCTAGGTGGAGCTGCATGCATGTAATAATTTTGACACGTCTACTGCATGCATCACAAGTGAATCCGTGTATATAGGCATGCGTGAGAATCTTGCAGGCTAGGTGGATAGGTTAGCATGCATTGGTACAGGTTAGGTTGCACTTGTCTTGTCTAGGGGAAGGCTTGGTGGATGTGTTGCATGCAAAAATGTGACACGTCTAACGCATGCATCACAAGTGGAAGTTATCACACAGGTATTCACAAAATCTTCACAATATCAAATTTTCACACATATCTTCGCTTATATATTCACACAAATTTTCACACAGGTATTCACAAAATCTTCACAATATCTTCACATATTTCACACATATCTTCACGTATCATGGCATCTTCATCACAATACAAAATCAAAGCTCACGTGAATGGTGAGATTTATGAATGTGATATGTCTGGCTTCCTATTTAGAAACACCGATTGCACTCGTTTTTGTCTAAATAGAGGAGCTGACTTCTCTTATCTGAAAAAAATATTGAGTCCAAACTTAGACAACCTGTGTCCCAAATTTTTTATCAGCAACCTTTTTTTTCTGAAAATAACTCAGTCAAGTTTTATAAGTCATTTATTCAAAATGACATGGAGGCACAAAACATGTTTCGTAACCATGAGTATTCTGGTTACGATTATATAGTGTTGTACATTGTCTTGGAACAATTTCAACCAACTCAGAATATTCAGTCACAGGTTATTGATTCTGTGGTTGATGACGAACAAGATGTTGAACACCCCGTTGAAGACGATGTGGTTGATGATGCAGAAGACGTGGTTGATGACTTGGTGAACCGTGATTCCGAAGACGAAGACCAAGTACAAATACCTATAGCGCAACGCTACTCACCGCCTACGCACTTCACAACCCTTAACTTGGGCGAGGATGAGCCCTCGTCAGATATGTTCTACAACCCATATATGAGGTTTGATGAGGAGTTAAAAAAGGGTGACCAATTTCGGACCAAGGAAAAGTGTTTGGGAGGAATCATACAAACAACTTCTGCGCTACCAGGCTGCACTACATTTGTATTCACCTGGGACGGTTTCTATAATGGAGACATTGCTGGCACAATCCCCTGATGGAACTCGTCTAGAAGGTAATGGAATATTCCATAGACTTTTCTGGGCATTCCGTCCCTGCATCATCGGTTTCACATTCTGCAAGCCGCTTATTCAAGTCGATGGAACTTGGCTGTATGGGAAATACAAAGGATCGTTACTGATGGCGGTCGCACAAGATGGAAATTCTAATATTTTCCTAATAGCCTTTGCATTGGTAGAAGGAGAAACGGTTGCTGCTTGGAGTTTCTTTCTTAAGAATCTTCGAACGCACGTGACTCCACAAGCTGGCATCTGTGTGATTTCTGACAGGCACGTTTCTATAGACAGTGCATACAATAATCCAACAAATGGTTGGCATGACCCCCCGTCTACGCATGTCTACTGCATCAGGCATATTGCTCAAAATTTTGTGCGGGAGTTAAAAGATAAAATCTTAAAGCAAAATTTGATAAACGCGGGGTATGCATTAAACCAACCTGGATTCCAATACTACCGCCGGAAAATAGTGTTGGCAAATTCTGATGCAGGTAGGTGGATCGATAATATTGATAGAGCAAAGTGGACTAGGTCATACGACGATGGGGTGAGGTGGGGCCACATGACAACAAATCTTGTGGAATCAATGAACGGCGTCTTTAAGGGCATACGTAACCTCCTGGTAACCGCTTTGGTGAGTGCGACGTATTTTCGGATGGCAACCTTGTTGGTAACAAGAGGCAAGCGCTGGCATGCAGTGTTACAGACGAGTCAAGTGTATAGTGATGCCTGCATGAAGTTTATGAGGCAGGAATATGCCAAAGCCAGCAGCCATCGGGTTACGGAATTCGACCGCCATGGCCACACTTTTAGTGTCAAGGAAACAATTGACCACAACCAGGGGCTGCCCAGACAAGAGTATAGGGTCCTAATACCAGACTGTTGGTGCGACTGTGGTCAATTTCAGGCATATCGTATGCCTTGTTCCCATGTCATTGCAGCGTGTTCACACACCCACTTTGATGCATTGTCGCTAGTGTCTCCCATCTACAAAGTCGCAACATTGCTAAATGTATACGACAATACCTTTCCGGTGGTAGCATTGGAGGCATATTGGCCAGAGTATGACGGGGAAATTGTTTGGCACAACGATTCGATGCGGTGTAATAAAAGTGGTCGCCCAAACAGCAAGCGCATTAGAACTGAAATGGACGTCGCAGAGAAAATGCAGAGGAAGTGTAGCATATGTCGACAACTGGGGCATAATAAGAACAAATGTCCATATCGTGGATCTAGTTCCACAACATAGTTTTCATATTCATAACTCTGTGTACCAATGCTATTTATCAATAAAGTTTACTTTTTATTCCAAATAGAAGATGACATTGGAACAACAAACACAAACATCTAACATTAGAACAACAAATACTAAAACAAAAACAAATATTGGAAGAAGAACAAGTACTAAAACAAGAACAAGTACTAGATCAATAACAAATACAAGAACAACAACACAAACAACCATTAAAATCTAGGAAATTACAACAGTTAACACTATGTCATCTGATCCGCGCATCATTTGGATGCAATCAATGTCGCTTTCAAATTCAACCCACCAACATACCGTTTCTCCAGTTTCAAATGAGAACCTTCTTCTAAGCCTCTGAATCCTTCTGATGACTTCACCAGGTTGGTAATCTCCCTTTAACCAAGACATCAAGGACTTTCTAGTTGGTCCAACGAACGGATGTTCCAAAATTTCATCTCCATTGGGGGTTTGACAGGCGAGAAAATAACATGCCCATCCCTTTTTAAGATTACTAGTTCAGGATCAGGCCGCCTTGATGATGTTCGCTGCCATGATGACGGTCTGGGGGATGCCATGAATTCAACTTGATAGAGAAAGTGATAGGAAAATATGGTGAAGAAAATGCAAGGAAATAACACTTTATTTATAGGAAAAATTCTAGGTTGTACACCAATGTACTTAACCCTAATTAGTGTCGCACTTGATTAATTAGTCTTAGAGAGAATTAGGGTTTGAATTAGGTCATAACTACCAAACTCTAATTATAACCGATCAATAAACCCTAATTATAATTGATTAATTAACCCTAACATGATTAACCCTAATTCTCCCAAAAATTTATAAATAATATTATTTAGTTATAAATTAAATTATATATATAAATTAATATATATATATATATATATATATTATATATATATATATATATAAGATATATATATATATATATATATATATCATATATATCTTGTAAATAATATTATTTATATTATGTATTAATATAAATTAATATATTTATAATAAATATAAATTAATAAATTTAAAATAAGTTAAAAAAGATTTAAAAAAACTAAAAAAATAATTAAAAACATATTAAAAAATTTTTTTTAAAAAAAATAGGAGTAGGCGCCACTCCTAGTGGCGACTTGCCCTACTTTTAAGGGTAGGTGCCATCTAGGGTGGCGCCAATATACAAATTAGGGCAAAAATTGTCAATTTATGTAATTTTTTTGAATTTATGGATTTTTTTGTAATTTTTTTTAAAAAATTGATTATTTAAAAAAAATATTCATAGATTGGTATGTTACTCAATGGTCTCTTAGTGCATGAAGCATTTGAGTTAGATAAGAGTTTTTTATCGAAAAAGAGGGAAATAAGAATAAAGAAATAGAATTATTATTATTGAAGGAGTAAAATAGTACATAATTGAATTTTTATATATATATATATATATATATATAATCCTAATTAACTTTTGGGCTTGTGACTAACCAAGTAACTAATTTGAATTATATTCACAACATATCCCTTTATAATTCAAGTTGTTGAATGTACCAGCTTGTCAAACACGAACGTACAAACTTGTCGAATACACTCACTAGTCGATCTGAATTATTCTTAATTTTTTTCTCAAACTTCGATGTGCTTGCTTCTCCCATGCATAACTGGATTATTTGCAAGATTTATGGCTGACTTGTTGTCGATCTGTAGCACCAAGGGTTTTTCACTTCAACCTCCACTCTTCTAACACATATCTGATCCAAATTGTTTGACAAGCTACATAGGATCCAACTATATATTCAACCTCACATGTTGCTTTCTCGAGCACTATGAGATTGGTGCATCAAACACTTGAAAGAAATACCCAGTTGTGCTTCTTTGATCTTCCTTATCTCTACACCAATCAACACCTGAATAACAATTAACAACAACTTCTTTTCTTTTAGAATCTCGTTGAAACATAATTCCACAATTTATTGATCCTTTTAGGTATCTCAGGATTCTTCTTGCAGCCTTCATGTGTGACACTCTTGGTTCACTCATGTATCTGCTCACTAATCCAACTGAGAAACCTATATCAGGCCAACTGTTGCATACATACCTTAGAGATCCGACTATTTGTTTGAACAAAGTTTCTTCGACTCTGTCTTCTTTTCCATGTTTTTCCAATTTTAGGTTTGTTTCGATATGTGAGGATGCAGGATTCGACTCATCCATCCTGAATCTCTTGAGTATTTCTTTGACATACTTTATTTGATGCAACATCATTTCTTGGTATTTTGAAATTCCATGCCTAGGACATATGAAAAATTTCCCATATCCGACATTTCAAATTCCCTCTTCATTAGCTCTTTGAACTTCGACAAGTTTTCCATGTTATTTCCTATTATCGGCAAGTCATCGACATACAAATAGATGATGGTTATATTTTGTGCCTCGACCTATACGTAGACACCATACTTTGGCCTGCATTTAACAAATCTCAATTCGACTAAGTAAGAGTCGATCTTCTTGTTCCATGCCCTAGGTACCTGTTTAAGACCATAGAGCGCTTTGTGCATCCTGTATATTTTCCTTGCTTACTCCTAAATACAAAACCCAGGAGGTTGTGTGACATATACAACATCGTCTAAGGGACCATTCAGAAATGTTGATTTCACATCTAAGTCAAATATCGACCAATCTTGCTTGCATACCAAGGCTACCACCAATCTGACAGTTTCCAATCTTGCTTCTGGGGCATATACTTCATAATAGTTAAGTCCTTCACTATGAATAAATCCTCTAGCTACCAATCTTGCTTTATGTCTTTCTATCGACCCATCAGCATTGTGCTTTAACTTGAACACCCACTTCACTTTGATAGCTTTTGTATGTGTTGACAATTCGACTAACTCCCATGTGTTATTCCTTTCAACTGCTTGCAAACCTTCGACCATAGATGACTTCCACAGTGAAAGTAGAAAAAAATAAGAAAGGGGGGGTTTGAATTGTTTTCACAGTAATCAAAAACTTTTGCAACACCACTCACACGAAAATAAATGCTAACAACACACAAAATTTATTCTGGTTCGCTTGAAAATCAAAGCTACTCCAGTCCACCCGGCCAAGGTGATTTCGCCTTCAATAAGGACTTAATCCAATAATCTCAATAGATTACAAAAACGTCTAAGAGTTCAACAATCTCTTAGCCCTCTCAAGTCTACAGACTTCAATAAGTCACTTGAGGAAAATCAACAACTTTAAAGAAATACAAGTGTTTTCTTTAGTGCTTCTTGGTAAGCAGTGAACACAATTAAAAAACACAAATCAATGATCACACTATGAGCAACAACTCTTGTGTGATTATTGAATTTTACAATGAAAAATATGTTGAGTATATAGATCGACGTGTGTTGTCGAATTCTTGTCTCTTCTTCGTTATCAACATGATGATGATGAGGCTTTTATATAGTGCTTTGAGATTGTACCGTTGGAGTGAAAATTAATGGAGATTTCTTGTCCATTATAAGACTTAATAACATTAACTTTCTTGGTCTTTCCATAGCAGTCTTGGAGCATAATCCATAATTTCCTTATAGAGATTTATACCATACTTAGAATATTTCTTGATTAAGTTTCTGTTTGACGAGTCAAATGATTTGTTGAGCGTGAATCAGAGTGATTTGTTAAGTGTGAATCAGAGTGAGCAGAGTCAGAGTCTTTGGGAAGAAGCTTGTAGTCTTCAAATATTCTCTTAACTGGTCTTTAGATAGTTGTTTGTTGAATATACTTCAAATAGATGTTTGTTGAATAGTCTTCAGATAAATGGTCTTCAGTTAGAGTATCTTCTGATGTTGTCTTGCGGAGTCATCAAATGTAGAGTCTTCAGACATCAGATATAAACTTCAATGTCAGATTATGTATGTGATTCTTCAGAAGTGTTTTTGTTCAGAGCCATATATGATTTCTTCATTGCTGAATCAACGTTTCTGGACTGCGTTAGATGCCAGATATTATGTTCCTCATATTCATTTTTCCTTAGAAACCTGCACACTTAGAAAAGATTATTAGGGTACCAAATTGTTTCATTCTTTGTTATCATAAAAACTTAGAGATATATTGTAGAACCAAAATCTTGTCCTAACAATCTCCCTCTTTTTTATGATGACAAAAACTTAGACTTTTGATGAAACAATGGTACTTTACAAGGATACAGATTTAAATGAATCAGAGTTAGATATAGTATGACTCCCCCTGAGATTCGCAATCTCCCTCTAATTCTGATACTTAGAATTTTTTTAGAGTAATTAGTATCAGAAGAAGGTTTCTGGGGTAGAGAGTTTCTTGCCAGAGCTTCTTAGGTTGCTTGACTAGTTTCTCAGATACTGATTCAGTTTTCCTTGTTCATATATATCATGTAAAACACTTAGACTGCGCAATTGATTTTTAATATTAGAATGTAAGCAGTGCATTCTGAGAGTTAGATATATTATTTCATCAGAAAGGCTGTTATTTATTTCTTCCCCTTTTTGTCAGACTAAAAAAGTTAATAATAAAACAAAATTCAAGAGTAAATCACATAAGGCAAACAAAATTTCATTGATAGATCAAAGAAATACAAGGCAGAACAACATAAAAGAAGGAGGCCTCGGAGGCAAAAACTCTTAGAAAAAATTACAAGTAAATAATCCTAGAGTGCCTAAGGGTTTGGAGGAGGGGGCATCCTCTGAAGTAGCTGAGCAAGCAGACTCTAGATGTTGGAGTTGACTTGATCTTGCTGGTCTAGTCTAGCTCTCACTAGTTTCTGTTCTTTCTGAAGCTCTTCCAGAGTCTTGAGAACCAGAGGAGCTAGATCAGATGTTGATGACTAACTTTGAGTCAGAGCAACCTCAGATGTCTTCGCAGTTTCTTCTGCCGCTATGCGGACAACTTCTTTAGCGTCAGCTCTTGCTTTAGTTTCAACTTCAGCAGCAGAAGCTCTCTCCTCAACTTCTTTTTTGGCTTTTTCTTCAGCTTCCTTCCTGGCCCGTTCCTCAGGTTCCTGCGCCAGACGTGCCTTCAATCTTTCCTTAACACCTCTGATATAGTCATTTTTTACTTGTTCAGAGATTCCCTTGAGCTTGAAGACCTCAGATGTTATCCACCTGAGAAATCCATTCCAATGAGTCCTTACTTCAGAAGGATTTTCACTTAGTCTGGATTCTTCAAATAGTTGTCTGAGCCTCACAGTAGTGTTCTCTAAAAACTTGGCAAAAACTTCATCTAGGGTTGGAAAGGTTAGGTTAGATTCAGAGGTTTGAGGGATAGGTTCAGAGGCTTTGTGGATGGGTTTAGATGGTTCAGAGATGGGTTCAAAAGAAGGTGGAAGGGTTTCAAAAGGTTCTGAAGTGGGTGCAGAAGGGGGTGGTATGGGTTCAGAGGTTTCTGGTACAGGCTTAGTCTATTCAGATTTCGCCGTGTCTTGAAGTTGCTCAAGAGTGGGGGAGGTTGGGTCAAGGATGTCTGAATGCTCAGATTTTGAGGTTAGGTCATAATATGGAGGAGAACTGGGAGTATATAAGGGAGGTGATATGGGTTCATTTAGATAGATGGCCTCAGATACAAGGATTGTTGTAGTTGTGAGATTAATTTTTTGTAGTGGAAATGAGGATGTGCTTGGTTTAGAATTGTGGGTTTCAAAAGTGTGGGGTTCTGAAAGAATGGGGATGGAGATGGCTGGTTCAGAGGGAGATATTATATGAGGTGGTTGAGGTAAAGATGATAGAATTTTCCTAGAGCCAGAACTTATGGGAGCTTCAGAAATAGGATACTCACATGGTGCAGAGGAGCTTAGAGGCACAAGTTGCTTCTGAGATGCTGAAGAATCTCCCAACTTTTGAGTTTTCTTCTTTTTCTTCTTAGAGGGCTCTCTCTTCCTCTTCATAAAATTTGGTGGCTATTTTAGTAGCTAGTCCAAGGTGAATCCAGAGATGTCAATTCCCTGGGCTTCTATATCTTGAAGGTAGTGAGTGATTACCTAGGAGGTGTCCAAAATGGGTTTGACTCTTACCTTATCAATAAGCCCCACGCTCTTCAGATTATTGGCATTCAGAGGCTTGCCCATGTCCACCGTAATGTCTTCCATCATATTGATAGAGATGAGGTGGTCCACCAACCCACTCTCTATCAGAACATCATAAATTAACCTCCATAGAGGGATGTGATTTATGGGCTTCATATTGTTCCTGGTATCTTTGACGGAGTCCCTCAGATATTTGAAGAGGAGGGAGGGATGATTCAGCTTCAACCCTTTGTGTAGACAGTACATAATTCACTTTTGATCAGTATTAATGTAGTCAGAGGAGCTGGACGTTGGACGATGGTTAGTTCCCAGAATGATCTTCAACCAAACTCTCAGATTTTGGTGAAGTTCTTTGTTCTTTGAAGTTTTCCCTTTTGGGTTCTGATTGAAGATAGTAGGGATAATTTCTTGGGATATATATTTTTCCCTAGGGTTGATGTTGCATATCCTTCTTCCCCCTACAGTTTCCATGTCCAGAAGCTTCGTAGTAGACTTCTCTGTGATTACTATCTTGACCCCTAGAATGTAGAATACGGTGTAATGGCCATCGCAGTCAGCAAACCTCCAGAATTCCTTCATCGGGAATGTGTAAATTGGACCATATAGCTGTTTAAAGTAGTTCCCCACCCTTGCTTCTTCAATTCTTTAGTTAGGTCTATTCCATTTCTTTTGAGGTTATCAAAATCAACCAAGAGTTCACCCCAAACTTCCAGTTTTTCAAATGGAGTGGCAAGATTGATGTGAGGGGGGCAATCAAGAACATGAGGTTCTTGATATGAAGTTTTTGAAGGCGTAGCAGTTTGGGTTGTAACCGATTATGGAGCTTCAACTAATTATTCAACAACATTTATTTCCTGGGAGTATTCAAAAACCTGTTGTTGTTGATGATTCATGTTGCAGTTGTTGAAGGAGATGAAGTTGCAATAAAGATGCAATGAGGTTGAGGTTGCAGAGAGAATGAAGGCAAGGGGTTTGTGTATGCTGTGAGAGTGAAAGGTGTGAAAGTGGGAAATATGGTAATATATATACACATTAAAAACACATGCAAAACGACATCGTTAGATGAAAAAGTAATGATAATTACTAAAATCTGAGTTGACAAGCGTGGGGAGAATTAAATGCAGATAAGGATGGTTATCTAATCTCAAAAATATGCACACTGCTTGAGGGGATCTCAACAATTTGACTCTTGAGTTCTGAGCTAGACAGTTGTCTAAAGATCCAAGGCCACACTTTGAGATACCACATATTGATGTTTCTAAAGTCAAGAATACCAAAAGGTTTCTGATTTAGAAGGTTTCTAATCCGTATAACATCTAACTTGTAGAAGTATCATAACCAGAACCAGATAAATAACATATGTTTAAGTCAGAGTCTATTTTAGCATTAGAGAGGAGAAGCACAAGTTCATATTCATTCTGGGCAATCTGCCATATTTAAATGTTTCAAAATGAAAAGAAATCTATTTTCAGCTAAGGGTTTTATGAAGATGTCAGCTCATTGATGGTCTGTATCTATGAATTTTAAAATTATTATCCCTTTCTGAACATAGTCTCTGATAAAATGATGTTTTATTTCTATGTGCTACGCTTTGGAATGTAAAATTTGATTCTTACTTAGACATATAGAAATAGTGTTGTCACAAAAGATAGGGATGTTACTCTCATAGATCTTAAAGTCCCCAAGCTGATTCTTCATTCAGAGCATCTGAGTGCTGCATAATGAAGCTGAAATGTATCCACTTCTGCAATTGATAGTGCTATGGTTGATTGTCTTTTGCTAGCACGTGAGATGAGGTTTCCTCCCAGAAACTGACAGTTCCCATATGTGCTTTTTCATTCCAATCTGTCTCTAGCATAATCTGCACCACAGTACCCAAAAAGCTTACACTATGATGTTTTCTTATACATCAGGCCAATGTTAGGTGTTCCTTTTAAATACCTCAAGATTCTCTTAACAGCTATTAAGTGGGGTTCCCTTGGATCTGATTGGAATCTAGCACATAGACATACGCTAAATAATATATCTAGACGCGTAGCAGTCAGATAGAGGAGAGAACCTATCATATCACGATAGAGTTTCTGACAAACCTTTTGACTCACCTCTTCTTTCTCTAGAATGCAAGTAGGATGCATGAGAGTCTTTGTTGGTTTTCTTTCTGACATGTCAAATTTCTTCAGAATGTTTTTTATGTATTTGCTTTAATATACATATGTGGCTTCTGATGTTTGGTTCATTTGAATCCCTAGAAAGAACTTTAGTTCTTGCATCAGACTCATTTCAAATTCTGCCTACATTAGCTCAGAAAATTTTGGCGACTGGAGCAAAGGTTTCATTGTAGTCAATGCCTTCCTGTTGACTGTAACCTTGTGCCACTAGTCGTGCTTTGTTTCTGACCACTTCATCCTTTTTATTTAGTTTGTTTTTGTAAACCCATTTGGTTCCAATCACATAGGTTCCCTTGGGTTGTGGTACAAGATCCCAGACATCATTCTTGGCAAACTGATCAATTTCTTCTTTCATTTCCAGAATCCATTCTTTGTCTTAAAGAGCTTCTTCACAGGATGTTGGCTCTATCAGAGATACTAGTCCTAGAAGGGTTTCTTCATAAACTTTGAATGTTGATCTTGTTTTGATAGGTTCATTTTTGTTTCCCAAAATCAGTTCTTCAGAAACATTTTGTCTATTTCTTGATCTTTTCTAATTGTTGTGACTTCAGGTGCTTTTGACGTTTCTTTTTCTGCTTCTTCAGATTCTTTGGTCTTTTCGTCAGAACCTCCAAATCTGCAAAATTCTCAACTAGCTTTGACTTTTCAGAGTCAAGCTTATCATCAACTCTGACATGTATTGATTCTTCCACAATTTGTGTTTCTGTATTGTATACTCTATATCCTTTAGAATGTTTTAAGTATCCCAACATAATACACTTTTGTGCCTTAGAGTCAAACTTGTTCAGATTATCTTTAGTATTCAGAATAAAACAAGAACATCCAAAAGGATAAAAATAAGAAATGTTGGTTTCTTCCCTTGCACATTTCATAAGGAGTATTCTCCAGAATAGGTCTGATAGAGATTCTATTCTGAATGTAACACGATGTATTCACAGCTTCAGCTCAGAAGTGCTTAGCCACATTTGTTTCATTGATCATGGTTCTGTCCATTTCTTGGAGAGTCCTATTCTTCTTTTCTACAACTCCATTTTGTTGTAGAGTTCTAGGACAGGATAAATCATGGGATATTTCATTTGAGTCAAAAAGTTCTTCAAAAAGTTTATTTTTAAATTCTCCACCGTGATCACTTCTGACTCTGAAGATCTTAGAGTCAAATTCGTTTTGCACTTTTGAACAGAAACTAGAGAACACGGAATGTGACTCATTCTCGTGCCTTAAGAATTTTACCCATGTCCAACGACTATAATCATTAATAATGACAAGTCCATACTTCTTACCATTGACTGACGCTATCTTAACAGGTCCAAACAGGTCAATGTGTAAAAGTTCCAGAGGCTTAGAGGTAGAAAAACACATTTTATTTTTGAAAGTTGTTTTAGAAAATTTTCCTTTCTGACATGCTTCACAAAGAGCATCTGAAGAAAACTTTAGCTTAGGTAAGCCTCTGGCTAACTCATGTTTATTTAGCTGAGAAATCCTCCTCAAGCTAATGTGACCCAAACGTCTATACCACACTCATTGCTTTTCATTTACAGACATTCAACATTTTACATTTTGATCTTTTAAATCTGAAAGCTTTATTTTATAAATGTTGTTCTTCCTCTTTCCAGTGAAAAGGATTGTGTCATTATTATGATTAACAACTTTGCATGTTTTTTTATTAAAGATTATATCATAATCGTTATCACTTAATTGACTTATGGTTAACAAGTTATCCATTAATCCCTCAACATAAAGAACATCAGAAATAGAGGGAAGAGATCCATTACCAACTGTACCAGATCCTCTGATTCTTCCTTTCTAATTTCCTCCAAAGCCTACGAAGCCAGCATCTTTAAGTTCTAGGTTTTGGAACATATGCTTTCTTCCCGTCATGTGTCGCAAGCATCCAGAGTCTAGCTACCATGATTTGTGTTTTAACTTTACTGCACATGATATCTGCAACATACACTATTTTATCATTTGGTACCCAAAATATTTTGGGTCCTATAGGATTAGTTCTCCTAGAGCTTCTGAAAACTTTGGGTTTTCTAGCATTATTAAATTTTTGTGTTTGTGCAGGTGTGTAATGTTAAGAAAAGGGATATTTAAGTTTGTTTTCAGCAGAAGGTTTTAGATCATCTTCATCAGAGTCATATTTGATTCCTTTTTTCTTATTATGACTAACACCATAGATCATAGAAGCCATTTTGCTTCTTTCAAGCCTATTGTTCAGAAATTTCTGAAAAGCCTTTTCATATTTGTATATGATGGTGTCAGAAGTAGGTGGAGCTTTAGAAAGAGTTTCTTCAAGTTTTGAACATTTTTTGGTTGAAAATTCATTTTCTTTTTCAAGGATAAAAGTATTTTCTTTAAGTTCACAAACTTCTTTCTCAAGCTTATCACACTCTTCAACAGTCTCTTCATGAACCTTTTCCAGGTTCTTGAATTTTTGTCGAAGCTTCTGATACAAGCTCAGAGATTCTGATAAACAGGCTTCCAGATCAGAACAAGAAAAGTCAGAGAATACCTCTTCAGAGTCAGACTCTCTTTCAGATGACCTTCTAGAGGTAGTGGCCATGAATGCAACATTTGCTTGCTCCTCTTCAGAATCAGATTCTGAAGCTTATGATTCAGAGTCGTCCCATGTTGCCATGAGTCCCGTCTTCTTTGTTTTGAAGGAATTCTTCTTGAAAAATTCCTTTCTAGAGTTGTCTTTCTTGAGATTTGGACATGCATTTATGTAGTGTCCAGGTTCTTTGCATTCTTAGCAGGTCACTTGCTTGTTGGGTTTGCCTCTGGAGGTTGAATCTGGACGATCACCCTCCTGTTTGGGCCTTTTGAAGTTGTTATTTATTTTTCTCCAAAGTTGTTTGATTCTTCTGGAAATAAGAGATAACTCCTCTTCATCATCATAATCTTCATTCTCAGAGTCATCTTTGTCTTCTTCTTCAGCTTGAAAGGCTTTATTCCTTTCTGATCTGGACTTTAGGGCTATTGATTTGCTCTTCTTCTGAGGTTCATCTTACTCTAGCTCTATCTCATGACTCCTGAGGGAGCTGATAAGTTCTTCAAGGCTTATGTTTTTCATATCTTTGGATAACTTCAGAGAGGTAACCATAGGTCTCCATTTCTTAAAATATTTCTGATTATCTTCTTGACATGATCTGCTGTAGTATATCCTTTGTCCAAAACCTTGAGTCCAGCAACTAAGGTTTGGAACCTTGAGAACATTACTTCCACGACTCCATCATCTTCCATTCTGATAGCTTCATACTTTTGGATTAAGGCCAAAGCCTTAGTCTCTTTAACTTGATTATTTCTTTCGTGAGTCATTTTCAAGGAATCAAAGATTTCTTTAGCTGTTTCCCTGTTCGTGATCTTCTCGTACTCACTGTAGGAGATTGCGTTCAACGGAATAGTTCTAAATTTATGGTGATTCTTGAAATCACGCTTCTGATCATTACTCATTTTTCTTCTTAGAATAGCGATACTAATAACAAAAATGGGTGGTTCATAGTCATTTATGACAATGCCCCATAGATCTGCGTCGTAGCCTAGGAAGAAACTGTCCATTATGTCCTTCCATTAGTTAAATTTTTCTCCATCAAAAACTGGAGGTTTAGTGTTGTAGATGTCTCTTTCATTTGTGTTAGCCATGAACGTTTTCTCACGTTGGATCTCTCTACGCGGTTAAGTGTTTGATTCAAAAATCAATAACAGGGCCGAAGCTCTGATACCAATTAAAGATAGAGAAAAACAAGAAATGGGGGGTTTGAATTGTTTTCACAGTAATAAAAAACTTTTGCAACACCACTCACACGAAAATAAATGCTAACAACACATGAAATTTATCCTAGTTCGCTTGAAAATCAAAGCTACTCCAGTCCATCCGGCCAAGGTGATTTCGCCTTCAATAAGGACTTAATCCAATAATCTCAATAAATTACAAAAACATCTAAGAGTTCAGCAATCTCTTAGCCCTCTCAAGTCTACAGACTTCAACAAGTCACTTGAGGAAAATCAACAACTTTAAAGAAATACAAGTGTTTGCATTAGTGCTTTTAGGTAAGCAGTGAACACAATTAAAAACACAAATCAATGATCACAATATCGCACCTAAAAAAATGCGATCCTTCGCGATAGGACGCGGAAAAACGTTAGTTCGAACAGAGTCGCCACCGAACTTTATTCATTCCCATGAAGGAATCGGAAAATACCGAGAAAACCTCTAAACAAAAATAATGGTCGTCGCAACCATATTTGGGTTCGGGAGTCGATTACGCAAGGGGAAGGTATTAGCACCCCTCACGTCCGTTGTACTCAACGGAAACCTTTTAGTCTGATTTTGCTATTTAACTGTTAATTGAATATCATTCGCTTGCTTCGAGTAATTGGAATTGATGATAGATATGGATGAAGACCTCAAGAGGGGGAAATGAGAGGTTTTTTATTAGTGTGCTCGCGAAGATACAACAATCTCCTGCCTACGTATCCTTATAGTGCAATAAGGAAATCAGAGCATTCGTAGTTCGGGCTACTATGAATATTTGGTGTGTTTTATTTTGGTGAACGACTGTGTAGGTTGGCGTTCTAACGGCTAAACGCTGGCTTGTCTACCCTCGGTGGAGGCTCTAGCACTGGTTTGTTGTGCGCATTAGAAAGGATTAACAATGTTCTTTTTTGAAAGAGTTTTGGCCACGCGGGGGTGACAAGTTGAATTGATGTGTTTGGGTTTGATTGGTTTCGATCGCTCGGGGGAGAGAAATTAGGTTTGATTTATTTTGAGATGTCTTTTGAAGAACGACGAAAGATTGAGCAATGTGGTGTACACCAATCGTCCCATTCTTTCGAGGAATAACAAGGCGACCGCCTTCTACTCCTTTTTCGTTCGAATTATTTTGAAAGTTTGTTTGAGGATGTTGAATATGCACGGTAGTGAGGCGTACGCCTCCTACTTGCTTATTAAAAGAATAATGAGGCGAGCGCCACCTATTCCCTTATCCAAGTTTATTTAAAATGTATTAATCGGAAGTCGATAATTTGTGCAATATGGCGTACGCCAATTATTCAAATAATCGAGAGGTTAAAAGAATAATGGTAGGTTTTGATCGAAAGATGATTTGAGCAATGTGGCGTATGCCAATTATTCAAATAATCAAGGAATGATGAGGCGTACGCCTCCCATTCTCTATTGGAGTTTAAGTTGTTTATTTTGTGAAATTGTTTGATATAAAAGGTGATTTGAGTTTACTCGATTGTGGTTTTAAATTGATGACGAAGATTCGAGCAATGTGGCGTACGCCAATTATTCGAATAATCGAAAGATAGTGAGGCATACGCCTCCTATCCTTTTATTATCGAAAATTTAGAATTAAATGGTTGTAGAATTTGTAGTTGATTTAGAAAATGTGATTTGAATGTATATGATTAAGGTTTAATCGGGTGACAAGAACTCGAGCAATATGGCGTACGCCAATTATTCAAGTACTTGAGAAATAGTGAAGCGTACGCTCCCTATATCTTTTTCATTCCAAAATTTATGTTTGAAAGAGAAAAATCTTTAGAAGTTAAATGGTTTGGAAAATGGTTTGAATTCGTGTTTATGAATGAAATAAATTTTATTTAGTGTATTATTCATCTACTCGATTAATCAATAACCAAATAGGTCTCATTGTAAGAAAGCCCAAGAGTAAGCTATGTGAGGTTGATGGCGATGCATAAAAGCGATCGACTTACAAAGGTGTTTTTGAAAATGGGCTCGATATTTGGATCGAGAATTGTGGTTGGTGCTTTTTGAAATTGGTTTGGGTCAATGATGAATTGAAATTGAATTTGTCTATTATGAAAATATGGTGGAAAAGAAAATCATTTAATTATTAACTCATCGAAATTTAGTTAAGTTGATTAATTTAATTAAGATTAATTATCAAAATTATTTAATTATCTCAAATAATTAAGTTAATTAAAATTAATTAATGAAAATGAATTAGTCAAACAAAAGTCTAATTAATTAAATTTTTTAAGAAAACAAATGGAAATAAGTGACAAGGTTGATTTACTTAATGGAACCGATATGCTCAAAACCGGTTTGTACGTGATGACCATATGATTGAGGTCATACGCAAAATCATAACTCGGTGAAAATGTACAATTAATTTATTGGAGTTTTTGGGCGGTATAACAACATACACAAGTCGAATCCGCGGTTTGAAAATTTTAAATTTATTGTAAAGCAATAGAAACAAATTATATTTACAGAGTTCATATTAAATGGTCAAAAATCAACAATGTCATGACATAATTGGGTCAACATTTATATACTAAAGTATTTCAACAAACAATATTGTTACAACTCTTAACACTCACTTATCAATATAAACAAACACAATCTTGAATCATTTAATTGACAATTTAACTACGACACCAATAATGTAATCACAAAGTTAGGATTAATATTACCCATTATTCTATTTAACTAGAACAGAGACTAATTAACCCAAAAATTTGGAATAAGCTTTGAGATTTATATCCTGGTAAAAACTAACTTTAACTTCAATACAGTTTAAGAAACAATATGACAGAATGAGGAAATCATTTGCTACAGCTCAAAATAGAATTGAAGATCTTAACTGTTATCACCAATAGCACACAGTTTCACACATAAATCGCCTATATGAACCGAAACAGAATAGAAGAAATCTATGTGATCAAAATCAAACTCAAATCGACTACTAACTTGAACCTGTGTTCAAATCACAACATGCATAACGAAACTGAACTCATATTACTTTTTATCAACAACTCACAAAATGTTCATCAAATGGAAATCAAACACATAAAACTCGGTTTACCGTAATCATAATAACAACTGTAGTAGAATCAAGTCATAGCAGCAGCAACTTGGAATCGTTCATCCAATCAATGTATCCATTGTGCTTTGACCTTAAACCCAGAACTCGATAATCCTTTGCTTCGCTTCGACCAAGATCGCACAACGACAAGAGAACTGTAAGCTTCAGAGATGAAATGGGTGGTAAAGAACCGGTGGGCGGTCGTGACCTTTACGGTTGAGCGGTGTGTGTCGGCGGTGATGAGAACGGATCAGAACCGGAGATAGTTCCGAGTTTGCTGACGGAACGAGAAGCACAACAGAGACAGGAGATTTATGGTTCACCGGTTTGGAAACAACGAAGAGCGTCCGAAGGTTCACGGTGGCTCCCAGTTTACGGATCTGAAAATTGGATGGTCGAAGGAGATGTTGAGTATGGTGGAAAATCGATGGTGAGTTTTGATTAGGGCTTCGCCGACGAAGCGGAAGATGGTGGTCGGAGTGAGGTTGTGTGTTTGAAGGTGTAGTGTGATGTGTTGAAGGGTTTGGCGACGGCGGCGGTTAGGGTGGTGGAGAGACGCGAGGGTTTCGTGGTGGAGGTGTTGTTGTTGGGGTCGTCACGGTCGACGACGTTGATGTGGTGGATGTGTGACCGGAGATGGTGGTTTATGGTTGTTATTTTTCGGTGGGTTTTTTGTGGAGGTGGAAACGGAAGGCGGAAGTGAGGATGAAGGAGATGCCGTTTTGGTTTGTTGGTGGAGTTTTGTGGATTTTATGGTGAAGATGAGAGGTGAAGGAGGGTGAATTTCGTTGAGAGAGTGTGAGGTGAGAGAGATGGAGTGAGTCAGAGAGAAAAGAGGTAGCGTGAGGTCATGTGGGTGATGGAAAGGGAGACCGTTTTGTGGATTTCGTCCTTCCCCTCAAAATAAGTGGATAGCCTTTTTTATTTTCCTTTTTTGTAGAGAATTGGACACGTGGCTATCCGTTATTGGTCACAAGAAGATATTATTTCCTCTCCTTATCCTCCTTTCCTCGCCAGCTCATGAGAGAATGAGCATATCTCTTTTTTCCGTTGGGAGTGGTCCTTCTACGTGGCACATGTGAATGGATAGAAACAAACTCTTTTTTTCTTAATTTCTTTAATAATACCCAATTAATTAACTTATAGTTTCGATTGGATAACGAAATGCACATGGATTGTTTGACACAGACCATTGATAAATTTGAATCGAGGATCGGGATTGAATCAAAGAATCACACAAATAATTTAATTATCAAAATGTCTCCTCGAGATGATTTAATTGATTTAAAGCAATTTAAACCAATTAAATCAAATAAAATTCACGACTTTGGAAATAGATGTGGTAAAAATAAAATGAGAGCATGGAAAATTCTTTTTATTTATTTTGAACATTTTGGTGAAAGAATAAAATTAAAACGACTAAAAATGAATGAAAGTCGGGCAAAAATTTGCTCGAAAAAATAAATCGGATGCACCAAAATGATCAGCACAAAATATACTTATTGAAAAAATACAGCGTTTCTTTTAATTTTGAAATAAATTTTCACCGGTTAAAAGGCTCAAACGGATCAAAATGTGACTGAAAAAGTCGGTGCTGATTTTGCATGTTCTTGATAAACGATTTAACCAATTTGTCTATATTCTCAATAAATTTATCCTGACTGATATTCTAGGTATTATTCATGATGGAATGTATGTCATGCTATGCATATGATGCAAAAAATAAAAATGAAATCAATGTTATGAAAATTTAAATATACCCGGACAAAATTGGGGTATGACACACACTATGAGCAACAACTCTTATGTGATTACTGAATTTTACAATGAAAAATATGTTGAGTATATAGAGCAAAGTGTTTTGTCGAATTCTCATCTCTTCTTCGTTATCAACATGATGATGATGAGGCCTTTATAGATGGTACCGTTGGAGGGAAAATTAATGGAGATTTATTGTCAATTATGAGACTTAATAACATTAACTTTCTTGTCCTTTCCATAGCAATCTTGGAGCATAATCCATAATTTTCTTATAGAGATTTGTACCATACTTAGAATACTTCTTGAATAAGTTTCTGATTTATGAGTCAGATGATTTGTTGAGCGTGAATCAGAGTGATTTGTTGAGCGTGAATCAGAGTGAGCAGAGTCAGAGTATTTGGGCAAAAGCTTGTAGTCTTTAGATATTCTCTTAACTGGTCTTCAGATAGTTGTTTGTTGAATAGACTTCAGATATATGTTTGTTGAATAGTCTTCAGATAAATGGTCTTCAGTTAGAGTATCTTCTGATGTTATCTTGCAGAGTCATCAGATGTAGAGTCTTCAGACATCAGATATGAACTTCAATGTCAGATTATGTATGTGATTCTTCAGAAGTGTTTTTGTTTAGAGAAAAATATGATTTCTTCATTGTTGGATCAGCTTTTCTGGACTGCGTTAGATGCCAGATATTTTGTTCCTCAGATTCATTTTTCCTTAGAAACCTACACATTTAGAGAAGATTATTAGGGTACCAAATCGTTTCATTATTTGTTATCATCAAAACTTAGAGATATATTGCAGAACCAAAATCGTGTTCTAACACACAACCTATTATTTAAGGTTTCGCCATAGTTGATTGGTTCAACACCTTCAAGTAAAGCAAAATGAAATAATTTTCCATTTTTTGTGACTTCATCGTCCCCAACAACTTCATAGCCTTAAAGCCTTGCTGGAAGAACTCCAGTTCTTTGTGGTCTTTGGCTTGTACCAGCCACACCCTCTCGACTATTTGCTTCGATGTCGATTATATCTAGAATATCAACAACGTCTTTGACTTTGACCTCATTAGCTTCTTCGTCGACGCCATAACCCATTAGTGGCTTGTGACTTGCTTCACCAGAATTTCAATCCCGGGAAGAATTATCATCAATCACAATATCTCGACTCATTACGATCTTCTCATTTATTGGATTGAACAACATGTACACACCAGTTTTATGATATCCTACCAGTCTCATATGTTCACTCTTGTCATCAAGCTTCCTTGTCTTCGCATAGAGAACATGCATGTAGCGAATAGAGCCAAACACCTTTAGATGACTCATTGACAGTATTTTTCCACTCCATACTTCTTCAAAAACCTTGTTCTTTAACTTCTTGGTAAGGCACCTGTTCAGAATGTAAACAGCAGTGGTGAATGCTTCACCCCATAAGGATTTTGGCATATTCTTCCTCTTCAGTATGCCTCTTGCCATATCCAGTATTTTCTTATTTCTTCTTTATGCTATTCCATTATGTTGAGGCGTGTAAGGAGCAGTTACCTCATGATCAATACCATATTCTGCATAAAACTCTTCAAACATCTTGGATGTGTATTCACCACCTCCATCTGTACGCAAAACCTTGATCTTCTTTTCACTCTGGTTTTCAACAAGCTTCTTGAATCTCTTAAAGATTTCAAATACTTCGTCCTTTCGCTTTATCACATAGATCCACATCTTTCGACTATACTCATCAACAAATGAAACAAAATTTATGTTTCTACCAATGGTATGATCCTCGAACAAGCCACATACATCTGGATGTACTACTTCTAGTATGCAAGAGGATCTCATTGGTACAATCGAAGCAATTTTTTTTATGGATTTCTTCCATCTAAGCAACCTTCACAGATCTTGTCGGGCATCACAAGACTTGGTATGCCATTTACCATCTCTTGAGTAATCAGTTGATTGAGTGACCTAAAATTCAAATGGCCAAACCTCAAATGCCACAACCAACTATCCTTGTTGTCAAGAACTGTCTTCAAGCATTGTATCTCTGTCGAGTAGATCTTGATCTTAAATATCCTATTCTTTGAAAGCGAAGACTTTAAGACCAAATTACTCTTCGTATTGAACAATTCCAAGGCTCCATTTTTCATCACGACTGAGAAACCTATTTCGACCAGTTGTTCAACACTAAGCAAATTGCACTTTGTTCCAGGTATGTAGTACATCTTTGATCATATCTTTTCCACCATTGCTTCTCTAAATAACTATGTTGAATGTACCTTCTGCTTGCAGCGAGCTATTATCTGCAAGTTTTATCTTGCTCTTCTTCGATTTGTCGAAGTCTGCTAACCACTCTCTTCGGCCAGTCATATGGTTCAAACAACCTGTGTCGAGGAACCAGATCTTGGAGTCGACATGTTCATCTATAACTTGAGCCATAAACACCAAATCTTCAGAATCATATGAATCTTGACGTGCAAGGTTTTCTCCTTCGTCCTTGCCTTTTGTCGCTCCCTTGTCTTTTTTGGACCAACAATGCTTGGCCAAGTGACCCCATTTTTCACTGTTGTAACATTGCACACCTTTCTTTTCTTCTTTATTAGTTAAAGTTCCTTATCCTCTTTTGGAGGATTTAGAATCTCCCTTATGCTTCTGAGGATTCGACCAAAACATCTTACTATGAGTCTTGCCTCTGAACTTCTTAGAACCACCATGCTTCTTCCATATTTGAGCCTGTAGTGCATGTATCGAAAACACCCTTTCTTTCAACAATTCTCAACTCATGTGCCTCTAATGAACCACTAAAATCTTCCAACTTCAGTATTTAAAGATTTCTAGATTCTTGAATAGCAATGATAACATGATCAAAGTGAGAGGTTAACATATGTATTACCTTTTCAACTATCATATTATCAGTTATGGTTTCACCACAACCTTTTATGAGATGAGCAAGATTCTGCACCTTAGCAACATGGCCTGCAATCTTTTCATCTTCTCCCATATGCAGTAATTTGTACTACCGTCGAAGCGCCTGAAGCTTGACGCCTTTAACCTTCTCACTGCCTTCGTAATACTTCAATAGAACATCCCATGCCTTCTTTGCTAATTCAACATGAGAAATTCGATCAAAATTTGTTGAGTCTATCGTCGATTGAATGCAGAACAGTGCCTTGCAATCTTTCTTCTTGGCATCCTTGTGGCTGACTCTGTGAGCATCAGATGCATTTGCAGCAAGCACAATAACGCCATTAGTAACCACTTCAAGGGTTTCATGGAAGCCAAACAACGATTGCATTTGTTTATTTCATCGAATCCAATTCTTACCATCAAAAACCAGAAGAGAGTTTGGAATACCATCATTGTTGTCATTCATCTTTGCAACAACCAATTAACAGCCCGCAATCCCGGAAACACGGTCACCAACGTGTGATTCTTGAAAACACGATCAAGAAAACCAGAACTCTAGATACCAATTTGTTAGTGCATGAGGCATTGTGTGAGAGAAGGGCTTGGGTCAAAAAAGAGAGAGAAGAATAAATAAAATAGGATTATTATTATTGAATGAGTAGAATAGTGCACAATTGAATTACAAGCTATATCTATTTATATACATGTCCAACCCTAATTAACTTTCGGGTTTGGACCTAACCAAGTAACTAACTTGGATTATATTCAGAAAAGACTCGAGACTTAAGAGTAAATTAGAGTTCATTTGAATCAATTTTATTTTTTAATTTAAAATAAAAAAACTTTTTTTAAGAAGAAAACTATTACAAAATTTGTTGGTAACATGACTTTTCAAAACTATTTTAAAAATGAGAAAATAAAAATATTTATTCAATTTTAGAGATAAGAAAATAAAAAAATAATCTATTTAGTAATCCGAATTTCAAAATTGTTTATTAACTAATCTTAAATGCAAAACACTTTTATTAATCAATATATAATTTTTAATGACTTATTTTTAAATATACAAATTTTATTATTAAACTAGTGGATACACCTGGGTTCGCATGGGTAATAGTCAGGTACGCGAAATTGTTTCCAAATTTTAAAAAAGTTGATAAAAAAATAAAATTTATTATTGTGCAAAATAAATTAGTATTTAACTATAAGGAAAATGGATATTTGGTGGATGAATCTTTAAAAGGAAAATATTAAGTGATAATTTAAAAAAAATAAATTAAAATACTTAATTTAAATTAATGTATTAGTAAATATTTTACAGAAAAAAATGATCATTAGAAAATAAAGTAAAATAATTTAAAGTTCAAAAGGTATTTGTAAGATAAATGTTATATATAAAAAATTGACAAAAATTAGAAAAATGTTATGAAATAAAAATAATTACATGAATAATAACTAAATGAATAAGATATGGAAAAAAGAAAATTAATAATTATAGTTTAATTTGAAAATTGTAAAAAATAAGTGCAATAAGAAGTTGAAATAGTGAGATAGCACGTGATGGAGAAAAGTTATGATTTTTTCTAAAACGGACCATTAAAATTTGTGGCCCAAAATCATTTCTATAAGTAATGGTAGGGTTTGTTCTCCTTCCCAACTACAACAACAACCAACAATGGCTTCATCGAAATCGACATACAACAATGGCAGGTATGCAAATTTGTAAGTCATGTTGCATGTAGATTTTGAATGGCTTCTTCATTTTTTTCTATATGTCATCATGTAGATGCATCCGTATTTAATGTTTCATGTACATTTATAATATTGTAATTAGTTTAGGTTAACTTGGATGCATGTTAGATGTTATTGCTGAGCATCTTCAGATACCGTAAGAGATCAAGATTGGATCCAAAAAAGGTTGGATTCACTATATGCCGAAGCCAAAGAAGATGCACCTTTACCAACAATCGATGAGCAAAAGAAGGTTTTGTTGATATCATGAAAAAAAAAACTAATTAGAAATCAGTAGTCGTGGATATTTCCATTTCAAGTGTGAGTAGTAGGTAATATGTTATAGTTTATGTTAATATTTTTGTAGTTGTAGGTAGATTAAATAAAAAAGGAAAAATAAAGTAGTTTGATAATGAATTGCTGATCTGAAGAGTTATCGGATGGAGAGATCGAAGAGATGAATAAGATTGTGTGAAAAGTAATATAGTCATTCGATGATCCTAACTTGGACATCCAGAACAGCGAATTCGAAGAGGATGACAACGACGACGAGGAAGAAAAAAAGAGGAGTATAACTGGGAAAGAGTAGTCAGTTATGGATATAGAGTAAAGAAAAATGTTCGGGTATTTTTATGTTGAAAATAGTAGAAAAATTTATAGGATTGTAATTTTCAGTTAAGTATTGTGATGGTTTCTTTATTGCTACAACGCTTTCCAAAGACTGTGAGTGAAATGGCTCTATTGGAACCAGAAAGCAATTGAGCTACATGATGTTGACAATGGTGATGGGTATTTTGGAGAAGTTCATTGTGCAAAAAGGAACAAAAAGGTGTTAAAATTAGAGAAATTCATTGGCAGTGGTTGATATGAGTATGCCAAAAAGAAGAGGCTCAGAAGATGAGACAAGCTTGGTTTTACGATATGTGATCCTCCCAATTGTTTATTCGTTTCAGTTTTAAACCGTTGAAGTGGATTTGGTTGCAGTGGTTTGAAGAATGTCACTATGCGAAAAATACAGAGTTGCCATGGGTTTTTATTTATTCCAAAGGAAAGGGAAAATATCGAGAAACCCCCAAAGTATGGTCATCTCAACCACGAACAAGTTCGGAAGTTGGTTATGCAAGGGGAAGGTATTAGCACCCCTCACATCCATGGTACTCTATGGGGACCATCTAGAATTTTTGCGCTTAAATGTGTGTTGTTTATCGAATGCTTTCTTGCCAAAGGTTTGTGGAGTGGAGGTAGATTTTAAATTAGTGTGCTCGCCAAGAAATGGATCCTCGTGCCTACGTATGCCCACTTGTTGAAGTGAGAAATCAGAGCCTTCGTAGTTCATGGTTTTAAAATGTTTGGTTTGTTTTGTTGATTTTATTACCTTGAAGAAGGGTTTTCGATTGTGTCGCCCTGAGGCTCAAACAAAAGGTTTGAATGCATTGAGTTGTTTTTAGGTGTTTGAAGAAAATGTTATTGATTTCGGATTGCACTAAAGACTATGGATAAAGGTGAATACCTCAAACTACCAAGGCAAACGTCTTGTGTTCGAAACATTCAGAATGAGTGTAGGAAAACTCCAGTCTCATCCCTTCTTTATCGCTTAAGGCTCGTGACTTACGATCCTAATCTCCATTTATAGTGTTTTTGAATTTGATTTGGAAAAGACCGCTTGACGTTGGATCAAGGTTTGTTTATTTATTTTGATTTGAGAAAGAGACCGTTTGACGTTGAATCAAGGGTTTGATTATTGGTTGTAAAATGGTGTGCGTTCCTAATGCCTAAGTAGTAGCTAATCAAGCAATAAAAGAAAGCAAGTAAAAAGCATACATCGAAAAGGGGAGGGGTACATGTAAAGTACAAGGGGATGTAGGAAATAAAAGGTCTCATTGTCAGGTAGCCCAAGAGAAAGTCGTGTGTGTGCAATTGTGTCCTAAACTAGAAAGTGCATAAAAGATTACAAGTCTTGAGTCTTGAATGTTGTTGATCCAGGTTGCAAGGTCCTATGATTAATTGTCCAAGGCCTTTTGCATGCTTGGAAATTATCTTGTTTTTTCATTTTTTAAGTCTTTGCCATTTTTATGTTCATGTTCAAGGTGAAAGTCAAGAATGTTAATGATGAATGTACAACATGATATAAGACGGAAATAAAGTGAATAAAATGATAAGAAATAAATGTTAGAAGTTTGGGTTAGATGCTAGGTGTTAATTGTTAGAGATCAAAATAGAATAATATGAAGAAAAAAAACAATTATCAAAATTAAGTACTAAAACAATTATCAAATCAATCCTAAAAGGCTAACAAAATATCTCTAAAAATTAATCAAAACAAAAATCTAGAATATTATCAAAATTGAATTCTAAAGTATACCAAAATTAATATCTAAAATTATCATCTAAAACAAAATTAACAATTAGAATCTAAAACAAGATTATCCATTAAATTTCTAAAATAAGATCCAGTTAATCCTAAACCTCTAAACAATTAATCCAATTCAGCATGGGCCTAGACTAGTCAGGCCCACACAGGGGGTATAGAAGGCCATGAAGGGGGGGTGAAGCCACAAAACACTGATTGGGCCTTAATTGGGATTAGGCCCAATCCAGATGGATATCCAACGAGGGAACGCAAGGTTCCCCTCATCTTCTTCCCTTTGCTCGTGACCAACGACAACTTAATGCCAAACGCCGATCCCGACATGCCGACGACGCACACGGCGATCCCTACACCGTCCTCCGTTCCGACCTCCCTTCACCAAAACGAGATAACCTGATCCTACCACTTAGAAACGTCTAAAAAGATCCTTCGATGCGGTAAATCGATTATGAACGAAAACAGAAACGAATTCGTGTCGCTCTCAAAAATCAGATAGAATATTCGAAGCGAAATGAAGTCGGTGACGACTCACACCACAACACCAGAATTAATCATCGTAACGGGGAGAAACAACCTACCGGCAGATGCGACGGGAACGACGGAGACGGCTGAGAAAATTGGTACGCTTTCACTCCTCCGTTTTCCTTCGTCTTCTCTTCCTTCTATCCGTTTCTAGTGCTATAGACGATTTTGCTTCTATCCACGGAGGCTTGTTTGGTTGCTCCTGCTGACACACTGCGATTCGATTTGCAGGAATTATGGTGGATTGGTTATGGTAACGCATGATTGGTACATGGTGATGGAGACGACGATGCGAGAACGAGGAGTTCTTGGAAGGATTTAAGGAGGTATTATGCAGGTGGTGGAGATTGTCGTGCGGGAATAAGAGAAAGGGAAGAAGAAGTTTTTGGAAGATTTGAGAAGTTGTTCGAGTTTGTTACGGTGGTGGAAGAGGATAATGGAAAAGTGCGGAAGAAGAATTTCGGAAAAACCGAATTGACGGCGAGAGAGAGGACTCGAGAGCCTCCTTTATTCACATATTTATAGAGCTGAGTTTTGCGTTTCTTCATGCCGTTCTTGTTATCTAATGATTAGTCACCATTTATAGTAAGTTTTCATTACTGATCTGACGCAAAACAGAGACATTTGATACACTATGCAAGCATTTAAGGTACAATTTGAGTAGTTTTACTTCCGTTATTTTATTTACGCATTTTCAATCTTTGTTATGTTTTACTTTGTTTATCTTGATTTTATGCGTGGGATAACTATGTTTTTTTTCTGACAGATCCAGGTAGAAGAACCGAAAAACTCAGAACACGATAGTGCGAGAGTCTGACACGCAAAAGGGCAGAAAATCCTGGTACAAGAGGCCTGACACGGCCACCCGTGTCACCTGACACGGGTCGTGTTAGGGCAAGGGAAGCAGAAGAAGAAAAATAGTAGCCTGACACGGCCACCCGTGTCAGCTGACACGACACCGGGTGGTCGACTGACCATTGTTAACCAACCGGTGAATGTGACAAATTTTCAACTGCATCCCAGCACAATCAATCAATTGGAAAGAAAACCTTTCACCGGAAAGGTTAATGAAGATGCCAACAAACACCTGCAGAGATTTCTGACCATGAGCACCACCTTGAAAATTGATGGTCACACTGATGAAGCAAAAAAATTAAGAATGTTCCCGTTCACTTTAGTTGAAGACGCGGAAGAATGGTTCTATTCTCTCCCTGCCGGTAGTATCACTTCCTGGGAGGAGATGGAAACTGCATTCTTAAATGAGTATTTTCCAGCATCAGTATTCCTGAGAAAAAGGTATGAAATTCTGAATTTCAAACAGAAGGATGGTGAATTATTGGGAGACACCTACAAAAGATTCAAAAGGATCTTAGTCGCGTGTCCCACTCATAATATGGATCAGACAGAACAAATGCAGATGTTCGTTAATGGGCTGAAAATAAAGACAAAACAGTTGATTGATACAGCAGCCGGGGGCTCAATAAATTTCTCAACAGCCACTGGTATCAAGAGGATTATTGAAGCAATAGCTGCAAATGAGCATCTAGAGCTATATGACAGGTGTACCAGTAAACCAGATGGGGTGATTGATCTAAAATTAGAGACAAATAAAATCCATCTGGAAGACACTATTGCTGCCGAAATAGACAAAAAGTTGAAAGTTATAAATACAGTTATTCAACAGATAGCGCAAGTTCAACCAGTTCAGGAGAGCACTTGTGAAATCTGTAACGGACCTCCCCACACTGTCTATTGCTTTGCAACTCCCTAACAAATTGAAGAGATCAAATTATTGAAGCAGAATAATCCCTACTCTAACACTTACAACCCAGGGTGGAAGAATCATCCAAACTTCTCCTGGAAAGATCAGAGAGGAAATGTTCCGCAACAGGGTACAGGGCAATATCAGACTCAGTATCAGCAACAACAACAACAGGCACCTAAGAAGGCAGACTGGGAGATTGCCATTGAAAACCTGGCAGCTCAAAATAGGAAATTTGAAGAAGAGACTAGAAACAATCAGAAAAACACCACCGCCTCCCTAAAGAATCTTGAAGTCCAGCTAGGGCAGATATCACAACAACTGGCAAGTTCTCGAACACCAGGTTCCCTACCAAGTGAAACAGTTCAAAATCCGAGAGGTCAGGAGAATGTTAACACTGTCACGACGACAGAGAAAAAGGCTGCTAAAAAGAAAAAAATTATATCACCGAGCGAGCCGACTAAAGAAGAAACTACAAAAGGAACTAAACTGGTGATTAAGTTGCCCTACCCTCAGAGAATGATAAAGAAGGAACCTAGTGAGTCAGACTTTGAGAAATTCATGATAATGTTTAAAAGGATTGAGGGTCATATGGCCTTGTTTGAAGCACTTGAAAGGATGCCCATGTACAAGAAATTCGTGGAAGAGGTAATGGCTGAAAAGAAACCAACCACTGAAGAACAGGTATCCGGTAAGGAACAATATAATACAAACTCACTAGAGCAGAACATTCCTAACAAACAAAAGGATCCAGGATCTGTCACAGTACCATGCATAATCAAAGAAAGAACCTTCAAAAAGGTACTAATAGATTTGGGAGCTAGTGTGGATCTGATGCCATTATCGATCTATCACAGGCTGGGTATTAAAAATATCAGTGATATAAAGACCAATCTGAAGTTTGCGGATCACTCAAGAAAAGATGCATATGGTATAGCTGAAGATGTGCTGGTAACAGTAGCGGACTTGAATTTTCCAGTCGATTTTGTAATCCTAGACATACCTGAAGACAATGAGCCACCCATCATTCTGAGTCGACCTTTCATGAAGACGGGTCGATGCAAGCTCGACATGGATGAGTGCACGTTAACTTTGAAAGTTCACAACAAGGAAATAACATTGAATGCTATTGAAGACCAGGAGTTGGAGGAAGATACAGAATCTCCGTATCAAGTAGGCTTAATCAGGACATTGAATACTATCAAAATCTCACCACTGTCAGTAGCCACCCTAAACGGAAAGATTCCTAACACCGAAAGGAAGGTTAAAAAGGAATTGTGGCACAAAGGAGTCCACACTGATAAAAGAGACAACGTCCGAGTTGTAGACAAGAGGTGCAACAAGGTTTCGAACCTGAAATACCCCCCATGATAAGGGAAATGAACCGTCGAGCCATGCGACGTTAAACGCATCGCTTCGTGGGAGGCAACCCACGCTTTTTATTTCTAAGCATTTGTGTGTGTTTGTAGGTATACAAGAGTCCCACAAGGAGGAGCCAGAAGAACCAATGGTTGACCTGACAAGAAAACCAAAAAACGGTCAAAAGGACAGCCTGACACGGGTCGTGTCAGAAGAGGGAAAATAGATGAAGGATTCTTGAAAACAGTGGCCTGACACGGCCACCCGTGTCATCTGACACGGGCCATGTCAGGAGCACTGAAAGAAATTTTGGTTGAGTTTTGGTAAAAGAGTGGCCTGACACGGCCTGTGTCAGGATCACTGTAAATGAAGTTGGAGAAAATGGTAAAACAATAGCCTGACATGGCCACCCGTGTCAGCTGACACGGTCGTGTCAGGCGTGTAGATTTTTTGAATTTTTTTTGAAAATTTTAAATTTTTGTGGGGCCCACCCACTTAAACCACTCTTAACCACTCTTTTTTCCCTTATCACTCATCATTATCAGATTTTACCACAATTATCATCATTCTCTCTCATACTTTTTCATCTTCTCTCACTCTCTCACAAACTCCATTAAAACTCACTCAGCTCACCACACAAAACCCTACGTGCAACCAAGTTCCACTCACCTATAGCCCAAACACCCATCACAAATATTTCTCACCTCGCCGTCCCGGTCGTAACCACGGTTTTAGATTTTTCTAACTCAAAAGTTCGGAATTTTGCTATTTTTGCAGGTCCAAAATATCCTCGAACAGAATCCTTACCAGAAAGCAACAACGTGCAGAGATGGCGAAGTCCCGGAAGCGCCCAAGCCGAAATCCTAATCCCCATAATATTGTGTTTGACAACCCGGAACAAGAGCGACGTTACCAAATTCACCAGAAGCGCAAGCTCACACCGACCCGGTATATGTGTGAGAAGACTCTGACCGCTCTAGGGCTGAAAATTGAGGTAGACCGAATGTTCCATGTTTTGGGCATGCTCGAGTTTATGAGTTTGGAGGCGCCGACTTACAAACGCATTACTCTCGAGTTCCTCAGCACCTTGGAGTTCCAGCTGGAAAAGCGATGGGTTAACACAACCAGGTATTATTTCGGCACCTTACGCTTCCGATTGTTTAACAATTATCACGAATTGTCTGTTGAGGAGTTAGCTGTCATACTCCGACTCCCGCTGAACGGACCCGGAGCGGTCCCAAACGGGTTTTCTCCTAAGGATTTCTAGATCGCCATAACTGGGAGGACGAATTACTCCTCCAAAGGTGCGAAAGCCTCGGGCATCCAGAATCCCTGTTTCAG
The DNA here is from genome assembly GCF_024323335.1 of Lathyrus oleraceus. NCBI lineage: Eukaryota > Viridiplantae > Streptophyta > Magnoliopsida > Fabales > Fabaceae > Lathyrus > Lathyrus oleraceus. The sequence goes on along the minus strand of NC_066581.1, from coordinate 50,652,403 downwards.
GTACGCCCAAAAAGGTTTAGCCTACACATTGTTCGGTAGAGGCGACAACACTGGAGTAGCTACTCAGAGAGAGCTATTCTTCATGTACTCGATGGCTCAAACCAAGACCATCAATGTAGTTGCCTTTGCAGCAGACTACCTGGGGAGAGTCGGCCGAGCGAACTTCGGAGGCATTTCCGTGGGAGGTATGATCACCCAAATTGCATTGCATTTCGGGTATCAGGCTGTTTTACTCGAGGACATGTCAATCGCAAGTAATACAAAAATTGTCATGTCTGCTCTGATTTCCCAAGGTATGATTGCGGTTGCCCCTACCTATTATTCCGTCCTCATTCATAAACGCTTTATCATCGCTCTGCCGGATCCGGACATAGTGGCTATTACTGATTGTACGAATTGGCTGTATGTGAGCGTCGATCCCGATGCGGATGAGGGCCACGACACTGACCATTTTTATGCAGGTGAGCAATTTGTAGATGATCAGGCAGAAGGAACGACAATAGAAGAGGAATATCCTTAAGCACCTCCTGAGCAGTTTGCCCCACAGCATCAGGAACCCACCCAGCAGGCGGCGGGTTCCTCATCTTGGTCAACTGACTAATGGAGCTGGGTACAGACCGAGATAGGTGACTTGAGGACTGAACAACAAAGGCAAGGCATCGAGCAAGCCCGTCAGGGCGCGATGTTGGATGAGATGAGCAGCATGATGCGACAGTTGATGTTGCATTTCCCGCACCCTCCTCCTCAGTAGGACCCTGTGAGTTCCCTCCTCCGCGCTTGTTCACGAACATTGTGGACAATGTTGAGTTCAAGTGTGCGGGAGATTTTATGTCTTTTATTTGTAATTTGTTTGTGTTATTTTTACTTTTTAATTGCATTTGTCTGTTGAATGTACATTATGCTGCAAGTGTGTGCGTCAAGTCTGTGTTGACAGGTTGGAAAAGTAATGATCACAATTGAGAATGGATGAAAGATCACACCACTCACCATGGCTTGTTGTGAAGGATCTCCCCAGAAAGTGACACTGCTGAAAGTAAAGATCGGACGCAACGTATACAGCTTAACCGACACGAGTATTCTGCATACTCCGAAGTAAGAAAGCAATTGCACCAAATTAAGGAGCATTGTGGATCCTGTCAAAGCTGAACCAACCAAGTGAGTCTGAAAAGGCCAAACACATTAATCATCATGAGAGTCATTCAGGTTTGTCTTTATCACTCTAAATTTGCGTAGACTCTCTGGGACTGTCACTGCATGATACACACACTGAGGCACGTTGTTTGTAATTAACCCCGAGCCTTTCTAGCCATCCCACATTATTATATCCTTCGTTAACCCCCTTTGAGCCTATATACATTTTTGTTGTAAAACACCATGAATGTAACCATTGGCCAAAACACTTCCTCACCCTATTCAGAGTCATGAGAATACATTCCAACTGTGTGGAAAAACTAAGTTTGGGGTAAAACCCCAAAACCACTCAAAGCCCTAGAAAGTGCAAAAATAAAAGTAAAAGAAAAATTGATGAATCGAGAAAAAGAAAGAAAAATAAAAATCAAATAATCGATGATTCAAAAGAAAAAGCACGGAAAAGGGCAGTCGGTAAAAATTCAAGAAATAAGAAAAGAAAACCGAGGAAATAAAAGAAACAAACACAGTATGTAACATCGACTCTGAACCAAAAGCCCCTTGTTTTCCTTTTTAATCCATACCCTGACCCAAGTCAAGCTACAACCCTAAAGACCTCAAAAGTGTGTGTGTTATGTATAAGTGATGAGAAAAGAGAGATTATTCAAACTTGTGAGTGATATTGCATACTTTGAATTATGAGTGTAAACAGCTTACCCCGAGAGAATTGGTGAGAATGTGAAATAAGCTGACAGGTGAAATGGTGCTTTAAAGTGGAAGTATGAATGATGACTTACGAGGATGGGTAGGACTTGTGTCAGGAGAAACAGTAGGCTGACACGGCCACCCGTGTCAGCTGACACGGGCCGTGTCAGCCCAAGCCCAATATTTCCAATTTTCTCGGGTCGGGCTTTGTGGATACATCTTTGGACCTGTCCAACTGCTGCTGGGAACTTTCACTATAAAAAGAGGTCTTCTGCCAAAGGAAAAATCATCTGGGAATACAGCAAACAGTAGTATTATGAAGGAATCAAGTATTACAGAGATCAAGGCATTTGGAGAGCTGAAGAGGTTCATGAGCGGGAGCGATTGAAGATCAAAGTCATCCAATTACTTGAAATGTGTAATTTTTATCTTGAATTTGTTTTAAACAATATGAGTAGCTAAACCCCCAAATGCTAGGGGGTGTCCCTGATTTAGAATAGTAATGAATTTGAGTTTACATTTGCATTTATAATATTTTGTTTACGGCAACCTTTTGATGTGTTTATTGCTTTCTCTTTCGGACCAATTGAGATTGATCTATGGTTATCACTTAGGCTGGACCGCCAGTGATAAGGTTTTCATCAGGTTACTCTGCAGTAGATATCACCTAGGACTAGGGATACCCTGTATGAACCAGAGCATTCTTGATATTATACAGCTTAACTTCACCCTAATTGGCTATGGACATAGGAATTAGGGTAGATTGATTAAAGGTTTTCTCACCAATGACTTGGGAGAAAATACCCTTGAGAACTGGTAGTAATTGATATTTGTTGATGCAATAGTAACTCAGAGTTGTTACAGGGATAAATCATACACCTTCCTTGACATTATTCCTTTTTCTCTATAAACCTTTATTTTCATATTTCTTTATTATTTTCTTTTATACTCAAAACCAAATTAATATTTTTTGTTTAATTGAATGATAATTTAAACTCAATACTAACTGCAGTCCTTGAGATCGATATTCGGGGAATTTCCCCATTATTACTATAACAGACAAAATAGTACACTTGCTATTTTCCCGATCATCTGCGTTTGGAGCTTGTGGATTTTTGGCTTTTGCATCGTAGCGTTTTGATTTCGCACGCGTGTGCGTTTGGAGCTGTAGCTGGTAGCCTCGCGTTTCACTGCGTTTTAACGTACTATTGTTGCAACTTGGTTTTTTTGTCATGGCTTGTATGGGCTTTGATGGTTTGCAGGTTGATGGAGCCGTTGCTTTGTGGCTTGGATTATCACATTTTGCTGCTGAGTCGAGCTTTGGTAGTAGCTTTTCGTTTATGCTTCCCGTTTTGGTTGTTTTCACTTGCAGCTTTATGCTTGAATTCTTTGTGTTTGGAAGAGCTTTTGAAGCTGGCTTTGTAGTAGCGTTGTTTCTTGCGCGGATGGAAGCTTTTCGCGTGCTGTAGCAACTGGTATTATTTTTCATCGTCGTTTGGCTTATGCAGCTACTTGGCAGCTTGTGTTTGAAATGTTATCCACGTTTGGTTACTGCACTGCACTACACTGTAATTCACGTTTGGTTAATGGATACTTTTAATTGGATATTGGACTAAAATTGGTTAAGTGGATTAAATGGAGATTTGGATTATAAAATGAAAAAAAAAAAAGGATTTAAAAAATGGATTTGAAAATATGGATATGTGATGAAATATGGATTTGGTTTTTGAAATTGGATTAAAATGGAATATGGATTAATTGAATTAAAATTGTAAACACTGAGTTTTTATTTCAAATGGATAAAAATGTTTAATACCAATAATGAGTAGTTAAATGGGCTTAAAGAAAAAACAATGGAATGGGCTCAATGCAAAAATGATCAAATTCCCCAAAATCAATTCGACTTTTCAATAATCAACTTGGACCGTCCAACTCAACTTGAATTTCCAAAATTAATTCGAAAAAGAAAGAAATGATTACCAAATTTATTTTCAAAGATCAACTCTAACCACGAAATCAACTTAAACTTCAAGAATTAATTTAAAGTTGAAATCAATACGATATTAGAATTAATCAGAACAATTATTGACATGATAATGAAATGATGACCGTATATGCAATGGATTGGTGAATCCAACTGAAGCGACTTGTAAATCGGATTGAACCATGCTTATCCAAATGAAATGTGTTAGTACCTTAAGATTGACATTAATTTTGTAAAACAAATAAGGTAATCACCTCTGTTGTTTTAATATGTTGGGTTGAAGAAATTCAACATCTGGACCAACATGTCATGTAAGATGTCACGACATCGGGACTGTGACATCTCACATGTGTATCAAACTGAATCAGTTAATTCTGGCTTGGTTTGTGATTAATTAGGAGATCTGGTGAATATCCTATCTTCTATGTGAAGATCTTGAAGATTCAATCAGAAGATTTGGTGAATATTTGGTGAATATGCAGTTTCCAAATATGGAGATCTTTTAGGAAATAAAAGATTGAAGACCTTGATTGTAGCAGAAGATTTCTGCCAGCTCTGTAACAGCAAAGGAAAGATTTGCTGCGATTTCTGAAGGCCCAAATCCAGTTGGGTGGTTAGGTTATAAATAGGAGATTGTAACCTAGGTTTTGTAAGCCTCAAACAATGTAAAAATTAGGGGTATGTGTGAGGTAAACCTCCCAACCTGTGGGAAGGTTACCAAGTGTTTCTCAGTGCTTGAAAACATGAGATTATTTGTAACTCAAAGCCTGTAGGCAAGAGTGGTTATGTTCTTGAACGAAGCTGTGAAGCAAGTTCAATTTGTTTAAACATTACATGGTACTTGTAATGATAGGAATGGAAACTGGAGGTTTCTATCTAGGAGTGCCTAGGTATAGATTGCATTGGGTAGGGATTAAGTGAGGAGTTGTAAACGGGGGAGTTTAACTCTGAATTAATACTACTAATAATGGATCTTCTTCCTGGCTTGGTATGCCCCTAGAGTAGGTAACGTTGTACCGAACTGGGTTAACAATTACTGGTATTTTTACCTTCTGCACACTATATTTTGTTTATTATACCTCAGTCTGTTTCTAGTCTGTTTATGAAGAGAATAACAGACTTGACACATAGCCTGCAGTCTGATTGCAAAACAGAATGTTATGATATTCATTATTGACTGATGTTACTGATAGACTGGTTGGTCTGTTACAGTTCATCCTTCTGTAATGTTGGAACAAATGATGTTCAAATTAATGTTGAGACATCATGCTGATAACTGGGCAGGATTAATAAACATAAGTGCCATGTTTGATCTCTACTGTGTCATTGTTCTAGATGGACAAAACTGGATGTTCTTCTGTCCATGGTGGTAGAGTAGCAGATGTAGTGACATCTGGGACTGTGTGCATATGAGTACTGGGCTTTAATTTTTCTAACTGTCTTGCTGTATAAGTAACAATGTTGGATCAGATGTCATGACTTCGTGTAGAATATCTGAACTCTGACTATACCAGAATTTCAAAATGAATGGATGAGGATGATAAGAAAATGATTAGGGTTAGTGACCTATATGAGCATGTGAAGGGTAGGGAGAATTTTGGGGTATGACAGCTGCCCCTATTTAATCTTCTCGGACCTGAATGTATGGATAACAATGACTTCCAAACAATCAAGGTAGGAGAGGATTAAATACTAGAATAACAAGAAATTTGCCCACCATGAACAAATGGAAAGCTATGTGAAGATAGGTCACAAGGAGGTCTTCTTCACTAGGATATGTGGGTGAACAAACATGTCTTTGCACAGGGAAGCTGTTGGGAATAGGAATGTCATGTGGTAAATGAGTATATGAGCGGTTAGATATGCATGACGTATGCAGTATGCTAATGCAGTATGATTGATTATTTTTTTCATTTTATATCTACTAACAAGTTTTTGTCTTTTAAGACATCGAGAAAGAATTTTCCGCTGGGGGATATCTCCTTGGTATTTGTTTTTTTGGAATTATGAAATGGTTCGCCAGGAAAATCCTTGGATTCAGGATGGCAGATGACCTTACTGGGAACGACAGTACGCGAATTGGGAAGGTAAATAGTTGGTCGTCAACTCTGAGGTTGGGGACAGAAGAAAAATCAACACTGATTACTGGGGATTAAAACATCCTCACCTCAATACTGCGATTGGGGTAAAACTGGATATTCTCCACTCTACGATTGGAAAAAAATCGTGATCAACATCGGTTCTGAGACTGGAGAAAGGGTGGGCGTCAACTCTGAGGTTGGGTATAATGATGGACATCGACTCTAAGGTTGGAGACATAGGCAGGTGTCAACTCGGAGGTCGGGTTTGCAGATATCAACTCTGAGGTTGGAGAATAGGAAACGATGTCGCAACTCGCAAATTGGGAAAAAGGGAAACCATTCCGCTCTAAGGCCAGGGCAAAAAGGTTCATCAACTCCAAAGTTGAAAAAAGGTAGGCATTTAGCTCTGAGGCTGGAAGGGTATGGCAATCGTCAACTCTAAGGTTGGAAAAAGGCAGTCGTTCAACTCTGCGGCTGAAAAAGATAGTTTTTCAGCTCTAAGGTCGGGGACAGATAGACATTCAACTCTGAGGCTATGGGTAACACGGTACATCCACTCTAAAGTGGAAAAAAGGTAGATGCTCAACACTGAGGCTGAAAAAGGACGGTAATCGTCAACTCTAAAGTTGGAAAAAGTAGGGTCTAAGCTCTGAGGCTAGAAAGAGATACACCGACTCCGAAGTTGAAAAAATGTAACTGCTCAACTCCGAGGTCGGGAGCGAAAAATGGTAAACGTTAACTTCGAGTTTGGAAACAAGCAGATACTCAACTCTGAGATTGGGAGAATAAACGGTAAACAACAACTCTGACAACAACTCTGAGGCTGGAAAAGGAACAACAACTCTGAGGTCGGGATAAGGAACGACAACATACAACTCTAAGGTTGGGGTAATACGATAAGTGACGATAACTCTGAGGTTGAAAAGGGGGCGACAACACTGAGGTTGGAAAAAGGGCGACAACACTGAGGTTGGAAAGGGCGACAACACTGAGGTTGGAAAGAGGGATACAACACTGAGGTTGGAAAAAGGGTGACAACACTGAGGTTGAAAAAGGGGTGACAATACTGAGGTTGAAAAAAAGGGGTGACAACACTGAGGCTGCAAAAAAGGCGACAACACTGAGGTTGGAAAAAGGGAGACAACACTGAGGTTGGAAAAGGGAGACAACACTGAGGCTGCAAAAGGGGCGACAACACTGCGGTTGGAAAAAGGGCGCCAACACTGCGGTTGGGATAAGGAAAGGTGAACATACAACTTTGAGGTTGGTTAATAAGAAAAGTGACAACAACTCTGAGGCTGGAAAAAGGGCGACACACACAACTCTGAGGTTAGGCGCAAGAGAAAGGTAACATATAATTCTGACAACAACTCTAAGGCTGGAAAAGGGACAACAACTTTGAGGTCGGGGTAAGGACAAACAACATACAACTCTGAGGGTGGTTAATAAGCAAGAAACAACTCTGAGTTTTGGAATACGAGAAATAGACAACAACTCTGGGGTTGGAGTAGGAACCGCCATCAACTTTGAGGTCGGGTGTAAAAAGGACAGCAACTCTGAGGTTGGGTAAGGATAGTCTCTCAACTCTGGGGTTGGAGGTAACAACATCATAACATTTGAAATTGAAAAAAATATGATTATCTACAACTCTGCGGTTGGAGAAAAGGGATGTCAATACCAACGGGTATTGAAAAAGGTGATAGACACTGATGAGCGAAGGGATATCAATACCGACGGGTATTAAAAAAAAGTGATAGACACTGATGATTGTTTAGCTGGTCTTTCAAATTTGAGAGATATGGGTTTTTCCAATGAGAATTGGACTTTGCAAGATTTTTTCCAAACAAGGTCTGAGCTTTGGCAGGCTATGTCAATTGGGTACTTTACTGTAGGTACGAAAACCTCAGGGGGTCCCACAGGCACAACGGCGGGGATGAAGTTTTCGAAATATGGCTACCCTTCCTGGGACTCACCAAACCTACATTGGGTATTTCAAAACAAATCAAAAGGAAAAGTCTTGACAGAGATCTCCCTTCTCGCGCGAAAGGCAACAAAGGGGAGACGTGATTCCGTGCACCAAGCAACGAAATAAACTCACGAAAGGAGAGTTATCTCAATGAAATCATCTCCATGAAGGAGGCAACAGGCTTACGATAGGTAAATGAAGAAGGAATGACTTTGAAAAATCCCGCCGGGGTTCCCAACTAGGAGCTTTACAAGGGTCAAAAAGGTCATTTATTTTCTATTTTGTAATGCCAATGGGGTGGATTATGGAAAGATGCCAACAAAAATGGACTGTTGAATAATGCCACGAGAGTTTTGGGCTTGATTCTTCCTTGTTAGAGAGATTTGTGCTATGCTGGATGATATGTATGAATGAAATGATATGAATTATGCATGACAGATTGATGCAATGATATGAGGATCTACGGATGCCCCAATCTTGGGTACGATGCAATGAATGCTGAGAAAGTTGCTTGGGTTGCAAGGCTTTTGATTTATGGAGAGTGGGTTGCATCTTGCATGACTTCCCGACATATGACTTCTGCGGTTACTGGAGGATGGATCTAACGTAGACCTTTGGATGCCCCAGGCTGGATCCAGAAATTCTTTCCCAGGCAAGGAGGGAACCTTCCTCTCTTTGGATCGTCTTGCCGCATATCGATGGGTATCCCCCCGGATTGCCCCAATCACCAATTATGAAGCACCTTCGTCGTGGGTTATATCAATTGGACCTGCCCTAGTGTCGTGGAACTGCATTTCTCTGATTAACCATTTCAAGGAGATTGACTTCTTGTGCTATTGGGGTGGCCTACCCCAGTATGAGCCTTGAAGTAACTTTGCCTCTGGTTGGCTGATCTTGTAGAGATTTCTCGACGTTACTGCCTCTGATCGACAAGATCTTGAAGCAGTTCGTCTTTCTGCTCTCAACAAAGTCTTCAAACATTCTGACTGATGTAATAAAAAGAAGTTATTTTCCCCTACTCAATGGAGGTCTCAGGCGTTCTTCACTATTGAGATCATCAAGTTCCTCGATTCACATTCATTGTGGCAGATCCCTTGATGTCAGATGCTTACTCACGAGTAAGACAAGTTCATTTTTGGAAATGATAATGCAATGTCATTTTTATGCAGTTTTGAAATCCAAGCATGTTCACTGGAATAATGACATATAATGAATGCATCACTGATAATGAATATCAATATCAACATAAATGAGCAAATTATTGAGGAGTCGGTTTTAACACGATCTTTCTGACTATAGTACGCCTTCGAAATAAACCTTTGCTTTAATTAGGTCTTTTGAAGGTTGTAACGTGGTCTAGTTCACGATTTGAGAAAGAAAGGATATAAGGCTCGAACCTATCCTAACCCATCCACTCTTCGTGATGTTCTCCAGTCCTACGTTCAGCTAGTTCGATACAAGCGCTCTTCTTCCAAAAGGGATTTGGGAGTGAAAGTTCATGAACCCACGAGGTTTTCGGTGTGGCAGTCACCCTTCTTTTGTTTGGCTTGTAGCCACACGATTTTGTTCTTGATGAGGATTCTCTTTTGATTCCTATTTTGCAGATTTATCTTTTTATTTCCCTATTTTTGCTGGATTGGTTCAGATTCACAATCCACTTGGATGCCCTAATTTTTGCCTAAGTCACTCGTTTTCGACTCAGCGGGCTTTCTTTCTTTTTGTTTTTGTTTTCTTTTTTTCCCGTTTCTTTTTGTTGAAACAAATCGTGTGACACTTGTCCGTTTGATTTGGAAGTTGCGACTACCTCGTGCCTCTGTGGGTGAGAGACAACCATTTGGAATTTGATGGTTTCCAACCTCTTGTGAGGGATAAGATATGGTTGATCCTCAGATAGGACACTCCTCTTTTGAAGTTTGAACGCCTGGGCAACCTAACTGATGACTACCCTGCCCTGGTTTAAGATTAAGGGTTTTATATTTTTATAAAGAAACTCCTACTTCTTGGCTCGAAGGGGTTGACTAGGGATTATCTTCCTTATATCTCTGGTGTTTGGGATTTGAAACAATGCCTTACATCATCAAAAAGGTTTTATTCAAAAGCGTACGAGCAGTGATTCGTTTCGTGTTTTTAATTTCATCCTCCTCCTCCAAGAGTTAGATATTGACAAAATAAAGTATGAGTGGCCACAAATGGATTTATTCAAAACATGCATATTCATTTCAATGTCATTATTATTAAAAAACAAACGAGTTTATTACAAATGAATGTTACAAATGACAATCAAGAAAATCACACATGAACGTGATTAAGCCAAACTAATGACTATGGGCATAATTGGCCTTATTCAGATCCTCAAACTGGAATTATTAGGCTGGTAACAGATAACATGACCATCTTCAAGGAGACCCTTCTCAAACTCTTCTCATAGGCGCAGACTCTTCAAACCTACCCTAGCTTCCGTTTGTACTGATCATAGCATTGCAGATGTGCCCTCTTGTGGAGGCATGAGAGTGTTCACTATGTTCAGGCCTTGCGGCGTGAACATAATAGCCCTTGAATCAATCAAGTCTTGTATCTTGTACTTAAGGCTCCTATAGTCTTTGATTGAGTGTCCAGGTGTCCCAAAATGGTACTCGCACCTAGCATCCACATCATAATCTGGAGGAAGAGGTGTTGGAGGGGCCTTAGCTTCCCTCAGGTACACCAATGAGCTATTAAGAAACATGGGTAGGATTCGACCATACGACATGGGCACTGGATCAAACTGCTTTGGAGGCCTTCTTGGTCCCTGTCTTCTTTGTTCAGCAAAGTTCCGCTGCTGATTTGGATACTGGTTTGGCGTTGGGTTCCCCTGCCTTAGTCAGGGAATAAGAAAAGGCCACTGATATGGAGCCCTTGGAGGTTCCGAATATGGATGAAATCCACGAGGCTGCTCCTGAGGTGGAAGGGGGTTAGGCATGTTCACCGGTGTGACCACTGCTGGTACAACAGTTGGCACGAGATTGCCTTCCTTCCTCAGCATGATTGCAGGATCTCCATGATCAGGCTCATCTGAGTATTCAGCTAGTTGATTTTAACCTTCATTGCCTCTTGATTTCTTTGTAGTTCTTCCACGGTAATCTGCGACATGCCTCTAGTTCAAGACAGATGTCGGGCAATCAGCTTGGGTGGTAGTGGTTTGTCTGACAAAAGGCAAAATGATGGTGAGATTGGTTTCATGAAATGCAAGATGTTATGTGAATGATGCATGAGTATTATATTTGAATATTTTTTATGATGCATGAATGCATGGATATACGGTTCATAAGCATGGTTCTCACGAGTCGAACACATAAATTGGCATGATATCATAGATTCGAGATAAGGATGGAAGACAACTATGATTGCTTTCCATAATGGGGATCTCATGGTCGTAGTTTAGGGTTAGATAGGGATCCCAAAGTCATCGATTCATTTGGCTGTTTGCCGCTTACGGCAAAAGCTTACCGGTTGTTAACTCCCTTAAATGAGCCTCTTCTGGGTGAGATCTTCGTACCGAACCACGCGAGAAAAGCTTCTCGGGGACCCGCACTACGCGACATCGACATCGGGTTCTAGACAAGGGTCTCAAAGTCATGGACCTCTTTGACTGTTTGCCACTTACGGAAAAAGCTTGCCGGTCGTCAACTCCATCAAGAAGATCTACTTTGAGTGAGATCTTCGTACCAACCCTCGCGAGAAAAGTTTCTCGGGGACCCTTACTACGTGACCATCAATCTTAATTTAAAGAAGGTTCAATGTTCTATGAAGGTCCTTAGAGTCATGGATCCTAATGAAAACATTGATCACTTACGTCAAAAGTTTGACGGTCGTCAACGTCTCCAAAAGAATATACTCTAAGCGAGGTTCTCGTATCGAACCTTACGAGAAAAGATTCGCAGTGGCCCATACTACTCAACCTCTCCTATCTCAAGTTTTCACTCTAGACTCGGGTAGAGAGTCTTCCCCACAAGGTTTCTTGCAATCGAAATACTATCCATCACTACCATTGAATCGTGGAACCGCATAATAGATTACAAAATTTAAAGCAAAAGGCAATAAATAAGGCAAGCAATATCAAAAGGATAAGCACCCATACACACGAGGAATCAACCTAGATTAGGCTTGACTTGCTTAGGGAGGCGTCCCCAACAGAGTCGCCAACTATCACTATGCGAAAAATACAGAGTCGCCATCGGTTTTTATTTATTCCAAAGGAAAGGGAAAATATCGATAAAACCCCAAAGTATGGTCATCGCAACCACGAACAAGTTCGAAAGTCGGTTATGCAAGGGGAAGGTGTAACACCCTTCTAAAATACCCCAAATGTTTAATAATAAAACAACAACAATTAAATCATACATATCAGAGTAATCATGCATCTCAAGGGTGTCACATAACAACTTCTTCACAAAAGTCAATATAAAATCAGTCATGCTCAATTTTATTCAACATAAAACTTCTTTAACAATACGCAGCGGATAAAATATTTCAACATCTGTAATTCATCAAAATTAACATTTATTCAACAATTCAAACATCCCGTCCCGATGTTACATCTATCAGAGCATGACCCTCTAACCACACTAGACTTCAAGCACTAGCTTCTATTCGACTCACTGCTCGTTACCTGAAAAATATAGCTGTAAGGGTGAGTTCCTCAATCGATATAACAAATATTATAATTTATCATGTTATGTTAAGTAATTCTACACGTTAATCACCCTAATTATATCATGCATTAGGCAACGGCACAGTCAACTCAATTATCATATTCAAACACAACGTAAAGGCAACTCAATAACAACAAAAAATGCAACTCAATGAGACTCGACTCTTCATGCATGTGGTACCATTTGGAGTAACACTCCCAACTTAAAATCATTGCCAGTTTAGTGGGCATCAAGGCATAAGCCTTCAACTTTCAACTTAAAATTTTGCCAATCCAGGCCAACGTGGTGTGAGCAAAAGCCCCATATTTTTGCCAATCCAGGCCAACGTGGTGTGAGCAAAAGCCCCATATTTTTGCCAATCCAGGCCAACGTGGTGTGAGACGAAGCTCCGACTTAATGCATATGAATGTATATGTCATGTACGACTTGAAAGTTCAACAACATAATAACAACAGCCACATAACAGCTTTTCAACAAAACAACTCAAAATCAACGTTGGCTCTTCAGCCTACAACTCAGTAATTCTCAACAAAGCAACTTAGAATCAACGTTGGCTCATCAGCCTACAACTTAATAATTTCAACAAGGCAACTTAAAAATCAACTTTTCAACATTATTGCATCAACATTTCACAACCATAAACCTAATAAATTCATTCATCACAATTAACTATGATAGGCCAGCTACCAATTGCATTTACAGCATAAAAATCAGCTATTTTTCCACACTGCACGTATACGAACAGGATTTGAAGTCTTTGAGTCGACCATAGGGGTCAGCTCAAAGCTCGCGGGTCGGCGCAAAGACTCTGCTCAACTGGAGGGAGTCGGCGCAAAGACCCCTTGCGTCGACGCATGGGGTCGACGCTTAACTCACGGGTCGGCGCCAAAATGCCTTGCGTCGACGCATGCAGTCGGCGCATGCCCCACGGGTCAGCGCACGCCGACCTTATGGTCGACCGCTCGCGCGCAGACTCAGATTTTTCTGAGTTATTCCAAAGTTCTGTCAGCTTCACGCAGATCAGGTTTTCCGGCCGCTTCCGCATCTAAAACCCTTTCTAAGAAAACCTAATTTGTCTTTAATTTAGTAGTGCCGAATCAAGTTTTTAATTGTGATCCGTGCTATAGGCTAACATTTACGACTCACACAACTATCAATTCAATTTGCAGTTTTTAACACGGTTTATCCAACGTCAATTTCAGCATATACAGTCCCAATTAGGGTTAAATCAACGGCTTCTCACTACCCATGACATGTTAATCTATAATACCCATTAAACGACGATAAACCCCCCTTACCTGAGATAATCCGGCAATTCTCTAAGCTTTAGCTTTTCCGTTCCTCAACCGTGCTTTTCGGCTCTTTGCCCTTTTTCCTCTTCTCTGCAGCTTCTCTGAGTTTCACGTGAAATTTCTTTGTTAAGAATGAAACCCTTTTCTTTATTCCCACATATATATATATTCCAATTATTATTATTCCAAAATAATAATAATAATAATAATAATAATAATAATAATCCAATAATCCAATTTATTTAATTAAATTAATAATTACATTATCAACTTAATTAAATAATTCTTTTTTTTCTTTATTTGGGGTGTTACAACTCTCCCCCACTAAAAGAGTTTTCGTCCTCGAAAACATACCTCAAGCAAATAACTCTGGATAGGACTCTTTCATCTGACTCTCCAGCTCCCAAGTCACATTGCCACCTGCTGGTCCTCCCCAAGCTACCTTCACTAAGGCAATCTCTTTACCCCGCAACTGCTTCAACTCTCGATCCTCAATCCTCCTAGGCGATGTTTCAACAGTCAGGTTATCTCTCACCTGTACATCATCTACTTGGATCACATGCGACGGATCATGAATATACCTCCTCAACTGAGACACATGAAAAACCTCATGCAAATTCGCAAGTGACGGCGGTAAAGCGATACGATAGGCTACTTCTCCTATCCTCTCCAAAATCTGATAAGGACCAATAAATCGCGGTGTCAACTTCTTCGACTTCAAAGCTCGACCAACACCAGTTATCGGAGTGACACGAAGAAACACATGATCCCCCTCTTGGAACTCAAGTGACTTCCTCCTCTTATCATGATAACTCTTCTGACGACTCTGAGCAATTCTCATCTTCTCCTGAATCATCTTAATCTTTTCCGTAGTTTGTTGAATAATCTCCGGTCCAATCACAGCACTCTCACCGGACTCACACCAACATAACGGTGTCCGACATCTCCTACCATACAAAGCTTCAAACGGTGCCATACCAATACTCGAATGAAAACTATTGTTGTAGGTAAACTCAATCAACGGTAAATAACAATCCCAACCACCTCCTTTTTCCAAAACACAAGCTCTCAAAAGATCTTCTAATGACTGAATCGTCCTCTCAGTCTGACCATCAGTCTGCGGATGATATGCAGAACTCAATCTCAGCTTAGTTCCCAAAGCCTTCTGCAAACCTTCCCAGAATTTCGATGTAAACCTAGGATCTCTGTCCGAAACAATACTCGACGGAATACCATGCAGACTTACAATCTTCTCAATATACAACTCAGCCAATTTCTCTAACGGATAATCCATTCTGATCGGAATGAAACGAGCCGACTTCGTCAATCTATCCACAATCACCCAAATAGCTTCAAAATTCTTACTTGTCCTCGGTAAACCAGAAACAAAATCCATACTGATACTATCCCATTTCCACTCTGGAATCGCCAACGGTTGCATTAGCCCCGATGGCTTCTGATGCTCAATCTTTGACTTCTGGCAAGTCAAACAGGAATAGACAAAACTTGCAATTTCTCTTTTCATTCCCGGCCACCAAAATAACTTCTTCAAATCACGATACATCTTCGTAGCTCCAGGATGAATACTCAGACCACTACGATGTCCTTCCTCAAGAATACTCTTCTTAAGCTCGGTAACATCCGGAATACACACCCGACTACCAAACTTCAAAATACCATTCTCATCAACTCTGAATTCGCCACCTTGACCTTGATTCACTAGAGTCAACTTATCAACCAAAAGCATATCAGATTTCTGACCCTCTCTGATCTCATCCAGAATACCACTTGTTAACTTCAACATTCCCAATTTAACACTATTGTGAGTACTCTCACACACCAAACTCAAGTCTCTAAACTGCTCAATTAAATCCAATTCCTTAACCATTAGCATAGACATATGTAATGATTTCCGACTCAATGCATCAGCCACTACGTTTGCTTTACCCGGATGGTAATTCAAACCAAAGTCATAATCCTTCAGAAACTCTAACCATCTTCTCTGTCTCATATTCAGCTCTTTCTGATCAAACAAATACTTTAAACTTTTATGGTCACTGAAAACTTCAAATCTTGACCCATACAAGTAATGTCTCCATAACTTCAGAACAAACACCACAGCCGCCAACTCTAAATCGTGCGTCGGATAATTCCTCTCATGAATCCTCAGCTGTCTTGAAGCATAAGCTATAACCTGCTTATTCTGCATCAACACGCCACCCAAACCCAACAATGAAGCATCACAGTAAACTTCAAATGGTTCCGACGAACTCGGTAATGTCAGAATAGGAGCAGTAGTTAACCTTCTCTTTAACTCTTGGAAACCTTCTTCACATTTTGAGTCCCAAACAAATGCTTGCCCCTTTCTAGTCAACATCGTCAACGGTAACGCCAACTTAGAAACCCTTCAATGAACTTCCTATAATAACCAGCCAAACCAAGAAAACTTCGAATCTCAGCAACAGACTTCGGGGCTTCCCACTTAGATACCGCTTCTATCTTAGAAGGATCAACAGCAACACCACCTCTTGAAATCACATGACCAAGAAAACTTACCTCTTCTAACCAAAATTCACACTTGGACAATTTAGCAAATAATTTCTTTTCTCGTAGAACTTCCAAAACCACTCTCAAATGCTCAGCATGCTCTTCTTCCGATTTCGAATACACCAAAATATCATCAATAAATACCACAACAAACTTGTCTAGGTATGGATGGAAAATCCTATTCATATACTCCATAAATACTCCAGGTGCATTAGTCACACCAAAAGGCATTACAGAATACTCATAATGTCCATACCTTGTCCTGAAAGCAGTCTTCTGAATATCCTCTGTCTTCACACGTATCTGATGATACCCAGATCTCAAATCTATCTTGCTGAACACACTTGCACCAACCAACTGATCCATCAAATCATCAATCCTCGGCAAAGGATACCGATTCTTGATCGTCACTTTATTCAGTTGCCTGTAGTCCACACACAACCTCATAGTACCTTCTTTCTTCTTAACCAATAGCACTGGCGCACCCCACGGTGACACACTCGGACGAATAAATTTCTTATCCAATAGATCTTCCAACTGACTCTTCAATTCAGTCAACTCAACAGCAGACATACGGTACGGAGCCATCGATATCGGTCTAGTACCAGGTACCAAATCAATCGAGAACTCCACTTCGCGTTCTGGTGGTAATTCATTCACCTCTTCAGGAAACACATCAGGAAAATCACGCACCACGGCTAGATCACAAATCACCATCTTATCCTTGGCCTCCAAAGTTGCTAACAGCATAAACAACTCTGCCCCATCAGCTACTTCTTCATTCACCTGCCTTGCTGATAGAAACAAACTCTTTCCTTCCTCAATCTCAGGAAAGACTACCGTCTTATCAAAACAATTGATAGAAACTCGGTTAAACACCAACCAGTTCATACCCAGAATAACATCAATCTGCACTAGTGGAAGACACATTAGGTCCATCCCAAAGTCTCTACCAAAAATACTCAAAGGACAATTTAAACAAACCGAAGTAGTAGTCACTGAACCCTTCGCAGGAGTATCAATTACCATACTTCCAAACATCTCAGATATCTCTAACTTAAGTTTCACAGCACAATCCAAAGATATAAAGGAATGAGTCGCACCTGTGTCAATAATAGCTACAAGAGGAGAGCCATTAATATAACACGTACCTCGGATCAAACGATCATCTGCAGAAGTCTCAGAACCCGATAAAGCAAAGACCTTGCCTCCTGACTGATTCCCTTTCTTCGGCTTCTGACACTGACTTCCAATATGCCCTTCTTCGCCACAATTAAAACAAATCACTTCCTTGTGCTTGCAATCAGCTATTGCATGCCCAGTCTTACCACAGCGAAAACACCTCTTCACTTCAGCAGTACATACATTACTCTTATGACCAGCCTGACCACATTTGAAGCAAACTATACCAGTAGGAGCACCTCCCCTACTAGTCCTCTGAGCCGGAGCAGCTACTTGTTTCCCTTTTCCAGCTGGAACATCATACGGCTTGCCACGGTTTTGATGTTGCTTGCCTCTGCGATCACTGACAATCTTGTAATGGGCATTATTGTCCTCTTCAAATATCCTGCAGCTATCAACCAACTCAGTAAAAATGCGCATCTTCTGATACCCAACAGCCTTCTTAATTTCAGAGCGCAATCCATTTTCAAACTTGATGCACTTTGAAAATTCAGCACCAGCACCAGTGTAATGAGGATAAAATTTGGACAACTCCACAAATTTCGCAGCATAATCCGTGACAGACATGTTTCCTTGCTTCAGCTCAAGGAATTCAATCTCCTTCTTACCACGGACATCCTTTGGATAATACTTCCTCAGAAATTCCCTACGGAATACATCCCAAGTAACGACTTCACCTGCCGCGGTCAACCTCTCGTGAGTCTCTAGCCACCAGTCATCAGCTTCGACTGCTAGCATGTGAGTACCATACCGAACCTTCTGAGCTGGAGTACAATCCATAACACGGAAGATTCTCTCAATCTCTTTCAACCATCCCAAGGCTGCATCTGGATCATGCTTTCCTTTAAACACCGGCGGGTTCTCTCTCTGAAAAGTCGCTAAGCTACGTGATCCAGCATCTCCACCAGCATTTGGCAAGTTCTGCACAGCTTGTGCCATTGCTTGCATTGCGGCAGCCATTGCAGCGTCATTCCTTCCAGCCATTTCAACTTATCAATACAACACAACTTAAAGTTAGATTGGTAACAATACACAATTGTTAGACAAAACGACACGACAACTGGCCGGACGGACCAACCAGGCTCTGATACCACTAATGTAACACCCTTCTAAAATACCCCAAATGTTTAATAATAAAACAACAACAATTAAATCATACATATCAGAGTAATCATGCATCTCAAGGGTGTCACATAACAACTTCTTCACAAAAGTCAATATAAAATCAGTCATGCTCAATTTTATTCAACATAAAACTTCTTTAACAATACGCAGCGGATAAAATATTTCAACATCTGTAATTCATCAAAATTAACATTTATTCAACAATTCAAACATCCCGTCCCGATGTTACATCTATCAGAGCATGACCCTCTAACCACACTAGACTTCAAGCACTAGCTTCTATTCGACTCACTGCTCGTTACCTGAAAAATATAGCTGTAAGGGTGAGTTCCTCAATCGATATAACAAATATTATAATTTATCATGTTATGTTAAGTAATTCTACACGTTAATCACCCTAATTATATCATGCATTAGGCAACGGCACAGTCAACTCAATTATCATATTCAAACACAACGTAAAGGCAACTCAATAACAACAAAAAATGCAACTCAATGAGACTCGACTCTTCATGCATGTGGTACCATTTGGAGTAACACTCCCAACTTAAAATCATTGCCAGTTTAGTGGGCATCAAGGCATAAGCCTTCAACTTTCAACTTAAAATTTTGCCAATCCAGGCCAACGTGGTGTGAGCAAAAGCCCCATATTTTTGCCAATCCAGGCCAACGTGGTGTGAGCAAAAGCCCCATATTTTTGCCAATCCAGGCCAACGTGGTGTGAGACGAAGCTCCGACTTAATGCATATGAATGTATATGTCATGTACGACTTGAAAGTTCAACAACATAATAACAACAGCCACATAACAGCTTTTCAACAAAACAACTCAAAATCAACGTTGGCTCTTCAGCCTACAACTCAGTAATTCTCAACAAAGCAACTTAGAATCAACGTTGGCTCATCAGCCTACAACTTAATAATTTCAACAAGGCAACTTAAAAATCAACTTTTCAACATTATTGCATCAACATTTCACAACCATAAACCTAATAAATTCATTCATCACAATTAACTATGATAGGCCAGCTACCAATTGCATTTACAGCATAAAAATCAGCTATTTTTCCACACTGCACGTATACGAACAGGATTTGAAGTCTTTGAGTCGACCATAGGGGTCAGCTCAAAGCTCGCGGGTCGGCGCAAAGACTCTGCTCAACTGGAGGGAGTCGGCGCAAAGACCCCTTGCGTCGACGCATGGGGTCGACGCTTAACTCACGGGTCGGCGCCAAAATGCCTTGCGTCGACGCATGCAGTCGGCGCATGCCCCACGGGTCAGCGCACGCCGACCTTATGGTCGACCGCTCGCGCGCAGACTCAGATTTTTCTGAGTTATTCCAAAGTTCTGTCAGCTTCACGCAGATCAGGTTTTCCGGCCGCTTCCGCATCTAAAACCCTTTCTAAGAAAACCTAATTTGTCTTTAATTTAGTAGTGCCGAATCAAGTTTTTAATTGTGATCCGTGCTATAGGCTAACATTTACGACTCACACAACTATCAATTCAATTTGCAGTTTTTAACACGGTTTATCCAACGTCAATTTCAGCATATACAGTCCCAATTAGGGTTAAATCAACGGCTTCTCACTACCCATGACATGTTAATCTATAATACCCATTAAACGACGATAAACCCCCCTTACCTGAGATAATCCGGCAATTCTCTAAGCTTTAGCTTTTCCGTTCCTCAACCGTGCTTTTCGGCTCTTTGCCCTTTTTCCTCTTCTCTGCAGCTTCTCTGAGTTTCACGTGAAATTTCTTTGTTAAGAATGAAACCCTTTTCTTTATTCCCACATATATATATATTCCAATTATTATTATTCCAAAATAATAATAATAATAATAATAATAATAATAATAATAATAATAATCCAATAATCCAATTTATTTAATTAAATTAATAATTACATTATCAACTTAATTAAATAATTCTTTTTTTTCTTTATTTGGGGTGTTACAGAAGGTATTAGCACCCCTCACATCCATGGTACTCCATGGGAACCATCTAGGATGTTTGTGTAACACCCCGATAATAATAAAATAATTATTTAAAATTGAGTTAATAATTTATTTATTAATTTAATTAAATAATTGGGAATTTTATTATTATTATTATTTGTTGGATTATTATTATTATTATTATTATTTGGAAAATATATAAGTTGGAAATAAGAGAAAAGAGCCTCATTTGGAACAGAAGGGTTTTCACGTGAAAAGTTGAGAAGCTGCAGAGAAGAGGAAAAAGGGCAAGAGAAAAACTGAAGAGCACGGTTGAAGAACGGAAAAGCTAAAGCTTAGAATCGCCGGATTAACTCAGGTAAGGGGGGTTTATCGTCGATTAATGGGTATTATGGGATAATATGTAGTGGGTAGTGATAAGCCGTTAAGTTAGCCCTAATTGGAACTGTATATGCTGAAATTGATGTTGGTTAAACTGTGTAAAATCTGTAAATTGAATCGGTAGTTGTGTGAGTCTTGAATGTTAGACTAGGGCAAGAACCCCAACCAAAAACTTGAATCGGTACTACCAATTTACCAAAACAAATTGTTATGTTTAGAGATGGTTTCAGATGAGGAAACGGCCGGAAAACCGGATCTGCGTAAGCTGACAGAACCCTGGAATAATGCAGAAAATCTGAGTCTGCGCGCGAGCGGTCGACCATAGGGTCGGCGTGCGCTGACCCGTGAGGCATGCGCCGACTGCATGCGTCGACGCAAGGGATTTTGCGCTGACCCGTGAGGCATGCGCCGACTGCATGCGTCGACGCAAAGGAGTTTCGCGCTGACTCCCTCCAGTTGGGCAGAGTGGAAAAATTGGATATTTAATGTGGTGTACATAATTGAGAGCTGAACTATGTTGGTACATGATGTGATAGGGAATTATACCCCTCTGTTATGAGCAGTATAAGTATTAGTAGAAAGTGCTAATACTGTGTTTAATTGATTTGCATAATAATGATGTGTTGATGAGGTATGATGGCATGCATAGTGAGGTGAATGTATATATTATGCCTGTGTTGTGAATGGACTGCTGTATGGCTTATATGTGTGAGCTTATGTCCGTTGTGAATTGTTGTTGATGCTGCATTGCTAGATGATTAGCGTGCATAGCATAGCCTTCGGGGCTGTAGCTAATTCCCATGGTGAGGAATTAGTGAGTGAATCATTGTGGAGTTGTTGTTGATGTTTGCATACTAGATGATTAGTGTGCATAGTCTAGCCTTCGGGGCTGTAGCTAATTCCCATGGTGAGGAATTAGTGAGTGAGTCATTAGATCTCAATGAGTGGAACTAATGAGCTTAGTAGCCGTATCCGGAGGGATCGGTGAGCTTGAACTATATGTTCAAGAATAGTCGGTACCGCACGTGTAGAGTCTCATTGCATAATGAATGTATGGCATATAATATGAATGGATGTATTCCAGTATTATATGTGGGTGGTGTGTTGTGTTGTTGATGTTGATTGTGGTCGAGAATCTACTGTTAAGTATGTTGTTGGAACGGATATTGCTGTTGCTGAATGCGTAGTATGATTAGGGTGATTTAATGCGTTAATTACTTAACATTACATAATTTGTATAATGCTTATTTATAGATTGAGGAACTCACCCTTACACCTATTTTTCAGGTAACGAGAAATGAATCGAGTAGAAGCTAATGCTTGGAGTCTAGAGTAGTTCTTATGGGTCATGCTCTGATAGATGTAACATCGGGAGGGGGTGTTTTAACTAAGTTGTTATTGGTTGTTGAATGATTTACATGTATTGTGTTACATGTTTTACTTGATGTAGAATTTATTCCGCTGCGAATTATGCAAAGAATCTTATTTTAATTGAATAAATGAGCATGACATGATAATATGATGAACGTTGAAAAAAATGATTGTGTGACACCCTTCGGGGCATAATTACTCTGATGAATATATTGTTATTTTAATTATAATAATTTGGGGTGTTTAGAAGGGTGTTACATTAGTGGTATCAGAGCATAGTCGGTCGAGTCGAGTCGTAATTATTCTGTTTCCCCTGTACGGAATAGGTGTTGTGTAACCCTATCAGTACTTATTGTTTTAGCTTGTTGGGTTTTCAGAATAGAGATGGCTGGAAGAGGTAGAGATGATGCTGCGATTGCTGAGGCTCTGGGTATGCTGGCTGGAGTACTTGGAGGGAATCCAAATGTTATGGGAATGGGAACTGCTCGTCAGTTGAGTGAGTTCCAGAAGAACAATCCTCCAATGTTTAAGGGAGCATACGATCCAGATGGCGCTCAGAAGTGGTTGAAGGAGATCGAGAGGATCTTCAGAGTAACTGAGTGTGCTGATAACCAGAAGGTCAGGTTCGGTACACATATGCTGTCAGAGGAAGCTGATGATTGGTGGGTTGCTACCCGCACTGAGTTGGAATCCGCTGGGAATGCTGAGATTACTTGGGCTGTGTTCAGAGAGAGATTTCTGAGGAAGTATTTTCCCGAGGATGTCAGAGGAAAGAAAGAGATAGAATTCTTGGAATTGAAGCAGGGTAACCGGACTGTTACTGAGTATGCTGCGAAGTTCACCGAGCTGTCAAAGTACTATACTCCCTATAATGATGCTGCTGGAGAATTTTCGAAATGTGTGAAGTTTGAGAACGGGTTGCGTCCTGAGATCAAACAAGCTATTGGATATCAGAGGATCAGAGTGTTTTCTGACTTGGTTGACTGTTGCAGAATTTTTGAACAGGATTCCAAGGCTAGAGCTGAGAGCTATCAGCAGAGGGTTGATAGGAAGGGTAAGAATCAGATGGATCGTGGAAAACCGTATGCAGCTGGCAGAGGTTTTCAGAAGCAGAGTGGGATGAAGAGGCCTAGTGGGGGAGACTCTAGTGCTCCTGTTAAGTGTTACAGGTGTGGTCGGGCTGGACATCGTGTTCATGAGTGTACCAGTGCTGAGATGAAGTGTTTCAAGTGTGGCAAGGGTGGTCATTTGGCTGCAGAGTGTCGGTTGAAGACTGTAACTTGTTTCAACTGTGGAGAGTTGGGTCATATCAGTCCACAGTGTCCTAAGCCGAAGAAGGAGAATCAGTCAGGAGGCAAGGTTTTTGCTCTATCAGGTTCTGAGGCTTCTGCAGATGATCGTTTGATCAGAGGTACGTGTTATATTAATGGCTTTCCTCTTGTAGCTATTATTGACACAGGTGCAACTCATTCTTTTATATCGTTGGATTGTGCTGTGAAACTTAAGTTAGAGATATCTGAGATGCATGGAAGTATGGTGATTGATACTCCTGCGAAGGGTTCAGTGACTACTACTTCGGTTTGTTTGAGTTGTCCTTTGAGTATTTTTGGTAGAGACTTTGGGATAGACCTTGTGTGTCTTCCATTAGTGCAGATCGATGTTATCTTGGGTATGAACTGGTTGGTGTTTAACCGAGTTTCTATCAATTGTTTTGATAAGACTGTGATATTTCCTGAGGTTGAGGAAGGAAAGGATTTGTTTCTATCAGCTAGGCAGGTGAATGAGGAAGTAGCAGATGGGGCAGAGTTGTTTATGCTGTTGGCAACTTTAGAGGCTAAAGATAAACTGGTGATTCGTGATCTAGCAGTGGTGTGTGATTTTCCTGATGTATTTCCGGAAGAAGTGAATGAATTGCCGCCAGAGCGTGAAGTTGAGTTCTCGATTGATTTGGTACCTGGTACTAGACCGATATCGATGGCTCCGTATCGTATGTCTGCTGTTGAGTTAGCTGAATTGAAGAGTCAGCTGGAAGATCTGTTGGATAAGCAATTTATTCGTCCAAGTGTGTCACCGTGGGGTGCACCAGTGTTGTTGGTTAAGAAGAAAGAAGGTACGATGAGGTTGTGTGTGGACTACAGGCAACTGAATAAAGTGACGATCAAGAATCGGTATCCTTTACCGAGGATTGATGATCTGATGGATCAGTTGGTTGGTGCGAGCGTGTTCAGCAAGATAGATTTGAGGTCTGGGTATCATCAGATACGTGTGAAAACTGAGGACATTCAGAAGACTGCTTTCAGGACAAGGTATGGACATTATGAGTATTCTGTAATGCCTTTTGGTGTGACTAATGCGCCTGGAGTATTTATGGAGTATATGAATAGGATTTTTCATCCGTATCTAGATCAGTTTGTTGTGGTGTTTATTGATGACATTTTGGTGTATTCGAAATCTGAAGAAGAACATGCTGAGCATTTGAGAGTGGTGTTGGAAGTTCTACGAGACAAGAAGTCATTTGCTAAACTCTCTAAGTGTGAATTTTGGTTAGAAGAAGTTAGTTTTCTTGGTCATGTGATTTCAAGAGGTGGTGTTGCTGTGGATCCTTCTAAGATAGAAGCGGTAGCTAAGTGGGAAGCTCCTAAGTCTGTGGCTGAGATTCGAAGTTTCCTTGGATTGGCTGGTTACTATAGGAAGTTCATTGAGGGATTTTCTAAGTTGGCGTTACCGTTGACGATGTTGACTAGAAAGGGGCAAGCGTTTGTTTGGGACTCGAAATGTGAAGAAGGTTTCCAAGAGTTAAAGAGAAGGTTGACTACTGCTCCTATTTTGATATTACCGAGTTCGTCGGAACCATTTGAGGTTTACTGTGATGCTTCCTTGTTGGGTTTAGGTGGTGTATTGATGCAGGATAAGCAGGTTATAGCTTATGCTTCGAGACAGCTGAGGGTTCATGAGAGGAACTATCCGACGCACGATTTGGAGTTGGCAGCTGTAGTGTTTGTTTTGAAGTTGTGGAGGCATTACTTGTATGGATCAAGATTTGAGGTTTTCAGTGACCATAAGAGTTTAAAGTATTTGTTTGATCAGAAGGAGCTGAATATGAGACAGAGGAGATGGTTAGAGTTTCTGAAGGATTATGATTTTGGTTTGAATTACCATCCAGGTAAAGCAAATGTAGTGGCTGATGCATTGAGTCGGAAATCATTACATATGTCTATGTTAATGGTTAGGGAATTGGATCTGATTGAGCAGTTCAGAGACTTGAGTTTGGTGTGTGAGGGCACTCACAATAGTGTTAAATTGGGAATGTTGAAGTTAACAAGTGGTATTCTGGATGAGATCAGAGAGGGTCAGAAATCTGATATGCATTTGGTTGATAAGTTGACCCTCGTGAAGCAAGGTCAAGGTGGTGAATTCAGAGTTGATGAGAATGGTGTTTTAAAATTTGGTAATCGGGTGTGTATTCCGGATGTTACCGAGCTTAAGAAGAGTATTCTTGAGGAAGGACATCGTAGTGGCTTGAGTATCCATCCTGGAGCTACGAAGATGTATCATGATTTGAAGAAGTTATTTTGGTGGCCGGGAATGAAAAGAGAAATTGCAAGTTTTGTGTATTCCTGTTTGACTTGTCAGAAGTCGAAGATTGAGCATCAGAAGCCGTCTGGACTAATGCAACCGTTGGCTATTCCAGAGTGGAAGTGGGACAGTATCAGTATGGATTTTGTTTCTGGTTTACCGAGGACGAGTAAGAATTTTGAAGCTATTTGGGTGATTGTTGACAGATTGACGAAATCGGCTCATTTCATTCCGATCAGAATGGATTATCCGTTAGAAAGATTAGCCGAGTTGTATATTGAGAAGATCGTAAGTTTGCATGGTATTCCGTCGAGTATTGTTTCGGACAGAGATCCTAGATTTACATCGAAGTTCTGGGAAAGTTTGCAGAGGGCGTTGGGAACTAAGCTGAGATTGAGTTCTGCATATCATCCGCAGACTGATGGTCAGACTGAGAGGACGATTCAGTCATTAGAGGATCTGTTGAGGGCTTGTGTTTTGGAAAAAGGAGGTGCTTGGGATTGTTATTTGCCTTTGATTGAGTTTACCTACAACAATAGTTTTCATTCGAGCATTGGTATGGCACCGTTTGAAGCTTTGTATGGTAGGCGATGTCGGACACCTTTATGTTGGTATGAGTCCGGTGAGAGTGCTGTGGTTGGACCAGAGATTGTTCAACAGACTACAGAAAAGATTAAGATGATTCAGGAGAAGATGAGAATTGCTCAGAGTCGTCAGAAGAGTTATCATGACAAGAGGAGGAAGTCACTTGAGTTCCAAGAGGGAGATCATGTGTTTCTTCGTGTTACTCCGATAACTGGTGTTGGTCGAGCTTTGAAGTCAAAGAAGTTGACACCTCGATTCATTGGTCCTTATCAGATTTTAGAAAGGATAGGAGAGGTAGCCTATCGTGTCGCTTTACCGCCGTCGCTTGCGAATTTGCATGAGGTTTTTCATGTGTCTCAGTTGAGGAGGTATATTCATGATCCGTCGCATGTAATCCAAATAGATGATGTACAGGTGAGAGATAACCTGACTGTTGAAACATCACCTATGAGGATCGAGGATCGAGAGTTGAAGCAGTTGCGGGGTAAAGAGATTGCCTTGGTGAAGGTAGCTTGGGGAGGACCAGCAGGTGGCAACGTGACTTGGGAACTGGAGAGTAAGGTGAAGGAATCTTACCCAGAGTTGTTCGCTTGAGGTATGTTTTCGAGGACGAAAACTCTTTTAGTGGGGGAGAGTTGTAACACCCCGATAATAATAAAATAATTATTTAAAATTGAGTTAATAATTTATTTATTAATTTAATTAAATAATTGGGAATTTTATTATTATTATTATTTGTTGGATTATTATTATTATTATTATTATTTGGAAAATATATAAGTTGGAAATAAGAGAAAAGAGCCTCATTTGGAACAGAAGGGTTTTCACGTGAAAAGTTGAGAAGCTGCAGAGAAGAGGAAAAAGGGCAAGAGAAAAACTGAAGAGCACGGTTGAAGAACGGAAAAGCTAAAGCTTAGAATCGCCGGATTAACTCAGGTAAGGGGGGTTTATCGTCGATTAATGGGTATTATGGGATAATATGTAGTGGGTAGTGATAAGCCGTTAAGTTAGCCCTAATTGGAACTGTATATGCTGAAATTGATGTTGGTTAAACTGTGTAAAATCTGTAAATTGAATCGGTAGTTGTGTGAGTCTTGAATGTTAGACTAGGGCAAGAACCCCAACCAAAAACTTGAATCGGTACTACCAATTTACCAAAACAAATTGTTATGTTTAGAGATGGTTTCAGATGAGGAAACGGCCGGAAAACCGGATCTGCGTAAGCTGACAGAACCCTGGAATAATGCAGAAAATCTGAGTCTGCGCGCGAGCGGTCGACCATAGGGTCGGCGTGCGCTGACCCGTGAGGCATGCGCCGACTGCATGCGTCGACGCAAGGGATTTTGCGCTGACCCGTGAGGCATGCGCCGACTGCATGCGTCGACGCAAAGGAGTTTCGCGCTGACTCCCTCCAGTTGGGCAGAGTGGAAAAATTGGATATTTAATGTGGTGTACATAATTGAGAGCTGAACTATGTTGGTACATGATGTGATAGGGAATTATACCCCTCTGTTATGAGCAGTATAAGTATTAGTAGAAAGTGCTAATACTGTGTTTAATTGATTTGCATAATAATGATGTGTTGATGAGGTATGATGGCATGCATAGTGAGGTGAATGTATATATTATGCCTGTGTTGTGAATGGACTGCTGTATGGCTTATATGTGTGAGCTTATGTCCGTTGTGAATTGTTGTTGATGCTGCATTGCTAGATGATTAGCGTGCATAGCATAGCCTTCGGGGCTGTAGCTAATTCCCATGGTGAGGAATTAGTGAGTGAATCATTGTGGAGTTGTTGTTGATGTTTGCATACTAGATGATTAGTGTGCATAGTCTAGCCTTCGGGGCTGTAGCTAATTCCCATGGTGAGGAATTAGTGAGTGAGTCATTAGATCTCAATGAGTGGAACTAATGAGCTTAGTAGCCGTATCCGGAGGGATCGGTGAGCTTGAACTATATGTTCAAGAATAGTCGGTACCGCACGTGTAGAGTCTCATTGCATAATGAATGTATGGCATATAATATGAATGGATGTATTCCAGTATTATATGTGGGTGGTGTGTTGTGTTGTGTTGATGTTGATTGTGGTCGAGAATCTACTGTTAAGTATGTTGTTGGAACGGATATTGCTGTTGCTGAATGCGTAGTATGATTAGGGTGATTTAATGCGTTAATTACTTAACATTACATAATGTTGTATAATGCTTATTTATAGATTGAGGAACTCACCCTTACACCTATTTTTCAGGTAACGAGAAATGAATCGAGTAGAAGCTAATGCTTGGAGTCTAGAGTAGTTCTTATGGGTCATGCTCTGATAGATGTAACATCGGGAGGGGGTGTTTTAACTAAGTTGTTATTGGTTGTTGAATGATTTACATGTATTGTGTTACATGTTTTACTTGATGTAGAATTTATTCCGCTGCGAATTATGCAAAGAATCTTATTTTAATTGAATAAATGAGCATGACATGATAATATGATGAACGTTGAAAAAAATGATTGTGTGACACCCTTCGGGACATAATTACTCTGATGAATATATTGTTATTTTAATTATAATAATTTGGGGTGTTTAGAAGGGTGTTACAGTTTGCGCTTAAATGTGTGTTGTTTATCGAATGCTTGCTTGCCAAAGGTTTGTGGAGTGAAGGTAGATTTTAAATTAGTGTGCTCGCCAAGGAATGGATCCTTGTGCCTACATATGCCCACTTGTTGAAGTGAGATATCAGAGCCTTCGTAGTTCGTGGTTTTAAAATGTTTGGTTTGTTTTGTTGATTTTGTTACCTTGAAGAGGGGTTTTCGATTGTGTCGCCCTGAGGCTCAAACAAAGGTTTGAATGCATTGAGTTGTTTTTAGGTTTTTGAAGAAAGTGTTATTGATTTCGGATTGCACTAAAGACTATGGATAAAGGTGAATACCTCAAACTACCAAGCCAAACATCTTGTGTTCGAAGCATTCAGAATGAGTGTAGGAAAGCTCCAGTCTCATCCCTTCTTTATCGCTTAAGGCTCGTAACGTATGATCCTAATCGCCTTTATTGTGTTTTTGAATTTGATTTGGAAGAGACCGCTTGACGTTGGATCAAGGGTTTGTTTATTGATTTTAATTTGAGAAAGAGACCGCTTGACGTTAGATCAAGGGTTTGATTATTGGTTGCGAAATGGTGTGCGTTCCTAATGCCTAAGGAGTAGCTAATCAAGCAATAAAAGAAAGCAAGTAAAAAGGATACATCGGAAAGGGGAGGGGGATACATGTAAAGTACAAGGGAATGCAGGAAATAAAAGGTCTCATTGTCAGGTAGCCCAAGAGAAAGTCATGTGTGTGCAAATGTGTCCTAAACTAGAAACCGCATAAAAGATTACAAGTCTAGAATCTTGAATGCTCCATCCATGTTCGGGTTGAATATTTGTCCAAGGTCTTTTGCAAGGGTATTAATGAGTCTCTAATTCCATTGTCCAAAGTTCTCTCCATGCTCGGGAATTATCTTGCTTTTGCATTTTTTAAGTCTTTGCCATTTTTATGTTCATTTTCAAGGTGAAAGTCAAGAATATTAATGATGAATGTACAACATGATATAAGATGGAAATAAAGTGAATAAAATGACAAGAAATAAATGTTAGAAGTTTGGGTTAGATGCCAAGTGTTAATTGTTAGAGATCAAGATAGAATAATATGAAGAAAAAAAATATATATATCAAAATTAAGTTCTAAAACAATTATGAAATCAATCCTAAAAGGCTAACAAAATATCTCTAAAAATTAATCAAAACAAAAATCTAGAATATTATCAAAATTGAATTCTAAAGTATACCAAAATTAATATCTAAAATTATTATCTAAAACAAAATTAACAATTAGAATCTAAAACAAGATTATCCATTAAATTTCTAAAACAAGATCCAATTAATCCTAAACCTCTAAACAATTAATCCAATTCAGCATGGGCCTAGACTAGTCAGGCCCACGCAGGGAGGGGTATAGAAGGCCATGGAGGGGGTGTGAAGCCATAAAACACTGAGTGGGCCTTAATTGGGATTAGGCCCAATCCAGATGGATATCCAACGAGGGAACGCAAGGTTCCCCTCATCTTCTTCCCTTCGCTCGCAAGTCGCAACCAACGGCAGCTCAATGCCAAACGCCGATCCCGGCCATGCCGGCGACGCAACACGGCGGTCCCTACGCCGTCCGCCGTTCCGACCTCCCTTCACCAAAACGAGATAACCTGATCTTACCACTTAGAAATGTCTAACAAGATCCTTCGACGCGGTAAATCTATTATGAACGAAAACAGAAACGGATTCGTGTCGCTCTCACGAATCAGATCGAATATTCGAAGCGGAATGAACTCGGTGACGACTCACACCACAACACCAGAATTAATCATCGTAATGGGGAGAAACAACCTACCGGCGGATGCGACGGGAACGACGGAGACCGACTGAGAAAATTGGTACGCTTTCACTCCTCCGTTTTCCTTCGTCTTCTCTTCCTTCTATCCGTTTCTGACGCTAGAGACGATTTTGCTTCAATCAACGAAGGCTTGTTTAGTTGCTCCAGCTGACGCACCGTGATTCAATTTGTAGGAATTATGGTGGATTGGTTATGGTAACGCAGGATTGGTACATCGTGCTGGAGACGGCGATGCGGAAACGAGGAGTTCTTGGAAGGATTTACGGAGGAATTATGCAGGTGGTGGAGATTGTCGTGCGGGAATAAGAGAAAGGGAAGAAGAAGTTTTTGGAAGATTTGAGAAGTTGTTCGAGTTTGTTACGATGGCGGAAGAGGATAATGGAAAAGTGAGGAAGAAGAATTTCGAAAAAATGAATTGATGGCGAGAGAGGACTCGGGAGCCTCCTTTGTTCACATATTTATAGAGCTGAGTTTTGTGTTTCTTCATGTCATTCCTGTTATCTGCATTTTGAGCTTGTGGATTTTTGGCTTTTGCATTGTAGCATTTTGATTTCGCACGCGTGTGCGTTTGGAGCTGTAGTTGGTAGCCTCACGTTTCACTGCGTTTTAACGTACTGTTGTTGCAGCTTGGTTTTTCTGTCATGGCTTGTATGGGCTTTGGTGGTTTGCAGGTTGTTGGAGCCGTTGCTTTGTGGCTTAGATTATCACATTTTGCTGCTGAGTCGAGCTTTGGTAGCAGCTTTTCGTTTATGCTTCCTGTTTTGGTTGTTTTCACTTGCAGCTTTATGCTTGAATTCTTTGCGTTTGGAAGAGCTTTTGAAGTTGGCTTTGTAGTAGCATTGTTTCTTGCGCGGATGGAAGCTTTTCGCATGCTGTAGCAGCTGGTATTGTTTTTCATTGCCGTTTGGCTTATGCAGCTACTTGGCAGCTTGTGTTTGAAATGTTATCCACGTTTGATTACTGCAATGCACTGCATTGTAATTCATGTTGTACTTATTTTAATAATTGGAACATGGATAATGGGAATGAATACTTGGTTAATGGATACTTTTAATTGGATATTGGACTAAAATTGGTTAAGTGGATTAAATGGAGATTTGGATTTTTGAAATTGGATTTAAAAAATGGGTATGGGTAAAAAATGAAAAAAATTGGATTTAAAATATTGGATTTAAAAATATGGATATATGATGAAATATGGATTTGGTTTTTGAAATTGTATTAAAATGGAATATGGATTAATTGAATTAAAATTGTAAACAATGGGTTTTTATTTCAAATGGATAAAAATGTTTAATATAAAAAATGAGTAGTTAAATGGGTTGAAAGAAAAAACAATGGAATGAGCTCAATGCAAAAATGATCAAATTCCTCAAAATCAATTCGACTTTTCAATAATCAATTTGGACCGTCCAACTCAACTTGAATTTCCAAAATTAATTCAAAAAAGAACGAAATGATTTCTAAAACCAAATTTATTTTCAAAGATCAACTCTAACCACAAAATTAACTTAAACTTCAAGAATTAATTTGAAATTAAAATCAATACGATATTAGAATTAATCAGAACAATTATTGACATGATAACAAAATGATGACTCTATATGCAATGGATTGGTGAATCTAACTGACGTGACTTGTAAATTAGATTGAACCATGCTTATCCAAATGAAATGAATGGATGAGGATGATATGCAAATGATTAGGGTTAGTGACCTATATGAGCATGTGAAGGATATGACGAATTTTGGGGTATGACAAAAAGTATGGAATATCTTTTGAAGTTAATGGTGAACAAAAAATAATCGCAAATGTGAAAGATGGTGTTGGTGAATATGTTTTGAAGTTGCGGGTGAATATGTTTTGTTGTTGTTGTTGGATAGTTTATTCTAAGTAATGATTGTGATGTATTTTGTAATGAAATGATATTGTTGTTTAAGTTATTATTAGGTATTAGCTATATTTTATTGAATGTTGGAAAAATATGAAGATGATGCATTTAATGTAAAAGGTATTATGAATAATATTCTATGTTTAAGCAATGCCGTATGGAGTAATCAAAAATATGTTATATTCTATTACTTGTATTTTGTTGGTGGAAATTTGGTTTTAGTTCATGTATGTGATGTTTTATGTAATGAGTTTGTACTGATGTTTAAGTTTCTATTAGGTAGCATATAATGACAAAAGTATGTTGATGAATGTATTTCTTTAAGCAATGCAATATGTAGTACTATTATTTATGAATTGACAATACAATCTTGATCTTCAATTGGTAGGCTACCTTCATAATTGTAAAGACATTATAATTGAAAATTTAGATGGTGGTCAGAATTGAGATTGATAATGTAGACGAATGCATACAAGTTAATTTGGCACCTGGTTAGATTGTCCAATGAGAGACTAAAAGGTATGGTCTAAAGAAAGACACTTTGCAAAAAAGTGTTGTATAAAAATACTTTGCTCAAGTAAATGAAATCGAAGAAATATTTTTGTTTGTACGGCAAGTTAAACATGTTTTGAGATAAGGAAATGTCACAGAGTGCTGAGTTATGGACCTAGTAGTAATAAGTATAATATAATTATTAAATAGGGCAACCAATGTTTATAAAACTGAAAGTTGTAAAATTTATTTTATAATAATGATAGTAATATATTACTATAAGATCATCGTAAAACATATAACTGAATTTGAAAATAAAATAGTAACATTTCATTAATATTGAGATATATATTGGATATTAACATAGAAAACATAATGGTGTTAATAAAAAAATAACAAAAAAAATAACCAAGCACACGTAATGGTTTTCATGGTCAACAACAATTTACATATACGACATGTGTAATAAATATAAGTTGTAGCTTCCAAAAAAAAATGCAACACTTAGACAGGAGCATTTGTCATGTTTGTTGATGTATGTAATGCTCTAAAATTTGTACCAAAATTATAAAAGTATCAGTTATAGTTTGTATTGGAAATTATTTGTGACAGAACATAAATAGTATATATATATATATATATATATATATATATATATATATATATATATATATATATATATTGATATTGGTAAATAATGCTCATCACAAATTTATAAGCTAAAAAATGGAAGTTATACACACAATTTATATATGTTGTGGAAAACCTCTTTGTAGATAATGTTTGTTGTAGAAGTTTTGTTATTGTTTTCTTAATCATGTATCAAGATCTTTATTCCGTTTTTGCTGGTAACCCAGGTAAGTGAAACATATACCTTTCCATAGTAAAAACATTCCTAGGTATATAAAGTTCGACCTAATACAATGGTTGTCCTTGTGATTTGTTAATGGTCATCACATAGGATAAAATAATTGGAAATTAACGTCGACTGAGTTTAAATGGCCAAGGGGATTGAGAAGAGGACATATCCATTCTAGGAATATAAATGACTTTTCCATGTCCTTTTCCACCCATAATTTCATCTTCAAGTACATGTGTTGCCATTTTGGTTACAATGAGCCTTGTCCCATTACACAAACCTTTAAATTGATCGATATTTCTCATTAGCATAATGGGTGTTCCTACCTTTAATTTGATGTGATTGTTAGGAAACTCAGAAGTTTTAAATGAGATGAGAAATTCAGGACTAAGAACGTCAAGCATGTTTTTGTCATGAATTTCTGATCTATCAACAAAATTTGAGCAATAGTAATCCTTTATGTCACCTATAGAAAGAGTTTGAACTTAATAGTAAAAAGAAACAACCATGAATAAGAAAACTAAACTCATATAGGCTAAGATTAGCATACCTGGAATCAAGGAAAGCACATGATCATTAATTTGTTCAACCATTTCTATTATTGATGCTCAAATTGCCCGACTTTTGAGGTAGTCGTAAGATTGATAGTTACTGATGAACTTAGGATAAGTATTATTCACAATGGAAACAATTGGGTCATCAAACTTTGTAATCAAGATCTCATGGGGAATGTCCATTTCCGCATAACCATCATTTGGTTTTGAAACTCTACCTTCACCAATTTTGAACAGCCAATTGGAAAATTCAGCAATTTCCATTTTTCCTTGTTCAACAGGACCACAAGTAAGACGCATATTCTTGGTTAAAGTTAATACTTGTACATAATTACATATATATGATGCATTAATGGTAGTGCGTGAAATATCAGATCGACTCCCCCTAGGCACAACAGAAAAAATCTGTCTAAAATCACCACCAAATAGGACAACCTTTCCACCAAAAACTTCATCCAAATTATTATAGATACTCATAACATCTCTTAAAGTTGTGTTAAGTGCTTCAAAATAATATTTATGCATCATTGGTGCCTCATCCCAAATAATCAACTTTGTTTTTCGAAGGAGTTCTGCAACGTCATCGTCATAATTAAACCTGCAAGTTGAATTATCCAAAGTTGGTACCGATATTTTGAACTTAGAATGTATGGTTCTACCCCCAGATAATAATAGATATGTTATTCCACTTTCTGAAACAGTTAAACAAATATCTTGTTTATACCTTAAAGAACTTGAAAGTGTTCTCCACATGTATTTTTTACCGGTACCCCTATAACCATGTAGGAAGAAAACACCTCATTTTTTACTATTAATAGTGGACATGATTTTCTCATAGATTTTGGCCTACTCATCTTAAATATATAACACCAAAAACTACACCTTCATACTTGGAACATATATGTATATTAGAAGTTTCAATGAAAATAAATAATTGAACCATAAATGGCATGTTAGAGGTCTGAACATATTACGAAATCCAGTATTCATGGATTGCACGTCGTAACTTCTTTCTTCAAAAATGAGTCGATATTTCCTAATTGTTTAAGAACATATCCACTTGGATATGAACTTGGTTTGAAATCTTTAAGACATCTGCAATTTTCTTGAAGTAGTGTTTCAATTGCAACCAATGTTAAATTCTGTAATTTTGATTGACTCAAAATCAAGTGTGCAAGAAATGAGGAAGCAACGTGTTGAGGAAATAATGAATTAAGTATTTCATAATTATTAAATGAAAGTGATATAACACTATCACAAAAGAAAGAGTCAGCATCTTTGTGCGAAACTTGTTAAAAGAGTCGTAAATAGAATGGATAAAATAACAACAAAATTGTTATGATTGAAATTCTAGACCTGAATTGTTTGTCAGTTGTCTTTGTGCTTGCAACAACCCATCTAACAACAATACCCAGGACTCATTCCAAACATAAACATGTCGGTTCAAATTTCCTGATAGAAGGATAACCACAAAAAGCTTTCTAAGGAAATGTCTTGAACCCCATTGACTCGCTTCTTTAATATCCCTAGTGTATTTCCTATCATCTTCAAGGAAACCCATTGCAAAACAGGCTTGCCTAAAAGAATCATATTGAGTTTCTCCAATCTTCCTAATTTCCTCATAATTTATAGGTCCATTAACAACAGTCAACATCAAGTGGAGGTAAAAAAGTTCTCCAGTCGAAGGTGGCACCCATATCAAATGGCCAATGGTAAAGCCTCTTTTTCGCGGCTTCCATGTTCCTTTTCTCTTTTTGTAAACAAACTTGGTGACAAATTGATTGTATCTTAATTTTTTGGCCTCTTCATATTTCCCATTTGCAACTAACCAAGAAGTGAACATGGATTCAGTAACACTTGGTTTTTCTAAAACACTTTCCATTCGGTCGAAATCTGAGTAGTACACAACTTTCTCACCATTAAGATGGAAAAACATACGTTTGACAACTGGCTTCCTTCCATGAATGTTGTAAGAAAAAATTCTCCAACATGCTTCCCTTGGAAAAACATATCTACAATCTAGATATTGTTTGATCTCATCAACATGGTCAGTATCATGTGATGATGCTCCTTTAGAACTAACCATGCTTACAATTATTCTATCACACACTTTGTGAATGTACTTGAAAAGATACTTGATTAAAGTACTTTGGTTGCACCATTCCATATTTATATGAGCTTTTTTTTAATATCATTCTTGTATTATATGGCACGACATGTTGATTGTCCAATGGGATACCATTTTTGTGAATGATGTGTGTTTTTTATCTTCTCTTGTACATTGGATAACCATCAACATCAACAATTGTATCTTCAATGAATTTCTCGGGGGAGTATTTTGAGCATTTTCTATTTTTCATATAACGAGATGATAACCGTGATAGACCGCATGGACCATGGACCATATGTGCCTTGACTAAGTTGTACAAAGTTGGATGAAGTTAAGGGTCTGGAATCTCGGCACAAATAATGTTGTCCATGTCAGGAGGCGTTGGATATTTACTTTGAGGATGCAAAAATATCAAAATGTGAGCATGTGGTAAACCTCTTTTTTTGAAATTCAATCATATACAAAACTGAAACATAAATGAATATTGATAGAAATATTTAAAATATAATCAGATCGTATTTGAAAGTTGTATTTGAAGGTGTCGCAACCTGAAAAATACAGTGCGAAAAAAAAACAACCGGCGAAAGAAAAAGACAGAAGAGTCGCCACCGTGCGTTATTCATCCCAAAGGAGGGAAAGGAAACGCTCGAAGTAAACCTGAAAAAAGGAAAGGACAAGACGGGGTCTCGCAACCAAATCTTGGGTTCGGGAGTCGGTTATGCGAAGGGAAGGTATTAGCACCCCTACGCATCCATAGTACTCTACGGGAT
Source organism: Lathyrus oleraceus (assembly GCF_024323335.1). NCBI lineage: Eukaryota > Viridiplantae > Streptophyta > Magnoliopsida > Fabales > Fabaceae > Lathyrus > Lathyrus oleraceus. Next base: position 50,614,740 of record NC_066581.1, on the reverse strand, counting down.
CCACTTTTGTAGTTTTTGTCTAAAGGGTGTGGGTTTATCTTGTGCTGTTTACCAAAAAAAAAAGGGTTAAATGAAAATGACTCGCGCGGATGTCGCATCCACTGCATACGTATCTCATCTGAATATGAGAATCAGAGTCTTCGTAGCTCGGCTGACCTATGGGTTGGGGGATGTGTGCTCGCTAAGACATCGCGTCTTATGCCTACGTATCTCATCTTGAATGAGAATCAGAGCAAGCCGTAGTTCGGCTAACTACGGGGTTATGGATTGGGTTTTGGACGAACGACGTTACTACGCAATCTACCGGATGCTCGACCTTTAGAGACTTACTCGCCTGTAGTAGAAGGAGTAAACGTGTTGCTTTGGGTTTTAGGGTTTGGGATGCTCGAGGGAAAACGGGCAGTCCTTGACGAAGGAACCGCGCTACATGTGGGGATACGAATACAAAACACAAAACATGTATCTCAAAGTAAAATGCCACCAAGGGGCTCAAACGTTGCCTCCTATCGAGGTCTTCCAGCTAGGAAAGCAGTAAAGTATGAGAAAGGGAAAAAATTACCACACGGATAAAGATCCGAAGCTATAGCAGTTAAAGGGGCAAGAAACCCTGAAATGTCTCCAGCTGGACCGTCAAAGGAAATCAGTCAACACGAATAATCAGAATAAAACTCCAGGGGGTATCCCACAAATAAAGTGGGAAACCACGCGAGTGTCTCAGCGAAAGCCATGTGAGCCCTCACAAAACTCGACAAAGAGTTAGAGCGGCAAGATGAAATCAAGAGAAAACAATGCCATGGAAACACAAGACAGGTTAGAATAAACAAAATAGGGTAACCCAGAGTTGCCCCTAAATCAAAATGTAACCACATGAATAATTCCATCAAAATTCACAAAAGGCTCACAAAAAAGGTATCAAATTCACCCATAATACCTCATACATTTAGAGCATTCAAATAAAAGACATAAAGATGATGGATATAGGGCAAACCTGATTGGAGAGCTTGATTGAAATTGAGTTGCACCCGTGAGGTTTACAAGTTGAGTTCCCTTCAGGGTTTGGAGGCTGCTCTGAACTCTGTTAGTTCTTCTCTCACTATCTTTTTCCTCGGGGTTTTGTTCCAAGGAAACCTCAGAGTATTTTGCTTCTCTCCCTTTTTCTCAAGTGAATCTCCCAGTGTAACTCCAAGTGTAACTCCTCTACTGAAACTTCAGTATTTATAGACTGATTTTCGTGGGTAGTGGGCTCAAATGAGGGAGACCCAAGTCCAAAATAATTTGTTATATTTTATTTATTTATTTATTTATTTATTTAATTAATTAATTAATTTTTTCTTTTTCTTTTCCTTTTTTTTTGTTTTTTTTTTGTTTTTTTTTTCAGGAAAAATGAAGGGTAAATTTTGGGGTATTACAGCTGCCCCTATTCAATCAACTGGAGACCTGGAAAGAAGATAGCAGCGGCTTTCGTGCTTTCGAGGTATCAAGGGATTGAATACAATAAAAGCCCAAAAATTTGCACTGAAGTGAAGTGAAGTAACAATGTCTGTCAGAATCGGCAAAGAGGTGGTCTTGAAAGAAGAATTCGTCTGGTACGGTGAGAGTCAGTCTGAATATCGAAAAAGAATGTTAAACTGGATACCAAAATAAATGGTAACACAGAAATAACCATGGCCTGAATGCCGCTCATCAGTCTGAATACTGGAAAGGATTTCGATCTGAACATCGGAAAATTGGCCTGAATGCCACAAGTCGCATCGACCTGAATGTCGGAAACTTCTTCGATCTGATCATCGGAAAGACTTGGCCTGAATGCCACTTCGATCTGAATATCGGAAAATTGGCCTGAATGCCACAAGCTGCATCGAACTGAACGTCGGAAACTTCTTCGATCTGAACATCGGAACACTGGCCTGAATGCCACTTCGGTCTGGATACCGGAAAACTGGCCTGAATGCCACTTCGGTCTGGATACCGGAAAACTGGCCTGAATGCCACTTCGGTCTGGATACCGGAAAACTGGCTTGAATGCCACTTCGGTCTGGATACCGAAAAACTGGCCTGAATGCCACAAGTTGCATTGACCTGAACGTCGGAAACTTCTTCGATCTCAATATCGGAAAATTGGCCTGAATGCCACTTCGGTCTGGATACCGGAAAACTGGCCTGAATGCCATAAGTTGCATCGATCTGAACGTCGGAAACTTCTTCGATCTGAACATCGGAAAACTTCATGCCTGTCAGCATTGGCAGAAATAGGGAATGATAATAGAGGCGGTGCATGGGCCAATGACACTTGCTGGGGATAACAAAGGTAAGTCATGAACCATCTTCAGTCTAAGTACTGGAAACAACTTCTAGCTTATCACTTGGGATACCGAGAATGTTTTATGCTTACATGCGTATGTTTGAATTTTTCAATGGCGTAATGCTCCATGAAAATGGAAATGCTACGCGATTTGGAAGGATGCAATGCAATATGATTCTACATGCAGGGATGCAAAATGCTGGGTAGAATGCCAAGCCGAGGCAAGGGGATCTGCTGGGGAAATGATTACCATCCTCTGGGCTCTGGCCAGGCTGCTGGAGATACACACCACAATGAACTCTGTGGGGAGATGACTGGCCATGCGGTGTTCTGGCCATACCGAGACTCTGATCGGGGAAAGAATGGCATTGGAAGCCTGCTGCTGAGGAAAGCTACAATGATTCTGGAAACCACGGTTTGCGAGAGATGACTCAGCAGGGGGAGCAAACACTGATACAGTACGAGGTTCTGCTTCAAGGAAAGAAACCATGGATCTGGCATTGGGATTATCGATCTGGCATCGAACTCTAAGGAGCAGCCACTTCTGCTGGGAAGATACAGTCTGGCACTGTCAACTCCGCTGGGGATATATAGTCTGGCACTGTCAACTCTACTGGGGAGTGTATGTCCTGAAACAAACGCTTGGGGAAGTACAGTGGTGAGAACCTGCTGGGGATTGAAGAATCCAACACTCTGATCAGCTCTGCAGGGATAAGACACCAAATTCGTCTGTTGGCGACTTCACTGGGGAAGATATTCACGATCGTCCGCAGGGGATTTTAATGGAATGCCCTGAGGGTATCTGTTCTGAATAGACGATCCAAAACACTTAAAATTTACAACAATTTTAAATGTTTATTAAGCATGTACCTGTAAAGCCCTTATGTGTCATGATGCAATGTTTATCAAAAATTCGGACGTTATTTTTGCAAACAAAACAGTAAAATGAAAATGAAAACAGAGATATACTGAATAACATGATTTTATTGATTGAATGGCCTCTGAATAGGCATTTACACTAAGAAGCAATCCCTGGAAAGAGGTAATCGCACAATAGATAAAAACAGAAATTAATGTAATGGCAATGTGAAATGGATTTCTATTGGGTTCCAATTCTGCTATGACTTGCTCGTCTTCAAGATCCTCCAGATGATCAACTTTCTGAAAGAGTGATTGGACTGTTTCCTATCCTTCAAAAATTTCCAGTCATTGGCACGAGATGAGATTCAGAACTACTCAGAACGCAGTCATTCGCTTAATCCCTAACTTTTGCCTGGATCGCCCTTTTCGGGTTTTCAATCCACCGGGATATCCATTTTTGCCTAAGTTGCCTTTTCAGGTTTTCAACTTACCGGGTGTACAATCTTTTTTATTTTTGTCCCTAATTTTTGCCCGAACCTTTTCATTTTCTTGGTTCGCCGGGATGCCCATTTTTTGCCTGGACTATTCTTTTTACTGTCCAGCGGGTCTATTTTATGCGAAGTATTTTTTAACTGCGTCTGAGTTCACAGGGGAAGTGAAGTTTTCACCATCCATAGTTGCAAGCATTAAAGCCCCACCATCAAAAACCTTGGTGACAATATACGGTCCATCATAGTTAGGAGTCCACTTGCCCCTGTGATCTGTCTGAGGAGGAAGGATCCTTTTCAACACTAAATCTCCGACTTGGAAACAACGAGGACGCACTTTCTGATCAAAGGCTCTCTTCATCCGACTCTGATACAACTGCCCATGACAAATGGCTGCCATTCGCTTCTCTTCGATAAGACTCAACTCATTGAACCTTGTCCGAATCCATTCAGCTTCGTCTAGCTTGACATCCAACAAGACTCTTAGGGAAGGAATCTCCATTTCAACAGGTAGGACTGCTTCCATACCATACACAAGGGAGTAAGGGGTTGCCCCAGTCGATGTACGTACTGAAGTGCGGTACCCATGCAAGGCAAAATGTAGCATCTCATGCTAATCTCTGTACGTGACGACCATCTTCTGCACAATCTTCTTTATGTTCTTATTTGCCGCCTCAACAGCGCCGTTCATCTTAGGGCGGTAAGGGGAAGAATTGTGATGCTGAATGTCGAAGTTCTGGAACAACTCCTTCATCATTTTGTTGTTGAGATTAGAACCATTATCAGTGATGATTCTTTCGGGAATCCCATAGCGACAAATGATTTCTTTCTTGATGAAACGGGCAACCACATGTCTGGTGACATTCGCGAACGACGCTGCCTCGACCCACTTGGTGAAATAGTCGATGGCAACAAGGATGAAGCGATGCCCATTGGAAGCAGTCGGCTCAATCTTTCCAATCATGTCAATGCCCCACATGGCAAACGGCCACGGCGAAGACATCACATTCAGAGGATTCGGCGGTACATGCACCTTATCAGCATAAATCTGGTATTTATGACACTTCCGAGCATACTTGAAACAATCTGATTCCATGGTCATCCAATAATAACCCGCTCTCAACAATTTCTTAGCCATTGCATGTCCACCGGCATGAGTACCGAAGGAACCTTCATGAACTTCCTGCATTAACATGTCCGCCTCGTGTCTGTCCACGCATCTGAGCAAAACCATGTCGAAGTTCCTCTTATACAGCACATCGTCTTTGTTCAAGAAGAAACTGCCTGCCAATCTTCTCAAAGTCTTTCTGTCATTGTTGGATGCCCCTGCAGGGTACTCTTGATTCTTCAGAAAGCACTTGATATCGTGATACCAGGGCTTGTCATCGACTACCAGTTCAGCAGCAAACACATACGTGGCCCTGTCAAGGCGCATCACATCGATCCTGGGAGCATGGTTCCAACGAATTACCTTGATCATGGAGGATAGAGTAGCAAGTGCGTCTGCCATCTGGTTCTCATCACGAGGTATATGATACAATTTTACCGTTGTGAAGAAAGTCAAAAGTCTTCTCGTGTAATCTCTGTAGGGGACCAGAGTGGGCTGGAGAGTATTCCAATCACCATTCACTTGATTGATCACCGGAGCTGAATCTCCGAAGATGTCCAGAGTCTTGATTCTCAGATCAATGGCTTGCTCAATACCCAAGATACAGGCCTCGTACTCAGCTTCATTATTTGTGCACTCAAAAGTCAAACGAGCGGTAAAAGGCATGTGGGCACCCTTCGGAGTAGTAATGACAGCGCCAATTCCACTACCTCTAGCATTGACAGCCCCATCAAACAACAAAGTCCACTTTTCGTTTGAATCAGGTCCCTCCTCAACAACTGGCTCTTCACAGTCTTTCATCTTGAGGAACATGATGTCTTTATCAGGTAATTCAAACTTCATTGGCTCATAATCATCAATCGGTTGCTCGGCAAGGTAGTCTGACAGAATACTCCCTTTGATGGCCTTCTGTGACGTATACTGGATATCATACTCTGTTAAAATCATTTGCCAACGAGCGACGCCTTCCGGTGAGAGCTGGCTTCTCGAATATGTATTTCACTGGATCCATCTTAGAAATCAACAAGGTAGTATGGTTCAACATATACTGTCTCAGTCGGCGAGCAGCCCAGGCCAAAGCACAGCAAGTTTTCTCAAGCTGTGAATATTTGATTTCACAGTCGGTAAACTTTTTGCTAAGGTAGTATATGGCATGCTCTTTTCGACCAGACTCGTCATGCTGTCCCAATACACACCCCATCGAGTTCTCAGTCACTGATAGGTACATTATCAGAGGTCTCCCAGGAACTGGAGGTATAAGGATTGGAGGAACCACGATGTCTGTGTCTAGCCCATGCATGTCCTGATAAGACCAGGCGAAGATGTCAACGTATTCTTGCAGCAATTCAATCAGCCCTTTCTTCACATCATCTCCCAAAGCAGCCCCTATCTTGATTTCTCTCTTGGCGTCCTCGGTGCCGAGATTAATCACTTCAACAGACTCTTGATGCGGTTGAATGACCCTTTCTTCCTGTTTTAATAACCTGGTAAGTTCTTCAGGGAGTTCACAGTCTTCATCACCCTCTTCTTCAGCTTGAAAGATTGGATTTTCAAAGTCGAAGCGAGCCATAGCAGAACCGTTATCAATAGGATCCGGTGTTTTGCATCTGCATGAGTGATGGTATGTGCTTATGAGTGTGAACAAGAAGTGAAAACTAAACAAAACATTGCCATTTTTTTATTTTGTAAAACTGCAAAAATAGAAAGACAGGGAATGAAATATTTGAATGCAAAAATACGTCCTTTATTTATGATAAAAATGCAAGTGTCACATAGATGGGCCCTACAATGAGTCATTACGCCCTGGGCGGAACGTAAGACTTGGATATGCATGAATAAACAAAGAAAATTACTCTTCAAGAAGAGTGACTTGGATAATCTCTTCAGAAGACCAATTGTTGATGACTTCACCCGGGATCCTCGGACGCACCCAGTTGTCAATGTCACAATCACTATCCCCATCTTCTTCGTTGACTGCATAGACTTGACCATACTGAATGATGCCAGCGCTGGAGAAAGTAATCGGCCCCTAATGAGTCTGAGGCGTTGAAGTACACACATCCGAAACATCGTAATCCATTTCAGTTACATCATGGATTACAGAATCAGTAGGAACAACATCTGCGAATTCATTAGTAGCATCTTCAAACCCTTTTCCTCAACCCCTTCCGCAGACTCTTGGACAGACAGACCCTCAACCTGGAGGATACCTTTGTCGAGCAAGGCCTGAATACCCTGCTGTAGCTTCAAACAACCCCCACTCTGAGTGGCACAATCCAAACAACCCTTCCCACAACCGGGGAAAACATCGGCCTTCAGCAAGCATCCTTTGATATCCAACAATGGAGTCTTCAACTTCAACACATCCTTAATGGACTTGGCTTCTCCCTCTACCAAATTAACATTTGCACCACCATGCTGGGGCATGGGATTGTTGACGACATTCGGAGCCGGTGCAAGGTCGATGGCCTTTGAATCTATGAGGTCTTGAACTACGTGCTTAAAAGCTTTGCAGTTCTCAATGTCATGGCCAGGTGCCCCAGAGTGGAAGCTACACCTAGCGTTGGCGTCGTAACCCACCGGAAGTCTACCAACAGGAGGAGCCAGAGTGCGCAGTTGCACAAGTTGTAGTTGTTGAAGACTAGAAAGCAACTGGGCGTACGACATTGGAAGGGTGTCGAAACGCCGGTCCATCATCCTTTGCCTCTGTTGATAAGCGGGTCTGTTACCCGGTTGTTGCTGCTGTTGATACTGAGCTGGTTGACGTTGTGATTGTTGTTGTTGTAGTGGTGCTGCAGCTGAAATGGTCACAGCCGTAACATACGGTTGCTGATGATAATTCTGAAAATTATTCCTCCGGTTATCCTTGTTCTGATAAGAAGATATGGCATTTGCATCCCCTTCTCTCCTCTTCTGTCCCTGAATGAACGACTTCTTCACCCCTGATGAGGATCCACCTCCACTCTGGATCTTGTATGTCTTTAGGTAATTCTCCACCCTTTCTCCAGTAGAGACCACATCAGCAAAGTTGGAAGCATTGCAACCTACCAGACGCTCCAAGTAAGGTTCAGGCAGCGTATTCATGAACATGTTGGCCATTTCCTTTTCCAACATAGGAGGCTGAACACGGGAAGCTGTATCCCTCCAGCGTTGAGCGTATTCCCTAAAGCACTCATTGCTTTTAAGAGACAGATTCTGAAGTTGAGTTCAGTCCGGAGCCATGTCTGCATTATACTGATACTGCTTCACGAAAGCCTCTGCCAAATCCCTCAAGCAACGGATGTGGGCTCTGTCCAGCCTCACATACCATTCCAAGGATGCCCCAGCTAGGCTATCCTGGAAGAAGTACATAAGTAGCTTCTCGTCATCAGAGTATGCAACCATTTTACGGAAATAGGCTTGCACGTGAGTTTTGGGGCAAGAGCTGCCATTGTATTTGTCGAATATCGGGACCTTGAATTTCGGTGGCACCCTCACACCTGGGACCAGCCCCAAGTCAGCAACATCTACTCCCAGAGGATTCTGTCCTTCCACGGCCTTCAACCTTTCTTCTAATCTCCTAAACATGGGGTCCATGCCAAAGTCTTCCTGAAGCAAGGGGAACTGATCATCCTGACCATCCTGAATGGGTTGTAGACCGGAGGTGACATGTAGGATTGGGATAGGCCCCGGTCCATTGGGACCATTAGCCTCTCCAGCTGGAGGATCAGCCAACGTCTCCGGTTGAGTAATAGGGGGATCCCTCTGTACCAACAATCTAAGCTCCTGTTGTCCTTGAGCCACCCCTTGAACCAAATCCATGAATTGATTCATGCGAATCTTCATCTCGGCGAGCTCTGCCTGTAGGCTTTCCATTACTCTCTGTTGATTCCTGCGGGTACCGTATCGGTGAATGCCTGAGTCAGCTATCCTGCTGATGGAACACCAAACAAACTGAGAACATTGTGGCGGTACCTGTTATGCAAGACATGCGGATGACTATGAAAATGCAATGACATGTTTATCAATTCCAAAAGTATTCTACCCCCTTGATTCCAGTCTCACATTTGATAAACAGTGTAAGAAGAAAAACCCCGACTAGAATCAAGAAGAAGATTTAAACCCCACAGAAATGGATAAACATGTGTTAAATGATATGAATGCAAATGATGTGATGCAACGATGTGAATGCAATGCAGTGGCATGTCAATCAGGATTGCTGTATCTGCTTGAACATCTGTCAAGTTGCACTGTCTGGAGAGAAATTAAGAGCACACCAAACAAAGGTCATGGGATGGATCATGTTATCCTTAATATCAACCACCCATTTTGGTGGATTATGGTTTACACCTTATCAATACCCGAGTTTCATTGATATTAAGGATACCTGATCGGATCAACCATGAATCAAGGGTTTGTCGCAAGTCACGAGCATGGAGTTTAGGTTAAGAACCACCCAAAAGGAGTGTACTAAGGTTTAAACATGCCAAACATGTTCTACAAAAGGTTCCCATAGTCATAATCCCATCTTTCGGATATTATCAGAGGAACGACTACTCGTATTCCAACAATATTCTCATGAGAGACTCTTATGAGTGTAGTATCGCGTATCAATCGTATCAAATCTTACACTTGAACGACTTTCGCACTACGTCCTACGAATAGGCCAAGATGGGTTTGGTAAACTAAGGTCTTGGCTTCTTAGGTCTATATTGGAACAAGTAATGTCTAACCACAACTTACTTATGTGACATTATTGATCTCAACATGACCTCCACCAAGTGAATGGGCTTGCAAGTCAACTCGCTAAGGAATACTCCACACAAGTTGACAGGACTATGCCATTCTCCTATCTTAAGTGCACTCGAGTTCGGGTATAGAACTCATCTCACAAAGATCACCAAGCAGCCATAGCCAGCCAACAGATACAACAATGATATGTACACAATGCAATAAGGTAAAGCAGGTAAATAAATAAATGTACAAAAGCATGAACACCCAATAAACAAACAAACTACAAAAGCTAGGAGAGACTCGCTTAGGGAAGATGGAACAGCAAGAGGTCAACTTCTTAGACTCCCCAGCAGAGTCGCCAGCTGTCGCAACCTGAAAAATACAGTGCGAAAAAAAAAACAACCGGCGAAAGAAAAAGACAGAAGAGTCGCCACCGTGCGTTATTCATCCCAAAGGAGGGAAAGGAAACGCTCGAAGTAAACCTGAAAAAAGGAAAGGACAAGACGGGGTCTCGCAACCAAATCTTGGGTTCGGGAGTCGGTTATGCGAAGGGAAGGTATTAGCACCCCTACGCATCCATAGTACTCTACGGGATCCACTTTTGTAGTTTTTGTCTAAAGGGTGTGGGTTTATCTTGTGCTGTTTACCAAAAAAAAAAGGGTTAAATGAAAATGACTCGCGCGGATGTCGCATCCACTGCATACGTATCTCATCTGAATATGAGAATCAGAGTCTTCGTAGCTCGGCTGACCTATGGGTTGGGGGATGTGTGCTCGCTAAGACATCGCGTCTTATGCCTACGTATCTCATATGGAATGAGAATCAGAGCAAGCCGTAGTTCGGCTAACTACGGGGTTATGGATTGGGTTTTGGACGAACGACGTTACTACGCAATCTACCGGATGCTCGACCTTTAGAGACTTACTCGCCTGTAGTAGAAGGAGTAAACATGTTGCTTTGGGTTTTAGGGTTTGGGATGCTCGAGGGCAAACGGGCAGTCCTTGACGAAGGAACCGCGCTACATGTGGGGATACAAATACAAAACACAAAACATGTATCTCAAAGTAAAATGCCACCAAGGGGCTCAAACGTTGCCTCCTATCGAGGTCTTCCAGCTAGGAAAGCAGTAAAGTATGAGAAAGGGAAAAAATTACCACACGGATAAAGATCCGAAGCTATAGCAGTTAAAGGGGCAAGAAACCCTGAAATGTCTCCAGCTGGACCGTCAAAGGAAATCAGTCAACACGAATAATCAGAATAAAACTCCAGGGGGTATCCCACAAATAAAATGGGAAACCACGCGAGTGTCTCTGCGAAAGCCATGTGAGCCCTCACAAAACTCGACAAAGGGTTAGAGCGGCAGGATGAAATCAAGAGAAAACAATGCCATGGAAACACAAGACAGGTTAGAATAAACAAAATAGGGTAACCCAGAGTTGCCCCTAAATCAAAATGTAACCACATGAATAATTCCATCAAAATTCACAAAAGGCTCACAAAAAAGGTATCAAATTCACCCATAATACCTCATACATTTAGAGCATTCAAATAAAAGGCATAAAGATGATGGATATAGGGCAAACCTGATTGGAGAGCTTGATTGAAATTGAGTTGCACCCGTGAGGTTTACAAGTTGAGTTCCCTTCAGGGTTTGGAGGCTGCTCTAAACTCTGTTAGTTCTTCTCTCACTATCTTTTTCCTCCGGGTTTTGTTCCAAGGAAACCTCAGAGTATTTTGCTTCTCTCCCTTTTTCTCAAGTGAATCTCCCAGTATAACTCCAAGTGTAACTCCTCTACTGAAACTTCAGTATTTATAGACTGATTTTCGTGGGTAGTGGGCTCAAATGAGCGAGACCCAAGTCCAAAATAATTTGTTATATTTTATTTATTTATTTTATTTAATTTATTAATTAATTAATTAATTTTAATTAATTTTTATTTTTTTCGTTTTTTTTTTCGTTTTTTTTTTCAGGAAAAATGAAGGGTAAATTTTGGGGTATTACAGAAGGTAGAAGACTTACATGCCAAAACCTTTCCAAGTACATTCCATTTTGTTATATCATTTATGAGTTCATCAAATTTTATTTTGAATACGTTAGAAAAAATATCAGGGCGATCATGTGCCTTCAAATTCTTGGGGGACAATAATCGTGTAATCTCAAGCCAAGTAGGGATGTAGGTAAGTGTTAAAAATAAATCAGGGAATTCTAACTTACTTGAAATATCCATACCATCAAAATGAAGTTGGTTCATATATATCTTGCTTCCCACAAAAGTATATGGCAACATAACCCGCTTTCCTTTTTTGATCCTTTGGTCGTTCTGAGCACTACCACATTGTTCCTACAAGTTTTTATATTTTCCAACTCTTAATTTAGATTGATTCTTCCTCAACCAATTAAGAAGTTCTGACTCCATAATTGTATACCCATCGACCAAATATTGTTGGAAAAGTATCTTGGGGTAGAGTAATATTTTAGCTTCATTTGTGTGTTTCTATAATCGGAATGACAACAATCTTTAATGGTCTAAAAAATTTTCTTGGTAACCAAATGTTTATGTTGATACTTGTACAATATATTTGGCCTATTACCATCCTCACCATATATAAATATCAAAGGGTATTGATATTCATGGTAACTTGCATGAAAATAGTCTATTCTTTGCAATTGGCTATCACGTGCTTGGATATGATGTCTCTTTGATCAGCAAAATCAATATCACCAACAATGAGGGCAGAAACTTCTAAGAAATAATTGGCATGTTATAAACACGACCGTCTTCGGGTCTATCAGAAATAAGTTTCAACCTCAATTTTTGATATGCTTTGTCTTTCAACATATCCCTTGCCATTCTAAAAGATTTTTGCATGAACATTATTCTTATCTAACATTATCTTCAATTTGGAAACGATTTGCTTGTCATTAGTTTTATTATCTTTGTGTCATGTATTACATATCCTATATGAATAAGAATATATTATTTAAAAGGCTTAGTATGAAAGTAAGGAATAACAATACCTGAAACAATCGATCATGTTTTTTCGACTTTGTTGTTGGTATCAAAAATATAAAGTTGATCATACTTTGGAGGTTGTTCTACTTCGGGTAGCTTACTTCATATTTCTATGATAAGTTTGACCATGTAGTCGCATATTAGGTGGATCTCCTCTGCTATATGTTGTTGTCTCAAAATTCATTTTAGGGGAAGTGAAGGAAAACATTGTGTTTTACGTTTTAATATTGCTCTGGAAACTTTTACTCTAGGGCAATGTGTGATCAAAATGAAGGATTTGTAAAAGAAGTGGAGGTTGTTTGAGTAAGGGGAGTATTACCTTGCCACCTTTGTAACACAACTGGAACTTAGAAAAAAATTGTATTTCTTTACTTTCCTTTACGCTCTTGATACCACATACATGTTTGACAATGTTGGCATTCCCACCCAGGGTCACCCATATCGTAATATTTTGTACTTAATTATTGAAGAATTATGATTGGTAAAAATCATAATAACAAATCGAAATGAGTCATATTTAATATACGTTGTAGGTTGGGATCAAGAAATGGTTCGACAACACCAGTCTTTTCAGAATCAGATTCAACAGCCAAAATGTGGTCAGAATCAAAATTTGTAATATCGTCATCCGAAGAAAGTGCAGCAGTACTGATGTGTGAATTTGCAGCGGAATGATCATGAGTTATTGAGGTTGAAAGTCTTTGACTTGGTAGCCAAGAGATACACTCAGATTTTTGGATTGTATTATAGTGATACTCTCACATGTGGCAAAGATGAGATCATTTCGACTTCTTCTCGCCATTGCAGCCATTTGACATTGGCCTCTTCATCAAATTGACATCAAAAATGAGTTTTTATATGGTGTTCTTGAAGAGGAAGTACATATGGAGCAACCACCTAGTTTGTTGCTCAATGGGACTCATAGAGTATGGTTTGTAGGCTACACAGGTCTCTTATGGTCTTAAGCAATCTCCGAGAGCTTGATTTGGCAAATTCAGCACTGTAGTACAACAATTTGGTATGGTCCGTAGTGAAGATGACCATTATGTGCTTTGTCATCACTCAGACCAAGGGTGTATTTATCTTATTGTGTATGTATATGATATTGTCGTAACTAGTAATGACCAGCAAGGATACTCTAGTTGAAACAATATCTCTCGAATCAATTTTAGACAAAAGACATTGGTAAACTCTACTATTTTTTGGGTATTAAGGTAGATCAATATTTAATATGGTTTGGTGATTTCTCAGAAAAAATATGTTATGGATATTTTGGAATAAACATATTTATTGAATGTTAAAACGACTGATACTCCTATGGATCCAAGTGTCAAACTCCTACTCAATCAGGGGAAGCCTCTATCTGACTCAGGAAGGTATAATAAATTGGTTGGAAAATTGAATTATCTCACAATCACTCGCCCAAACATTTCTTTTGTAGTTAGTGTGGTAAGCACGTTCTTAAATTCTCCTTGCCAAGAACATATGGATGACGTTGTCCAGATTCTGAGATACATCAAATGTGCTCCAGGAAAAGGCCTCGTGTATGAAGATAAATGACATACTCAGATAGTTGGATTCTCTGATGTTAATTGGGAAAGACACTCATTGATAGACGATCCACCTTTGGATATTGTGTACTTGTTGGATGAAACCTTATATCTTAGAAAAGTAAGAAACAAAATGTAGTTGCAAGATCAAGCATCGAGACACAATATAGGGTCATGGCAATGGCAACAGGTGAACTCATTTGGTTAAAACAGTTACCCAAAGAACTTCATATTGAAGAAGCAAGACCAATCACACTTGTTTGTGATAATCAAGATTCATCACACATTGCTCAAATCCAGTCTTCCATGAGAGGACCAAACATATTGAGATAGACCATCATTTTGTCAGAGAGAAGATTGAATCAGGTGACATCGCTACAAGATTTTTCAACTCTAATGATCAATTGACATATGTGTTTAGAAAATTCCTGCGAAGTCCCATAACTAATTATAGTGTTGATATTTGTAAATATATAGCGTTAAAAATAGTTGTATATAGAATAGTCTCACATCGACTATACCATGTAATTAGTTATAATCTCTCTATATATAATATAGTCTTCGTAGTGCTTTTCAAGATACACGATTTATTCAAATGTCTCTTAGTCTCTCGTATTTTAAAAACATGAGTATGAAAATGTGATTTTAGTAAAGGAAAGAGTGAGAAAAAAAGGAAATATATACGGAGATTTTTCTTCCATTTGCCTGATATAATATCAACAAAAGATGTGAACTTAATAACTTCGTTAGGAATTTCATTTCTTTTTGTTTCCTACCGTTACTCCACCAGTGAATTTCGACAGATATTTATGGTCAAACGTTTTGAACATTAAATCATTATGTTGAACTTGGAAGTTTGCAATGGTGCAAGTCATGTTTACCGATAAAATATAATCAAAAGCTTGTCTAAACATTGTCAGAACAATCACATGAGTATCAACACCCTGTAAATGATAAACCGTAAACAACATTAGGTGAATGCAAAATCTAAAACATAATTGAGCAGATGCAAACTCAAATATAATAGAGAGATATGAAGAAAAAGAAATGGAAATATATAAAGGAAACAATAAATAATGTATACCTATTGATATCAACAAATAGTGTATACCCAATACAAATTATAACATAATAGAAGTCATGGTAATGATTAAGAAAATGAGGACTTTTTGAAGGCAACCCAAGTAGCCCGGACCAAACACAACCATAAGAATGAACAAAACATATAGAGGTAAAACAACATAATAACGAAACAATATTGCGAACCGTAAAATGAAGGTAACATGGCATTCAGAAAACTCACATCTTTGTCTATAACAATAAGCTTAAATTTTATTTTATATTTGAAGTAACCTTTCATTTATGGTGAACTTTGACAATAATTTTCCAAAGTTCTTTCCAGTCATTGATGTCCTTTATCGTGTCAAACGGACTGGCCATATTGAAGAAAATATGGACGACGATGAATAGTAGGATGAAGAAGATGGGAAGAAAGAACAGTTAAGGTATAAAAGAAATGTTTCTTTGAAGAAGGAAGAGATATGTGAAGTTTTTGCATAAAGAAGAGAAATGGAGAAAATGTGCAAATAGAAGAGAAAGAAGAATGAGTGTTGCAACTTATGCTTTTTGGAAAATACAAAGTTTCAAAATTTGTATCGCCAACTTGGATTGTGCGAATAATGGCCAGCTTGCTTGTTGGAAATAATGAAATATGCACTTTAGTAGATGAAAAACGTAAGTGTATCATAAAATCATGAATAGAAAGAACAATTGGTTAACAAATAGTGGGATTAGATGGAAATTGGCCCCAAAAAGAAGATGTGGATGTTTTAGACAGAATGTTTCATTAGTCTTTTCCAGAACATAATTTTTTCTTATATGATAGATAAAGTCGAGACATAAACATTTAGAATCAAATATATAATTTAAGCTATTTTTAGAGTCGAGTTAATAATGTATTCACACAAAATATTTAGTTATCAAAGTACTATAGCATATATCAATATTCGAAGGATAAATATCAAACAAAATCAACATAAGTATTCAAAAATAACAACAAAAACTTCTAAGTTGTTGGTAAGAAAATCTAACAAGAAGGATAATTGGTTCAACTAATTGTTATGGTGCAACCACATCTCATCTCTAATTTTTTTTTGTCCATTATCATTTAGTTGCACCTTCATTAGATAATCTAGTTAAATTTTCAGCATTGGAACTTGTTCCTTCTATGATATGACCTTCATCCATTCCCTCAAGCTCGATAGGACCCATTTCTTCCTATATCCTAAACAACTCATTGGGTAAATTCTATTTGCGTATGCAATTATGAATAACACAACATGTAATAACTATAAGTCATTTCCTAAAAGGTTTATAAGGAAGCATCAATTTTAAAATAGGAAATCTATTTTTCAGCAGCCCAAAATATCACTCAATTGTCATTCTTAGAGGCGAGTGTCTATAGTTAAATAACTCTTCTAGACTCTTGAGTTATCTACCTTGGCATCTATATTCTTGTGCATGATACCTTTTATCCCTATAAGTGGAAAGAAAACCTCTAGTACATGGATACCCATAATGAACGAGATAAACTGAACCTTCGTCAAATAAAATACAAGTTAGCTTCTTTTAGTTAATTTCATCAAACATAATCTTATGTTTATATTATGACTTACCTCTGGGTGGCCAAGGAAATCCAGCATTTTGATTTGTAATTGCATCCAAGAGAATTTTTTAATCACGTGCACTTCCTTCCCATTCAGAATATACATATGTAAATATTATGTTAAAATCATAAGCACACATGACTTTTTGTGTAATTGTTGTCTTTCTATCTTTACATAAAATTTATTTTTCCTGTAGGAACCCATGAACTTATATGTGTACCATCAATTGCATATATGTAGTTCTATAAGGCATGAATAATATTAATAAGTAAACTAAAATCAAACAACTTTTAAAATAAGAATGTATAACTAATCAAATTGTGTTGAAATAAAGATACAACTACAATAACAATAAGAAGAATTATATGCATACCTTAAATCATGGATATTATTTTTAATTATTTTTAATTCTTTCAGACAACTCTGTGGACTCTTGATTTAAGAGTTCCTTTCTCAATCGACACACTTCCCTCAATACCTTCTTGAAATTGCGTGCGATTGTGTATGTGGAATGTTGAAAGTGAATAGAAGCAACTCTATGGCAAACATATCATCAATTATGAATAAAAATGTAGCAACATTCTCTTCAACTAACACATCCCTTCAGTCACTTAATTAGTTTTTCTCCCTCAATTCATTACAAAAATTAATAAAACATTCTTTCTTCATTCGAAATAAATCCAAATAATTTATTCCATATCCATTTAATACTCCAACAACAAATTCATGACCAGACAATAAAGATGTCAAGACCTTTGCTTTATTAAAATACTTCTGATGATAGTCATAAATCATACTATTAAAGAGAAATTCTGAAAATCCATCATCACTTGCATCATAAGTACTAAATCATAACTTTTATCAATATGAATTATGATTAGAACTTGTCATACAATTTAATAAAAAAACTTTAGGAACAAAATATTCAATAAAAGTGAAATAATAGGTTTTATAGCATAACTATTAAATTCAAAAAATGCCTAAGAACACAAATAATTGTTCATCAAATAGAAAGAGACACACAATCATAAGTACAATAAACAAAGTACTAAGATATGTATGTCTGATCGCTATCACCACAAATGCAAGTAAGATTTTATCCTTAAAGTCTAAGTACTCATCCATATTTCCTCTCATTAACATTGTGATGAACACTTCTCTCCAATCATGATTCATATATTTTTCCAAAGCTTTTCCATATACATCATCTGTAATGTCTTCCATTTGATCCAGATCAGTCCACACTCTTATCCCTATACCTCTCCACTTTTTCAAAGATGCTTTAGCCAATGCTAAAAGTCTCTCTCCCATCAGACGTGATGTAGACTCTTTCTTATATCTTAATTGGATTTGTCTATTTCCGTTACGTGTGATGTGGTCCACTTCATGTAGATCATCGTCTAAACTATCATTACTAACACGTACATGACTCAAATTCCCATTGTTAAGGTATTGATTGTCAAGCTCATTTTCTTCACCTATATGTGTTGGAACTTAGGTAGATGAATGATGGAAAACTCCAGTTGTATTATTTTTATTGAATATGATTTCATAAAATTATAATGATTATACCATTTCTTTTGAAATTGGGAAGCTTTATCATGTACCTGAAATAATATATGCATGTCATTCAAACCAAAAATAAAGATAACCAGATATGCTACTAGTTACATACACACAAAGACAAGAAAGTGGAACAGTAGCAAAATTTTCCTGTTGTTGCATGATAAATAGATTTTTAACATAGTCAATGTGATAAAGATAAAGTAATATGCTATTAGATAACCAAAATATTAACATATTCAAGGTGATAAAGTAATATGCTATCAGATAACCAATAAGTTAGGAGTTAGTTGGGAACTCAGTGTAGCTATTAGTTTTTGTTTTGTGTTTTGTTTTGGGTTTCCCTTTTTTTTGTGATAAAAAGAGTTGAGAAATCAATGAGTATTGTAGGTATTAGGTGCTCCTCAAAATCACATGACATTGTATTCTTCTTCATGATTACATTTGACAAGGGGACACATAATCATAATTTAGGGCCTATTGACGTAAATTTCATCATCAATTGTGTTCTTTTTATTCTTATACCAGTTAATTCTATCAATAGCCATGGTCCCAAAAAAATACATAACTTCCACTCTATCTTAAAAAAGACCACCCTCTATTTTTGTTTTCGGTATATATATATATATATATATATATATATATATATATATATATATATATATATATATATATATATATATATATATATATATATATATATATATATATATATTGGGTCATCCCTGATTCGAATTTAAAAAAGTAAAGATAATTTGGGAGTGTTATCTGTCATGAAAAATATGTTATAGTTCATAAAGCACAATTAGGCCTTAGGGATTGAACACTAAGAAAATATGTTAACTCAACATATTCATTTACAAGAACTATTAACTACACTTGCTACCATCTAGAAGGCTTATGTTTTGTTTTCCTACAAACACAAAGCTTATGATGATATAATGTTTTAACTTCTAAACTTACAATGTACTTAGGACTAAATTCAGATTATCCTAGACTCTTGATTAATAATCAATTTATCTCTATTTTGACACATCCCAAAAACAGGTCACAAATTTAAACTTTTCTCAAACCTTGTCAAAGGGATAAAAACACCTAAATCTAATATAGGCCTAATACGATGAGTTAGCTTCTTGTTTATGACAATTTCTAAATAACAATAAGTTTACTAAAAGATCATTATAAGCTTCAAAGTGTTGATACGAAGTTCAATGAAAAGCTTCTAATTGAAATGTCAAAGTTAACTCCAACTTATATGTAAACCTATTCTTTACAAAAGCTGTAATTACTTTAAGTTTCATTTTAATACAGTTCTTTTCAAAAGTGTTTGTTAATAAGTTAATCTAAATTGTCTCAACGAAAGGTCAACGCAAGATTACTTAGCTCTCAAAATATCTCATGCAAAAACTCCCACAATAATTTGACAAACACATACTTCACTTTAACCAAAAAATTCATAACTGATGGTTAAGTTTTCTTTGTATGTTCTCTTTAATATATCACCTGAAGGACTCAGAAGTATCAATTATAACAATTCATCACTAAATCCATAAAATTGAAATACAGAGAAATAATATAATATTACTTCAATTATACTAATATAAAACTAGTAGGTGCAGCCCCTTCGGATCGACATGCATATCAGAGGTCGATTTGGTATGAAAGAAATATATAACAAGCTCTGTCTGAATGTACCAAAGGTTATATGGCGGAACCTTTTCTGGTGCAATCCAGTCAGACCCAGAGCGCTGATGACACTTTGGCTTGCTTGCCATGGTAGACTAGCCACCAAAAATCGATTGAAAAAGTTTGGAATGATTAATGATGATTGTTGTTGCTACTGTTCTCATGAGGAAACAATAGATCATTTGTTCTATGGTTTCTTAGAATTGAAAAATATGGTTGAAGGTTCTTCAATGGATCCAAGTCAAAAGGATTCCACATGAATGGAGCGAGGAGCTAGAATAATTGATCCTAGCCACTGAAGGTAAGGGATGGAGAGCATCCATCCTGAAGTTGGCAGCCGCGGAAACTATTTATAGAGTCTGGAAATACCGTAATGATAAATGTTAGGGTAATACGGTGGATAATTAAAAGATAATGGATAAAATAATTGAGATGATAGTTTATAGCCGGTGGTATAGCGGGAAATATAGGAAACATATAGCAAAACTTATGCTTTATAGTTAGCTTTTTTCCTTTTTGTCATTTTTGAAGGCTGGATCCTAAAGATTGCCATTGTATTTATTTGATTTTTTGAATTAATTAAAGTTTATTTTATTAAAAAAAAAACTAATAGGTGAGAAAGCATTGGTTCAGAAGAGTTTGATCACACTCTCTTATTGCTACAAAGTTTGATAAAGGCCATGCAAGATAGAAAAGATACATAAATTACATAATGAAATTATCTTGAAATGAGAAAAACTTGATACATACATTAAGATAATTTCACCAGACCTCTCTTCACTTGCAGTAGTTGTGTTTGTTTCTGCATTCCACCCAAATCCAGTATTTTACAAGAGTGAATAGAAGCCACGATACATGGCCCACAACCTATGCATTTTTGTCTTTAGTTGTTCGGGTTTAAATGATCTATTAGTTATGCAACTCAACCTAGTAGTCATTGAGGATCATGTTTTATTATGAAACACTCCATTTATCATATTTCCTTTTGTAACTTTATCAACATAATGTCAATGAAATCTTTAGTTACAAAATCTGGACAAAGCTTTGAGTCAATGAAAGCTTTGAGTCATTACGGTTCCTATAAAGTAGAAACATCTTTCATTTACTTCTAAATAATAAGAAAATAATGACCATCCAAATAATAAGAAAATAATGACTTTTTCAACAATGAGTTAATATGGCTTCAAGGATTGTTAACAGAGTTGGGATTCATCCAAGAGAGGAGTGTTTTGCATAGCGACGGTCAGAGTGCAATACATATGCCTAAGAATTCAGCATTCCACTCTAGAACGAAGCACATTGATCTCCGTTATCACTTCATCAAAACTTTGATTGAGGATGAGATACTAACGTTGAGGAAGATTCTCGGAAGTAAGAACCCAGCAAACATGTTGGCAAAGGTGGTGATTATAGATAAACTGAAGTGTTGCTCAAATTTCAGTTGGCCTACTAGAATAACATATCTGAGAAGGTTGTTGCATGATCGAGGTGTGAAGACCGACTTGTAAGATCCCAATTTTGACCCTAAGATCCCTCATGATATCTCATCATATGCATTAGCATTGGGATCATACCTTGGCATCTTCCTTCCCCACTCGTCCATTGTATTTGTATTGGTATAGATCACCAAGTACCATGTGATTGCATCATACTTTGTATTTTATCTTTTACTAACCAAAATACAAAAAAAATGTCTTTGCATTTGCCTAACTTTTTTTGTAGGTAGGGCATTTGATCACCTTTGATATATCAAGTTCATGTATAGGGTTTAAGACCCTCATTGCTAAGAGCTCAACCAATAATAATCCATAAAGGATCTAGGCATCATATATGAGTCCAGATGATATCTACATGTTATTTTGATCAAGAATTATTCAAGAGTTTGGGATTGATTTGCCTTGGAAACCCTAGTTCATCTGGGTATCTTGTGTAACTTCTTCACCAAGCTTCTTCAACAATTGATCAAATATTTCAAGGGACACTTAAAATTTCATCATCTTATTCATATATAATCTCCCATGAGTCCCAAAAGTCAAGAGAATTGCAAGTTAGCAAGGTGGTTGATGGTGGTTGACCAGAGGAATTCATCTGATCAAAACTGGGGTCCCCTAGACCCTATCTCCTACAATTTTCATCATATGAAAATTATTACAAGAGAATAATTACTCAAATGACATTCCAAACAACTTTCATGTTGAGGTCTAGAGCTAGTTTTGCTTGGAAAGTCATTTTTTATGTTGAAAGATTATAGGTCATTTTGTCTAAACCCTAATTTGGAGGTCAACTTCCCAGGACCATAACTTGCTCAATTTTTATGAGATGAAAGATTTCCAAGTTGCACAATCAAATTCAAGGTGTCTAATTCAACTTTAATGTTTGGAGGAATAGTTAATTCAAATTTTATGAGCATGTGATATGAGGATACATTATAGGTCATTTTGGACCAAATACCATTGAACAAGTGATTTTCCTCAACTTCAAAAATGCATAACTCATTCATCCAAATTCCAAATGAGGTCAAATTGGTAACCATTTTTAAGGATTTTTAAATAGCTATAAATTTGATGAAGACACTTTTCTCATTTGAAGCTCATATAAAATGTTAGCCAAGGTGGAATAATCAAACATATGGCTTGACACTTAGAAACTTTTTTGGCATGTTGAAATTTCCAAACTTGCACCTCAAAATTCATCATGATACAAGCTTCAAATGGAAAAGTTTTAAACATGAGAGTTGTTCCTCTTGATCTAACCTTTCCAAAGAGTTCAATTTCATCCATTTTGGACAAGTTTTGAGGGGTCTGCGCATGGTCTGGACATGGCTGCATCATTTGGCAAGGATCAAACTTCAAACAGCTGCACAATTTTGTCTTGCATCCGAATCCACTTTCAGACTCAATTGCATGTGATTATGGACTTAATTGAGTAGCTTCATGGGGCTATACACGCCCATGCAAGCATGCATAACTCATTTTGCCAAATTTGGAAACATTTTGGAAGGTGCAAATAACATTTGAATTGGCTATAAATAAGAGCCCTTGGCATCAGAAATGAGGACCCTTGCGCGCCAGCTTTTCCTCCCACACTTGAAACTCTCACATTTGAAAGGAAAATCTGAGAATTTTCATTTGAAAGTTAAGTTTGAATCTCACTGTTTGGAGATTCAAAAACTCTAGGATCCAAAGATTTGTACCAATCCTAAGCCACTTCTGCAAGCTTCCCAAGCAAGATCAAGCACAAATTGAAGCAAGACAGATCAAGTTCTGCACAACATTGAAGGTATTTTCCAGATTTTTTCTTCTCTTCGATTCTCTCTCATTTCTCCTCAATTCTCTTGGATCCTTGGTTGTCTGAAGTCCTACCAATGCAGGCAAGAAGATTGAGTTGCTTTGAGGTCAAATCGAAGCAACTCAATTCATGTACCTCAAATTTCAACTCCATGTATCTCTCAATATACTTGGAGTTAGGTTGAATTGAGGTCAGATTCGTGATCAGAGCCATTTTTTCTTTAAGATCATGTCTTTCTTTTTCATTTTTGTGATGGTGATGAGTGGACCAGTCTGGCCAAGGAAGACCGGCGCTTTGCTCCGACAATGAGGTGGCATGGTCTAGAGCCACATGATCAGTTCAATTTGTTTTAATCTTGAGCGTTCCTTTTGAATACCAACTGAGTGGCACGCTGACTTGAGTGTACCGTGAAACGTGTTTTTCATCCACTTGATCTGCCACCTCAATTAATGAGGGAGATCAAGTGGTCCACGTTTTTTCTGATTAATTGATTTTCATTTTATTTGTTTTATTTTCATTAATTCATATTAAATTGAATATTGATCCAAAAATATGAGAGTTTCCCCAAAAAAATAAAAATAAATTCCTCTTTCATTTTCTGAATTAAAATTAATTTTTGGATCATTATTAATATTTTTCATGATTTAATTGATTTTGTGAATATTTTTAATTGTTTAAAAATACTTTTAAGTTTCCAAAAATTCTGAAAATTTTTCTCCAAGGTCCTTTGACCTTGTTTGACCTATGATAAATCTCATGCCCATTTCTTTGGTGTTTTGATGAGGTTTTAGGAAATTGACCAACCATAATGTAATTTAATGTATATTTTTATTATTTTTAATTGATTAAATATCCAATAAATTATGTAGAGCCATTTTAATTGACTTTGTAAGTTTGACTTGTGTTGTTGGGTCCTGGTCAAGGTTGATTTGACTTTGCTAGGTTAAGATCATTGGATTTAGGGGATTGATGGAATGTACATTCCATCTCTCAAAATGAATGCATGATCTTAATTTGGTAAAAGTCCTGCTTTGACCAATTTGTGTTTGATCCATTTCCCCTCCCTCTTCATCTCATTCCCCTTCTTTATTATTCATGTCATGGACCTATAATATCTATATATCCTAAGGCTAGTTGATTGCAAAATTAACATAAGTATGGATGAGATTAATCCCCACTTTGCATATTCTTTTTGTGTGTGGTATGTTTCATGAGTATAGTCCATTATACTATATCTCTAACATGCATTAACACCAAAATCCTATTGCCCGACCTCAAATAATTGTGACTTCTACATAAGTCCAATTACGATTGCTTAACATAGCGCTAAATTTTGACACAAAAGGCATAACATTCTAGTTAGTGAGATTGTAAGTATCTCCTCTTTCATGGTATTGTGTGGAAACTTGGCCTTTTTTCCTTCCTTTGGAAGATGTCTTGGTTCAAGGATCCATGCTTGTGATAAGTGGGTTGAGTGTTCTCCAAAGAATGACTTAAACAAAAGTAAAGCAAAAGCAATACTAACTTCTAATCAACTAACAACTAACATTTAATTTCAAGTCATTTACTTTTATGCACATTAAATTTTAAGCTTTATCCATTTGCCATTATTCATACCATTCAAGTTGTTTACTTTAATGTCATTTTCCCTTTGTCCACTTGGACCATATTTTGTGTTATATTGTATTTGTATATATTTTTTTGCTTGTGTGGTCTTTTTGACCTTAATGTACATAATAAGAACAAAAACCCTAAAAAATATCTTGTGTGGACTGTTGGTTTGATCTGAGAATATTGGACTTAGAATTTAGGCAACACTCCCTATGCAAAGGATTTGGCCAATGCTAACTTTCATGAAACCAAGTGCTTGTGAAGTGAACCTTCACCTGATACAGAATGGAAGATCTATTTGACTTCATCTGCAACATGATTATTGTAGAGTTGTTATTTTGAACCTGTGTCTTATGCCATCTTTGAAGTCATCTGATAGATGGGAAATCTTGAAGAAGATCATGGGATTACTAAGCTTGGATGTGGATATCTTTATTTGATGCCTTGCTCTTCAACATGCTATTTGTATATTGATTGTTGCTTTACTCTAAAGTCCAAGGGAATTTTGGGTTTCTATATGACATTCTTGTCTATTAGATTGCAGCTCATTGGTCAGATCTTTTCAACTCTCAACTTTTAAATTTATGCTTAGGATTAGTATCTTCATCTCTTCCCCACTTCTTTAATTTCAAATATTTTAAAAAATCTTCTTTGCTTGTGTTTGTTTTCTAAACTTTGACCATTTTGCAAATTAGAAACTTTGGCCTTATGCCATTGCATTTTTAAAATTTTTTTCTTAATCAAACTTGTAAATAAACTTAATTATACTTGACTTAAAATTTCAAAATCCAAAAGAACTAACACTCATTTAAACCATTTTTAGGCCTTTTGTGCCTCTTTCAAACTTAAATTTTTGTTAAAAGCAATGCACTCACTTTGAAATTGATACCACGAACTACGAGGTTTTGATCCCTCATTTTTATGTTGGTACGTACGCACAAGTCCGAAGGTCTTGTCAAACACAAAAATATAATTAATGAATTCTTTTCTCATCCCTCCACTCTATTTATTGCAAACATCTTTTGTACAAAAACACATATGCGCACAAAAAAGGGCTCCCTAGGAGTACCTAGGACACTTTGGGTGCTAACACCTTCCCTCTGTGTAACCAACCCTCTTACCTGTAATCTCTGGCATTTTATTAGTTTTGATTTGAAAACTTCTTATTTTTGGATTTTGTTCATACTTTTCCCTTTTCCCTTGGAAACAATAAAAGCGCGGTGGCGACTCTGGTTTTATTGACGTCTACCTTATTCATAGCTTGATGGTCATGAATTTACCGCTACACGACTGAAGTGAATCTTCAAGTGGGAGATTGTTGAAAAAGTCATTGTTTTCTTATTATTTGGATGATCATTGTTTTCTTATTATTTAGAAGTAAATGAAAGATGTTTCTACTTTATAGGAACCGTAATGAATGAGTTATGGATGATGCATCCAATGCTTTGGCCATTCAAGTTGTCAAAGCCAAAACAATATTAATTCCAACATTAAGAGCATTTTTAATAACTAGAGAAATATGTTGAATTGTAATTCCTTATGTCGAAGCAGGTTGCTCGATAGAACAAGGAAGTATCGAACCATCTAGTATGTTAAGTTGTGTTAGTGTGTCGAAGTGTCGAAACATGTTGCTTCATACAGGATTTCAACTTATGCCTATTTTAGTAGTGTTAGCTATTTTGGCCTTTTATAGTTTTGGGCTTTTCCTTGAGGTCCAAGTTAACCTAAATCTATAAATAGAGGGAGTAACCCTTATTCTTGTAATGAAGTGAATAGAGTATTCATAACATTGTAATTCATAGTATTTTGCAGTTGCAAAGTGAATAAGAAGTTTTCCACAGTTTATAGGTAGAGAGAAACTCTGTAGAATTTAATTCTTCTTCTCCTTCATCGTTCTTTACTTTCTTTCTTTCTCCATTGTTCTTCTCTATTCATTGTTATTGTGTGGGTGATGACAATCTTATTCATCAGGATTGATTGAAATTCTTCATAGGTTGTGGTGGATTTCCAACATCTAGTATTAAGAGCTTTGGTTTAATCGATTTGTGAAAAGAAAATCACCATGGAAATGAATCATCCAAACTGACATTTTCCAGCAAATCTTCTGATTCTCAAGAACAACAATCATGAGAATTGGTGTAAGCAGATAAAGATTGTGTTCTATTATCAAGATCTTTGGGATCTTGTGAAGGAAGGTGTAGCAATGCTTGCAGAAGACATGATAGATCAAGAAAAGGTTGCACATAAAGAATTGAAGAAGAAAGATTATAAATCTCTCTTTATAATCCATCAATGTGTTGATGTGGATAACTTTGAAAAGGTTAGTGATGCAAAGTCAGTGAAAGAAGCATAGGAAATTTTGGAGAAATCGTTTGGAGGCACAAAGAAGGTGAAAGAGGTGAGGTTAAAAACTTACAATAGGACATATTAATTGCTTCAGATGGAAGACAATGAAAGCATAACTGATTTCTTCACCAAGGTTACGAAACTAGTAAAATAAATCAACGTATGTGGATAAGTGTTGACATCAAGATCTGTTGTTGGAAATATCTTAAGGTCATTGGCTCCAAAGTTTGACCACGTGGTAGTAGCCATAGAAGAATCAAAAGATTTGTCAAAACTGAAAAAGGAAGAGCTTCAAGGGACAATTGAATCTCATGAACAAAGAATTACTGAAAGAGCTGCAGGAAAGTCGAAGAGTGATATGGCTTTGCAGGCGCAATTAACAAAATAAAGGAAAAGAAAAGGAAGTTGGAATGGCAACAAAGGCAGAGGAGGCTACAACAATTCGAATGGTCGAAATCAGCAAGAAGGAAATTGGTCTAATAAGAGAAAACCATGGAACCAAGGCAACCAAAGAGGTGGTGTTGCAGGTAGAGGAATAGGTGGTGGTCAAAAGCCAGACAAGAGTCATATTCAGTGTTACAATTGTCATAAATATGGTCAATATTCTAGTGATTGTCCAGGAAAGTAGAAGAATCAAGAAACTTATGCAAAGCTGGCGAAGCATGAAGAAGAAGAGATGTTTCTAATAGTTACAACAAGAGATGAAGAGAGATTCAAGGACCAGTGGTACTTGGACTCCTGGTGCTCATCACACATGTCTGGAAGGAGAGATTGATTTGTCAACATAAAACCCTCAATAAATAACATGGTGAAATTTTCAAATGACAACACTCTAGCAGCTGAAGGTGTTAGCGATGTTCTGATTATGAGGAAAGATGACAAGAGGTCAGTAATTTCAAATGTGTTGTACATATCAGGCATGAAGAGAAATTTTCTCAGCATAAGGCAATTAGTCAAAAATAACTACAAGGTGTCGATCAAAGATAAGATGATGAGAGTTCTTGACTCAAATGGAACCTTCAAGATTGAGCTTAATGTGATGGAGCATAAGTGCCTTGCAACAACATCCAACAGAGATGAATGTATACAACATTATAGACTTGGCCATCTCAATTTCAAAGATATCAGAGATCTGAAGAGAAGAAATAGGGTTTCAGGATTACTAGAAATCGACATTCCAAACGAAGTGTGTGAAGAATGTGTGCAGGCAAAACAACATAAGAACAACTTCAGTAAGGGTGTAGGAAACATGTCGAAGGAAATTCTTGAAGTCATATACTCTGATGTATGTGGTCCTCTCCAGGTGGATTCGATTGGAGGTAACAAATACTTTGTTACATTCATAGATGATTTCAGTAAAATCCTGTGGTCTTACCTGATCAAGAAGAAAAGTGAAGTGATTAAGGTATTTGCCAAGTTTAAATCTATGGTCGAAAGATCAAGATTTTAAGGACTGATGATGGTGGAGAATGTATCGAAAGACTTTGATGCATTATGTGTGAAAGAAGGAATTGTGTATGAGGTGGTGCCACCATACACTCCACAACAGAATGGAGCCGCAGAAAGGAAGAATAGAACCATTATGAATATGTTTAGAAGTATGTTGAAAGGAAAGCATCTACTCAAAGAATTATGGGGAGAAGTTGTGTCGACTGCGACATATATCCTGAACAGATGTCCGACGAAGAAGCTAGAAGGAATAACGCCATAAGAATGTTAGTCTGGTGTCAAGCCTAGCTTGAGTCATCTGAAGGTGTTTGGAACTATAGCACATAGACATGTGCCAGATCAGTTGAGAAGAAAACTTGATGACAAGTCAAATCGGATGATCCTGATAGGATATCATGCAAAGGGATGATATAAGTTGTTCGACCCAGTGAATAAGTAAGTGGTAATCAACAGGGATGTGATCATAGATGAGCGTAGAGAATAGGATTGGACTGAGAATGTCAAGAAAGATTCAGTGAGAATCTTTTGTGATTATCCAGCTAGTGAAGCCCAAAGAGAAGTTCGACAAGAAGAAGTCTGAGGTAAAGCAGGCCCAAGTAGACCTCAAAGAACAAGACACATGCCTACAAGGTTGCAAGAATGTGTGATTACATCAGATGATATGGTCAATGAAGAAGGTGAGCTGGTACACTATGCTTTCTACGCAGATGTCGAACCAGTCAATGCAGCTGAGGCATTGAAAGATTCGAAGTGGATGAAAGCAATGGACGAAGAGCTGAAGTAAATCGAAGTCAACAACAATTGGCCACTTGTTGAATTTCCCCAGGACAAGAAGGAAATAAATGTGAAGTGGGTATACAAGGTGAAATTTAATCCCAAAGGAGAAGTGGCTCGACACAAGGTGAGACTTGTGGCAAAAGGATTTCTTCAGAAAGAAGGAATCGACTTCGATGAAGTTTTTGCACCTGTTGCTAGGATCGAAACAATCAGGTTGGTTGTTGGTCTAGCAAACATAAACAACTGGAAGATGTGTCAGATGGATGTGAAATGTGCATTCCTGAATGGCCCCTTAGAAGAAGAAGTTTATGTTGCACAACCAGCTGGGTTTGTGAAGCATGACGAAGAAACAAAGGTGTACAGGTTGCATAAAGCCCTATACGGACTTAAACAAGCTCCAAGAGCTTGGAACAAGAAGATAGATGGCTTTCTAAGGGAGAAGGACTTTTTGAAGTTCAAATCTAAACATGGAGTATATGTAATAAGAAGCAAGAGTGAATTTCTTATACTATGTCTCTATGTCGATGACTTGTTGATAACAGGTAGTTGCAAGAAGGAGATTGAAGACTTCAAAGGTGATCTCAACAAGGAATTCGAAATGTCAGATCTGAGTGACATTTCATACTTCCTTGGCATCAAGTTCTATAAGAGTGGTAGAGGTTTTATGGTGAATCAAAGAAGGTATGCAAGCGAAATACTCAAGATATTTGAGATGCAAGATTGAAACTCAACTTCGATTCCAGCTGAACCCAAATTACAACTGTCGAAAGATTCAGATGAAGATGATGTCGACCCAACCCAATATAGAAGACTTATTGGGTCACTTAGATACCTTTGTCATAAAGGTCTGACTTAGCATACAATGTAGGTATGGTAAGTAGGTTCATGCATAAGCCAAATGTATCACATCTAACAGCGACGAAGTGGATACTAAGGTATCTGAAAGGAATTCTCGATTATGGCATTTTGTTTCTTGCAGCTGATGAAGGAAAAGAATACAAATTAGTGGGATACACCGACTCAAGTTGGTATAGTGATGTTGAGGATCGAAAATACACAGCTGGCTATGTGTTTATGCTAGGTGGTGCACCAGTTGCTTGGAGTTCGAGAAAAGAGCCAGTAGTGGCATTATCATCGTGCGTAGAAGAATACATAGTGTAGCACCTCAAATTTGCACCTCCCTTATTGTACATACATATTCATATTAGGTCATTAACATAACATAGTCCACTGCATAGCATTGCATTGACCTTTGCCCAAGTGCAGGCCATCAGACAAGATTAGGTCAAGATGATCAGGAGAATCAGTCAAGCAAGCAAGCATGTGCATTTCTCAAGGAAACAAAGCCCTATGGTTGGTTTATCAAGTTCATATGGTCTAAGGATCATTTTGAGGTGGTTTGGCCATAGATTGGATGATCAAAGCTCATCAGTCAAGCTGAATTTCATCTGAAACCCTAGAAAGTCAACTATGGTCAACTGTGGTCAATTGTGCCTGATTTTATGGATTTGAAGGTGGGAGATGGTTTGAAAGGCTTCATTCATGTCCATACAAGTCTCATTTGATGTATCAAAGAACAAGGGTGAAGAAAATAAAGTCAGATCAAAAGTTTCCAGAAATAGCAGGTGACCTGTAATTGGAAACTGCCAAAAATGGAAAGTTCTTCTCCTCAAATTTACATCATCATACAAGCTTCAAATGGAATTTTGTCCAACATGAAAGTTGAATATCTTGTTCTTCCATTTCCAAAAAGTCCAAGAACATGAAATTCTCATGTGTGGTTGGCAAGTTATGATCAAATCATTTTCAGAAAAAAGTTGAACTTCAAAGGACCATAACTCATGAACCATTTGGCCAAATTGGGTGATTCTTTTTTGAGCAAGTCACATTTGACATGTACTATCACATTGCATCATTACATTTCATCAAAAATCAACACATCAAAATGGCATTTTTCAAGTGAACTAATTTGTATTTTGGTGGGAAAAAAGGTGATTTTGAGAAATACATGTCATTTGCACACCAAACCACTTCTAACACATCATAAACATCAATTTGGACTTGTTTGAATTGTATTTGCACTGTTGCATTGGCTGCATTGTGAAAAGGTCATTTTTGCCAATTACATGAAAATTGCACTTTGCTAATTCACATCATTCTTGCTAATCTTGTTTAACAAATGGATTAAGCACATGGTATAAAGTCCCTAATCATAACAGAAACACCTAATCACAATTCACATTCTCAAATCTAACAGATTTTTCATCCAAATTCTCTCAATTTCTTTGCAACTTTTTTCCATTTTCCATTGAATTTCTTCACTCTTTTGGCTGGTACATGTGTAGATCTTCATCCACAGGCAGTGTTAGAGATCTGTTGAAGCAAAGATTAGAAGAAACTTGAAGAAATCGCAGCTGTCATCATCTTGAGCATCCATGGCATTTTGAAGATTCTTGGAGCTGGAGCATAATTGAGCTACAAGACCTACTTCATTCACTTCCTAGAACATCAATCCACGACTGTTTTGGCAATTGGAGCTTTGAAACCTTCAAATCGAGCAGCTGCATATTCATAAGGTTGGATTTCGAATTTCACCATTGCTAGAATTAGGTTATGGCTTTGATAGATCTCCTATTGTAGAGCATGTTGCAAGTTGTAGAATGAAATTTCATCGAGTATTGAATGAGAAATCTGGATTTGAAGTTTGATGTTCAAACTTTCTTTTGATCGATTTGTGTTGTGTAGTTTAAATTAAATAAAATTATTGTTGGATTGTTGATGTACATGACTAGACGGTTCGATCCATATGCTATTTGTCCATTTTCGTGATGAAAAGTTCATGCGCCTGGAAATTGATGATGAACTTGGATGAACATCTCAAGAACGTGTCAAGTTTGCTGTTAGATCCGTTTGCCTGGCTTTTGATTTTGAATTGTTGTTTACCGCGTGAGGCAACCAATCACACGCTGCCATGTAATAAGTGAAACGCCGCGTTTTGTACAAAACGCGCTAGTGTGAATCTGAACACGGTTCGATTCCGTGTGTGTGCACTTAGCCATTTTGCTTTTGCATTATTTTTCTCCATATGTTCATGATTCCATGCCTTGCATTCACTCATTTTTTATTTTTCTTTTGCATCCAAAAAATCAATATCTCATTCAATTTTAATCCAAATTTGATGCAATTTTTTGTGCCATTCTCCTTGTGATGTGCTCTATTTTTTGGTTATTTTTAATAAAATTGTGCATGTGTGGAAAAAATATTTGCCTAGGGTTTGTTTTGACATGTCTTTTTGTGCACCATGCTTACTCTTTCATTCATGAAATGATGATACTTCATTAGAAATTCTTGAAATTTTTTGTGCATATTCTAGACATGTTCCTGGTCATTTTGATATGTGGTTTGCAATTTTTGAGTCCCTGGATTGAGAGTTATGACATGATCTTTGTATGTGTTACATTTTGTGCCATGCCATGCTTTGTGCGACTTCTTGATTTTATTTGCCTTGCCATTTGAACTTTAATTTAGCTGGATTTTTGTATGATTGATCTTGTGGATGTTGAGAATGTTTGTGAATTTTTCTGGGATTTTTGATGGCAGTTCCTATTTGATTGGAATTTACTCCCCTGTTTGGTCATTTGTTGACTTTTTGTGAGACATGTTTGTATTTGCTTTGTGAAATTCTGGTTATTAATTGGATGGATGTGAAATTTGGCATGTGTATTTTAGACATCTTGGAGTGCATCTTGGTTTTGGTCTCATTCATTTAGCATGTTTGGTTGCTGTTTTATGATTGGTTGAAGTGAATGCTTGTTTTGATGCCATGAATGAGCTTGTTTAAACTTGTCTGAACTTTTTGAATTTCATTGACTTGCTTCCCTTGGTCCAAATGAGCTGAAATTTGGTATGATTGACATGTTATGAATTCTGTTTGATCATGAATTTTTTGAGGATTTGTTGAAATGTTTTGGTATTGATTTGATTGTGATCATTCTGTTTGATCCTTTGAGGTTCTAGATGGCATGTTTTGTGCTTTTTCCTTCATGAAATGATAATGATGAATGATATGAAGATGAAACCAATTGGATTCTATTCTTGTTTGATAAATCTTGATTTTGGATAATTTTCACTTGCTGTTTTGAATTTTTCACCTCTTTTTGACCCTAGGCTTGTCCTAGTGGTCTTGTTTCTCATGTTTGAGTTTGCTTTTCAGGTTAAGAAGCAAATGCTTTAAGGAGATTAACTCAAGTTGATTGAGTTTGGTTGATTGTTATGAACTAACTTGTTCTATTTTGTAGGATGCTTAGCTCACTTGCTTTGGGCTTGTGCTTTGCACATGTGATTGATAGTGTTGACTGTTGATTCTTATTTGCTTGTTTTGACTTTGTGATTGGTATACTGATTGTATTTGATTGATTTCAGGTACATTAGTTGCTAATAGTTCTTTGAGAACTTGCTTTGCTTTGCTTAAGCATTGAGGTAGAATCTCTTGTCTCCATGTAGTCTGGAAGACCTGGCCTGTTACTTGGCCAGGCACCTGTCTGAAGTCCTCCTTAAGACGCAATGTTTGTGATTGTTTACTTTGTCCCCAAGCAGGAAAAGACCTCATATGAGGCAATTGGTAGACAAAAGAGATATGTAGCCTATCTCCTACTATTCTGTGAGTCACTCACCTTGCTCACACCACGTGTGTTGATGCATAGTGAGTAAAAACCCAAGATCAGTTGAGTCAGTGTCATAAGTGTAGAAGGGTTCCCACTTTCTGGACCCACACTTCATTTGTCTGAAAGCTCTCCCAGGCCAGGGATAAGAGCTGTGAAGTCTCATCTTCACTCACCTTTCATCAGCTTCACCTTGACTCTCAATGTCAAGGTTAAGAGCTAACCTCACCCTGATACAACGGCTTGTTTGTCGAGGTTGACATGACCCCTCGACTAAAGCCTAGCCTTGATGTTTGAGCCCCTTGTTGGTGTGTTTACTTCATGCTGTATGTGTTTGTGTGGTGTGATTGTATCCCCTAGGTTTGCTAGACTCCGCGTAGTCTCGTTTGCATGTCAATTAAGGTAGCACGGTTCCTTCGTCTAGGACTTCCTTTCTTGCGTAAGCTTTCCTAAAACACAAACAAACATTATCCCCTCTTAAGGATACGTCAACTCCTTCTACTACAGGTGAATAAGTCTCCAAAGGTCGAGCATCCGGTAGATTGCGTAGTGACGTTGTCCACTTAAAAAACACAAACCAACAGGAATAGTTTAGCTGAACTACGGCAACTCTGATTCTCATGTCCAGATGAGATACGTAGGCACGAGATGCGATGTCTTGTCGAGTTTGACTAACAACTAACACTAATTCTTTTCTCTCGCCCTCGTTGCGATTGAGACCTTCCCCTTCTCTTGCCCTAGTTGCAATCGAGACCCTTCTTTTTCCTGTGTTGGTGTCAGGAGATGGATGTAAGCCCAGCGATTGGCATTCTGTATCCTCTTCTTGTGTGCTTGGAGTCCGGTATAAGTCCATCAAGTGGCATCTGGTTTCCAGTGTGGGTGCGTTTTGGTTCGGAAGCTGATATAAGTCCAGTGATTGGCATTCGGGTTCCATGTTTGCCTGTTTTTGTGTGGAGTTTGACGTAAGCCCAGCGATTGGCAGTCGATTTCCTGTGTTGTTTTGTTTGTGCGCGTGAGCCGAGCTACGAATGCTCTGATTCTTCTTCGTCCGAGAAGATACGTATGCATAGGATGCGACATCCTAGCGAGCATGTTTTCCCCTAGGTCGAACTACTTTGACTCTGATGTCTATGCCTGATAGACTAAGTAGGCCCAGGATGCGATGTCCTGCCGAGTCAGTCTTGTTTATTTTCTTGTGTCTCTTTCAGCCAGTGTTTGTTTGTTTATGAGCAGTGTTTTAGCAACCATTTTCCTTCCTTTTGTGCGTGGATCCCGTCGAGTACGACGGATGCGTAGGGGTGTTAATACCTTCCCTTCGCATAACCGACTCCCGATCCCATTCTCTTTGGTCGCGAGACCATGTTTTTTCCAGGTTTACTCTGAGCGTTTCCTTTCCCTTTTTTGGGATAAATAACGCACGGTGGCGGCTCTGTTGTTTCGTTTTCCCGCCGGTTTTTCGCGTAATGCGACACATAGTTGTTTCTATTTATGCATGTCAAGCAACATGGATGGTGAATTTGGTCGAAGAGATGACAACAAAGAGTCACGGAGAAATTACCATGAAGATCGACAACATGTCAACTATTAATATGGTGAAGAATCCGATAACACATAGTTGAAGCAAGCACATATAGATTAGGTTCCATTATCTTAGGGAGTAGGTAGTAGATGGGAAGATGAATGTGGGACACTGCAGAACTGAGAATCAGATTGCAGTTATCATGACGAAGGGAGTGCAGGTCGAACTGTTTAGAAGATTAAGAGATATGATGAATGTAGATAGCTTAGACACAATTAATTAGGTGGTGTGTTGAATTATGATTACTTGTGTCGAAGCAGGTTGCTCGACAGAACAAGGAAGTGTCGAACCACCTAGTATGTTGAGCTGTGTTAGTGTGTCGAAGTGTCGAAGCATGTTGCTTTACACAGGATTTCGACTTATGCCTATTTTAGTAGTGTTAGCTATTTTGGATTTTTATAGTTTTGAGTTTTGGCTTGAGGTCCAAGTTAACTTAAATCTATAAATAGAGGGAGTAACCCTTATTCTTGTAATGAAGTGAATAGAGTATTCATAACATTGTAGTTCACAGTATTTTGCAGTTGCAAAGTGAATAAGAAGTTTTCCACAGTTTGTGGATAGAGAGAAACTCTTTAGAATTTAATTCTTCTTCACCTTCATCGTTCTTTACTTTCTTTATTTATCTATTGTTCTTCTCTTTTCATTGTTATTGTGTGGGTGATAACAATCTTGTTGATCAAGATTGATTGAAATTCTCCATAGGTTGTGATGGATTCCAACAAAATACACCAGCGAGAAAAACTCTGAGTGAGAGAAATTCTTAAATACAATGTGTATTTTATCTTTCCAGTAAATAAAAAGTCTGCAGCAGCTCGTATCAATCTCCGTCTGTTATTATTTCGCATTTATATCGTTATTTCACGAATCTGACTATGAGGAAATGTTGCATAGTTTCCTAACATAGTGTTACATAACATTTGCAATGGTTACAATTTACAATCATGAGTAACTTCTGTCCCAAAATATAAGTTGTTGTATCACACTAAGATGTAACATATGATATAGGAAATTGAGATTAAATTGAATGAACAATGAACCACATTACATGTGGTGTGTAAAAGTCCCTCTTGATAACACTGAAATTTACGTATTTTCGACTCCGATTTCACATGCATTCTAGTTGTTTTATTGTCATTTTGTTGTGTTATTTCTATGTTTTCCTTTGTTTTCAGGTTTTTACTTTAATCGGAGCCCCGATCGAGAAAAGGAGTGAAAAAGGGCAAAAAACCCTAAAATTCAGTATTTTCTTCTTGTGGCCTACCCCATGGCTGGCGCCATAGACCCTGCCATGACGTGTCAAATTCAACTTCCATCAACTCCCACGTTTTCCCACTACTTCCACTAAGGCGCCCCATATTGTGCTTGTGGCGGGCGCCATGGCCTTGTGGCGGGCACTACAAGAGGAAAAACGGTTCCCTCCTGTTTTCAAGTTGAAGGGCATCCAAGTCATTTCCATCTTTTTACTTGCTTATAAATAGAAACACGAATTCACTTTTACAATCATCCAAACTTAGAACAGAGGCAAACTCATAAGCAAATTTGTTTCACTTAGGCATATATTCAGTATTTTATAGTGGTAATCGCTTCGCATTGGAGTGTTACCACAATTGTGTAATCAAGTCTGTGATAGAGTCTGTAATCGAGTTTGGAGCACTTTGGAAGGAAGTTAATCCTGCCGCCATTTTCATTTCCGCATTGCAATTTACTCAACCCTCCGATTGGAGCAGGTTTTTATTACTTGTCTTTATCTTATTTATTTCCCGCACTCGCTTTACTTTGTTTATTTCTCGCACTCGCTTTAAATTATTTATTTCCTCGCACTCGCTTTACTTTTGTTTATTTCCTCGCACTCGCTTTAAATTATTTATTTCCTCGCACTCGCACTACTTTCATTTATTTCCCGCACTCACTTTAAATTATTTACTTCCCGCACTCACACTACTTTTATTTACTTTCCGCACTCGCACTACTTTTATTTAAATTAATGCACTTTACTTTATCATGTCTAACTAAATCTATAAGGTTAGAATGTAAGGATCGTAATTGAACCGATAATCCGTACAATTGTTCGTAGAAACACTTAAGGGCTATTTTAACTTTCAACTTAAGTTTTCCCGCACTTCAATTCCGTTGGGTAAGATCGAAAGCCGTCCAACGTCTATTTAAACTTAATTGTTTTTAAGTATTTCAAAAACAGCGAAAGCGCTTTGTTTAGTTCATTAGGAGTTTTTAACATTAAGAAGAAAAGAGATTTTAAAACTATTTTTGGACGCGTTTATAAGTTTAGAGTCTGGTTCGTAAGAACCTCTTTTGGTTAAGAAATCCAGGTTATAATACTTTTCAACCTAGTCAAGATACTATATTTCTTAAAAATAGGTTTACTACTCTAACGCAATGCGAGCCTTTTTATAAGTGACAATAAGAGGGTTCGATTAGGGAGTACAACTCGGTTCTGAGTACGCGAAAGCGACAATTCCCGTTAAATTAGTTCTTTTCAAAGTAGGAAGCACTGTCCATAAGTAGCTCTATTAGCAAGTACTTGGATTATCAATTAATTATGTGAATTACATTTGACCCTGTCTTTATTAATTAATCTTTATTTAACACTTTAATTTTTAGTGCACACTCTGAAAACACCTATTTCAATTACCTTTGATAAACACCATAACAATAGATAACGATAGCTTGACACTTGGTCTCTGTGGATTCGATAATCTTTTATATTACTCTGACGCGTTCGTATACTTGCGAAAAACACGCATCAAGTTTTTGGCGCCGTTGCCGGGGACCAATTTCGTCAAATTTCATTTTCCTGTTGTTATATCGTTTAGATTTAGGTTATTTCCCACCGGTCAATGCGAAGAACTCGCAGCACCGGAAGTTTAAATTTAGTAAACCCTCTGGCGGAACCTAAACGTTACGCTCGCGCACGTTTATTCTTTTATAGAATTAAGAGAGCTATGGCCGAAGATCAAAACCAAAGACCTCTTAAGGACTTCGCTCAACCATCTAATGAAGAACCTAGTTATAGTATAGTAAACCCAATCATCCCAGCTAATAATTTCGAACTTAAACCATCCCTGTTGAAACTAGTGCAACAGAGACAATTCGCGGGTCTCGCTACCGAGAACCCTAACCAACATTTAAAAATATTTCTTCAATTAGCAGATACTTTTAAAACCAATGGAGCTTCTCCTGAGGCAATACGTTTAAGATTATTTCCTTTTTCCCTCAGAGATAAAGCCCTATCATGGTTAGATTCCCTTCCACCCAATTCCATTACGACTTGGGATAACCTTAGAAGAGTTTTTCTTGCTAGATATTTTCCCCCGAGTAAGACCGCCGTTCTTCAAAACCATATAACTAGATTTACCCAAAACCCAGGAGAATCGTTGTTCGAAGCTTGGGAGAGATATAAAGAGTTGTTACGAGCATGCCCACATCATGGTTTAGAAAATTGGTTAATCATTCAAACCTTCTATAATGCACTTCATTACAACACAAAGATGACCATCGATGCTGCCGCAGGCGGTGCTCTGATGAACAAACCTTATCCTGAAGCTAGTGCCTTCATCGAAGATATGGCTCAAAACCATCAATCATGGGGAGTCGAACGAGCGACAGTTGAGAAGAAGGAAGCCCAAGGAGGAGTGCATGAACTAAGCTCTATAGACATGATGCAAGCTAAAATGGACGCATTAGCCCTCAAAGTCGAGCATATGTGCATAAACCCGAATACTGTAGCCGCAGTTTCGTCGGATTGTGAGATATGTGGAACCAAAGGACACCAATCTGCAGAATGCAGTCTATTAAACGAAACCCACTCTGAGCAAGTGAACTACACCCAAGGGAACCCATACTCAAATACCTATAACCCTGGATGGAGGAATCACCCGAACTTCTCCTATAAAAACAATAACCCTATCCAAAATAATGCACCTCCGAGACCTAGTTATCAAGCCCCTAGATCAAATCAACCTATGCAACCCGTGCCACCAAAGTCGAGCCTTGAGAAAATAATGGAAAATTTTATCACCACTCAAACCCAACAAAACAAGGAGTTCATGAGCCAAAACATTCATGTTAACGAATTGATTACTCAGTTAGGAACCAAGGTTGACCAAATAGTTACTCATACCAAGATGCTTGAAACCCATATCTCTCAGGTAGCTTTAAACCAAGCCCCTCAGACTACACCTGGAGGACAATTCCCTGGACAACCTCAACAAAATCCGAGAGGACAAGCCAATGCCATTACCCTACGAAGTGGGAACGCTTATGATGAGCCACCAAACCCAAGATTGAGTGAACCTGGAACTTCTAAGGAATGTACCAAACCCCCGGACAAAGTAAAGGAACCAGAGAAATCTGAAAACCAGGAAGGTCGAGAGAAAGGAGAAGAACCTAAAGATAAAATTTATGTACCGCCCCCGCCATATAAACCACCTATACCATATCCGCAAAGACTCAAACAAACCCAGACCAATAAACAGTATCAAAAATTTATTAAAGTTATAGAAAAACTTCATGTAGAAATCCCTTTCATAGAAGCCATCACCCAAATACCTTCTTATGCAAAGTTTCTGAAAGACATCCTTACCAACAAACGTAGACTTGACGATCTGAAGCCTTTGGAATGTAATGCTATTTCCGAGGACAAATTAGCAAAGAAAGATAAAGACCCTGGAAATTTCTCCATTCCTTGCCTTTTGGGTAATCATATCATCGATAAAGCTTTTCTAGACATAGGAGCTAGTGTGAGCTTAATGCCCTTAGCTGTTTGTGAGAGGTTAAACTTAGGAGAATTACAACCCACTAAGATGTCACTTCAGTTAGCCGATAGATCTGTTAAATATCCGATAGGCATTTTAGAAGATGTTCCTGTTAGGATAGGTCAGTTGTTTATCCCTACTGATTTTATTGTCATGGACATCAAAGAGGACAATGATATACCAATCCTTCTAGGTAGACCATTCTTATCGACTGCAGGAGCCATAATAGATGTCAAGAAAGGAAAGTTGACATTTGAGGTAGGTGACGAGAAAATAGAATTTATACTTTCGAAATTTCTTATGGCACCTGTGATGGGAGACTCATGTTATGCCTTAGATATCATTGATGAATGTGTTAGAGAATTAGAACAAAAAGAAATTATTAAAACAATTAAGTTACCATCAACCCCCATAAAGGAAGATGATGACTTTAAAGAACCTTACATCGATGATAACCTTTACGAATGTTTATCCCTTACCCCAGATCCTATGCCATGCCCTAAGAAACCAACCTTAGAACTTAAGGAACTGCCTAAGAACCTGAGATATGAGTTCCTCGATGAAAAGATGAATCGTCCAGTGATAGTTAGCGCTACCTTAAGCCATGAGGAAACGAACCAACTTTTAGACGTTTTACGAAGACACCCCTCAGCCTTAGGATATAATATCTCTGACCTGAAAGGTATAAGTCCATCCGTATGCATGCATCGGATTTCGCTCGAAGAATATTCAAAACCCTATAGGGAGCATCAGAGAAGAATAAACCCTATAATGAGTGATGTTGTTAAGAAGGAAGTTCTTAAGTTACTTGAGGTAGGTATAATCTATCAGATCTCGGATAGTAAGTGGGTGAGCCCTGTGCATGTAGTACCTAAAAAGGGAGGCATCACAGTCGTGTAAAACGATAAAGGCGAACATGTAGCGAAACATTTAGAAGGAGGATGGCGGATGTGTATAGATTATAGAAAATTAAATAAAGCAACTAGGAAGGACCATTTCCCTTTACCATTTATAGACCAAATGTTGGAGCGTCTAGCCAGACACTCTTACTTCTGTTATCTAGATGGATACTCTGGATTCTTCCAAATACCTATCCCCCCTGAAGATCAAGAAAAAACTACTTTTACATGCCCTTATGGAACCTTTGCCTACAGACGAATGCCATTCGGCCTCTGTAATGCTCCAGCTACTTTCCAACGCTGCATGATGTCAATCTTTGCAGATTACCTAGATGGTATCATAGAAGTGTTTATGGATGATTTCTCGGTTTGCGGATTCGATTTTCACAATTGTCTTGCTAGCCTTGAGAAAATCCTGGAGAGATGCGTGAAAGTTAACCTCGTGCTAAACTGGGAAAAATGTCATTTCATGGTGACCGAAGGAATAGTTTTAGGACATATAGTTTCCGAAAAAGGAATAGAGGTAGATAAAGCCAAAATAGAAGTTATAGAAAACCTAAAACCCCTAAAAACCATCAGAGAAGTTCGAAGCTTTCTTGGACACGCTGGATTCTACCGGCGTTTTATTAAGGACTTCTCCAAAATAACAAAACCTTTAACCGGACTTTTAATGAAAGATGTTGAATTCATTTTCGATGAAAAATGTAATGACGCATTTAATCTTTTAAAGAAAGCATTAGTATCTGCACCCATTATGAAACCACCTGATTGGTCGGAACCTTTTTAGATAATGTGCGATGCTAGTGATTATGCAGTTGGAGCCGTTCTAGGACAAAGGAAAGATAAAAAATTACATGCCATTTATTATTCCAGTAGAACCCTAGATGCTGCCCAACTTAACTACGCAACAACTGAAAAAGAATTACTCGCTGTAGTTTTCGCTATAGACAAATTTAGATCTTATCTAGTAGGAGCAAAAATTATAGTTTACACCGATCATGCTGTCATTCGTTACCTATTAAGTAAAAAAGATGCCAAGCCCAGGTTACTCCGATGGATTCTATTACTACAAGAGTTTGATTTAGACATAAGAGATAAAAAAAAGGCACTGAAAATGTAGTAGCCGATCACCTTTCTAGGCTAGAACATCTAAAACCTGAACTAGTACCCATAAACGATGATTTCGCCTATGATAGACTGATAGCCAGAGTAGAAACCATTGAAGATAATAACCTAGATCTTTATGAGCATTCCCAAAATTCCTTAGCAATAAGTAACGTACCCTGGTATGCAGATTTTGTTAATTACCTAGTTGCTGATATAGTACCCCCTGATCTTGACTACCACCGCAAGAAGAAATTCTTCCACGATGTGAGAAACTTCTATTGGGACGAACCGCTCCTTTTCAAAAGGGGTAAAGATGGCATTTTTCGCCGTTGCGTTCCAGAAGAAGAGGTAAATAATATTATCGAGCATTGTCATTTTGCACCCTATGGTGGACATGCGAGCACCTCTAAGACATACGCCAAAATTCTTCAAGCTGGCCTATTCTGGCCTACCATGTGGCGTGATGTTTATGCTTACATTGTCAAATGTGATAGATGCCAACGCACTGGAAACATTTCAAGACGTGATGAAATTCCTCTAAGAAACATTCAGGAAGTAGAACTCTTTGATGTATGGGGTATAGATTTCATGGGACCTTTTCCACCATCCTTAGGAAATAGGTATATCTTAGTAGCTGTAGACTATGTGTCTAAGTGGATTGAAGCTATAACCGCACCCACAAACGACACTAGGGTAGTAATCAAATTATTTTAAAACTATATATTCCCTAGATTTTGAACACCACGTTTAGTCATAAGCGATGGAGGATCACACTTTATATCGAGAATATTTGACAAACTTTTAAGAAAATATGGAGTTAAACACAGAGTAGCAACACCATACCATCCACAAACTAGTGGCCAAGTAGAAGTATCTAATAGGGAGATAAAACAAATCCTAGAGAAAACTGTTTCTATTTCTAGGAGAGACTGGTCTCAGAAGCTTCAAGAAGCATTATGGGCCTATAGAACCGCTTTCAAAACCCCTATAGGAACTACCCCTTACCAACTAGTCTATGGAAAATCCTGTCACTTACCGTTCGAGTTAGAGCATAAAGCCTATTGGGCCATTAAAACTTTGAATTTAGACTA
Organism: Lathyrus oleraceus; assembly: GCF_024323335.1. Classification (NCBI taxonomy): domain Eukaryota; kingdom Viridiplantae; phylum Streptophyta; class Magnoliopsida; order Fabales; family Fabaceae; genus Lathyrus; species Lathyrus oleraceus. Next base: position 50,571,209 of record NC_066581.1, on the reverse strand, counting down.
CCTAGCCGCTGGAGAAAAGCGTACCCTAGACATTCATAAATTAGAAGAACTTAGGCAATCGACCTACGAGAATGCAAAAATATATAAAGAGGGGACGAAAGCCTATCACGATAAAAGAATAGTAAAGAAAAACTTCAATGTAGGTGATTATGTTCTCCTTTTCAACACTAGGTTACGACTCTTCCCTGGAAAGCTACGTTCAAGATGGACTGGTCCTTTCGAAGTATCCAAGATTCTGAGATCCGGAGCCGTAGAAATCAAGAACAAAACCTGTAGTCCATTCATTGTAAATGGACAAAGACTGAAGCTCTACGAAGGAGGAGACATTCCAGCATACTACTCAAGCCACACCCTGATTGATCCACCAATCCCTACTACTACAGGTGTATAAATTCTAATCGTCAAGCTAATGACGTTAAATAAGCGCTGCGTGGGAGGCAACCCATGGTTTTTCTTTCATTTTACCTTTTCGCATTTATTTATTTTTATTTTTATTTTATTTTATCATATTTTGCATCGAGACTAAAAATTTGAATGGTTTGTATTTTCAGGATCACTTTCTTAACGTTTACAGGATGCAGGGTTTCGATGACATGCATGTGGCCTATAGAGATAATGCTCAGAAAGAGCTCTACATTGCTTTGTATCAGCGCCCTATGGCACTGACACGTTACCCTGATCAGCACTGTATGGAGGCACTGGGTATCGTGCCGAGTATCCGATTCCTTAGCCACCAGTTCCACTAGGACGAATTTGCTGATGACTTGAGTAACACATATAGGAACCTGACTTTGGAGTTCCTGAGTTCATTCGACTATGACCCATACTCTGGACCTGATGGGTATGCTGCTTTCAGACTTTTTTGAGTTGAGTACTCCTTCAGCCAGAAAGAGTTCGGCGACCTGTTGGGTTTCCAGACCACTCCTGATGCTATCCCGGAGACACCTATGGGATATTTTCTGGGTAAGGAGGTGGAGAAGTTTTGGAGTGATATATCAGGTGGCGGAAGCCAAGATCCATCTATGCAGCTATCTTATGTCATACATAACCCAGTCTTCAGATATTTTCAGATGATATTAGCACATTCCTTCCTGGGAAGACTGGATGCAGAGACACTACTGAGTGAAAAGGAGATCTTCCTATTATTTTGTGCATCCCAGTCTCGTCCAGTAGCAGGTGGGAACTTTTTATTATACAGTCTCAGCGGTATCTCCAGATCCACCGAAGGAGTCATCCATGTGGGTGGAATCATCACACAGATTGCTGTCGCTTTAGGTCTGTCTCGCAAACTGTCACATCTTCGGATCTATTGTGGATACACTACCATGGACATCGATTTCTGTTTGACCAGAGAATTGATGAGGAGAGCCTCTTTCCACCCATGTCAGTTCCGATTGCTAGTCGACAGTGAGGCCATCCATTATTTCACACTGCCAGACCCTATGATGACCAGTGTGCATGATCCAGTGAATTGGAGTTATGCTCTAGAGGGCCAGGGAGAGACCGTCGAGGCACCGAGATCACCACCCGCTGCTGAATACACGCCTACACCACCATCTCCTAGAATCACTGTTTTCTCTAATAATCATACATTGCAGACACCCGACATACGCACCCAGATTGTTGAGCGCCGTAGAGAGATTGTAGAGCTTAGACAGGAAGTGGCGGACCTAACTTTGCAGATGGGAGTGTCTGATCTCACCCATGCTACTGAAGCCGATTGTCTATATCAGGAGATCGCAGAGCTCGGGCAGGAGATAGCCGTGCTCCGTGGATCCACTCAGGCAGACGACACCCCTACTACCTGATCTCACCATTTCATTTCATTTTATTTCTCTTTTATATATTTATCGTATTTGCATAATTTATTTTATATTATAACATTTAGAATATTATATAAACCACTACTATACATTAGTATTTCTATTTTTATCTATATGTGTTTTATATTTATTTTATTTGCATTTTAATTTTTCAGTTATTTATTTATTTATATTTAATTTCTGTTTTTATTTTTGTTTCAGTTTTATTTTTTATTTTCGTTTTTACTTTTATAAAATTATGCAAGTCAAAGAAACTAGGAGAATCATAATACAAATGCTATCCAGACCCCTCAAAGCCAAAAGACAAGAGGAGCCCAAACCAAAGGACCAAAATCCGGCCCAGCCAGATTTTGCCTTGTGGCGCCCGCCATAGGACCTGTGGTGCCCGCCACAGCGTCTGAAAATGGTCGGGGCAGACCCCTTTTCTTCACCATTTTTGCAACTTACAACCTCCCAAACCCATTTTTTTACCTTGGAAAAAAGTCCTTGAACCCACAAAAAGCTCATACTTTCCTAACCACCATACCACACAAATCATTAATCCACTTTCCATTTTCGATTTCATCCGTCGGATTTTGTAAAAATCCAACCTTTTCACCAACCACTTCATCTTCTTCAAGAGCATTCAAATGGAGTTTAACGGATTCATTCTTCGAGGAGGGAAACCGGGGGAGAGACAAAGAAAAATTATTGAACGGTTGCAAAATCGGGAAATCCTCCCGACAAGGTATGTTGACGAAAACTGTCTCTACGCTTTAGGTATCTATCATAGCATTTTCCATTTATTAGATAACTTAGGTTTGCATAATTTCTTTACCATCAAAGAACCAACCTATGAGCGGTTGACAATTGAATTTCTGAGTTCCTTAATCTATATTGTCAACCCTAACACTGCTAGCACAGTTGGTACTGTCAAATTTAGAATGTTTGCTGTTGAATACGAGTTCAGTACCGACGAACTAGCCAGCTTGTTAGGGATCCCTCATGGGGAAGGTGCTATTTGTGAGGCCCCTTTGGATTCCGAATGGTCTGTTGAGGTATTTTCCTTCTGGGAGCGTTTATCAAACACTTCCATAAACTCTTTTGAAGGAGTTATTGCCTCAACTATCCATAACCCGGCCATCAGAGTTTTTAGATATCTGTTGGCATGCACTATTTTTGGCCGGGAGAATCCAAATAAGGTTAACGCTAGAGAGCTTCTATATTTGCAGGAAGCCTCACAAATAGGCGAATTAATTCGGTTCCGTTCATGTTTGCCCATATGATTTTAACTTTGAATAAAGCGGGACCGATTTCTTTTGGTGGATTGATTACGTCTATTGCTCGGGCACTTAACCTGAACAATGACTTGGCTACCCTAGACCCCTTACCTCCTCGCACAATTAACCTAAAATTTCTGAGAGACATGAAATTGTGTCGTTCAAGGAGAGAAGGAGGTTATACACTTATGGTTCATGGTGTAGCCATCCCATCTATTGTCCTACCTTGCACTAGACGTACAGATATACGAGATGAGAGGAATTGGACCTACGATTTAGACGCTCCACCTGTTTTGGGTCCTCTTCCTCCTAACATTCCTGATGAGGCGGGACCAGACACTGATGATGAATATGATCGGAGAGAGAGATCTCCCGTACCCCATGTGTCCCCCCATCATTCTTCACCACCACACACCGCACCATCTTCTTCTTCTGCAGGTACCACTCCTGGCTTCTATATTATAGAGGAGATGTGGTGTGACCACATGGCTAGAGAGCAAAGGCGAGATGACCTCCACTCTACCATCCAGCAACAAATGGCGGACAACATGCGCTTCATGCAAGAGTCGCAGCGGAGGACAGACAGGTCTTACGACACTGTTCTACAGTCTCTACAGTCAACACCAAATACAGTAGATCTTTAGTACAATCCTACCTCCCCATACCTTTAGCCCCACCAAAAAATTTTGCAAAAGAAAATAGTGTTATTCCGAAAGTTTTCAGGTTTTAAAGACATATTTTGAGTAAGGATGCGGTGACTTGGGAGAACTTTGCGAAACATCAGTATCTGTTTTAGCACCATAAGCTTCGTAAATATAGGAATCATTCCCGAAACCCCATATACCATGGCCTTAATCATCATTTCTGTATAAGTCCTCAGTAGTTTATCTCAGCAGTCAGCTCCGGCCTACGCATCCTCTACGTAGGGGACCAATGCAAATAAGTGAATGATCCAGAAAAACAAAAAAAATAAAAGAAAGCAAAAAGGCAACTCCGGTATAGGTGACCCTCACAAAGTCATTTAAACCAAAGAATTATAAAAATTTGCTACAAAAAGAAAAAGAAAAAAAAGAAAAAGAAAAACTTACCCACTATTAGTTGGTTCAGAGGTATCTGGCACTGAACTCGGTAGGGCGGATTACGATCCGATCCCCCACAACTACAGTTGGATCCAATAAAAGGGTTTACACATAATTATGTGCCATAAATCCCATGCTCAGATCATAATCACTAATAGGCCACTCTACTACGAAGCATGTACGGATAACGGGCTTAATGTGATTGCGCCTGAATGAAAAGGACACAAAAAGAGATGAAGAGGCAGGCCTAGGTGTTATGGGATAATATGGGTTGGTTAATATAGGAACGAAGTTTATGTCCGTATTTGCGGACTAGTGTCATCATGATACCCTTAGTTCACTCAGTTAGTACCTATCACTGCATCCCGACTTGAACTTAGAATTTTTACCTGAAGCACTCGTTTACACCAGTTTTTCTTTCATGAGCTTTATAATGTTTTGTTTGAGGACAAGCAAATGTTTAAGTGTGGGAGAGTTTGATAACACTGAAATTTACGTATTTTCGACTCCGATTTCACATGCATTCTAGTTGTTTTATTGTCATTTTGTTGTGTTATTTCTATGTTTTCCTTTGTTTTCAGGTTTTTACTTTAATCGGAGCCCCGATCGAGAAAAGGAGTGAAAAAGGGCTAAAAACCCTAAAATTCAGCATTTTGTTCTTGTGGCCTACCCCATGGCTGGTGCCATAGACCCTGCCATGACGTGTCAAATTCAACTTCCATCAACTCCCACGTTTTCCCACTACTTCCACTAAGGCGCCCCATATTGTGCTTGTGGCGGGCGCCATAGCCTTGTGGCGGGCGCCACAAGAGGAAAAACGGTTCCCTCCTATTTTCAAGTTGAAGGGCATCCAAGTCATTTCCATCTTTTTACTTGCTTATAAATAGAAACACGAATTCACTTTTACAATCATCCAAACTTAGAACAGAGGCAAACTCAGAAGCAAATTTGTTTCACTTAGGCATATATTCAGTATTTTATAGTGGTAATCGCTTTGCATTGGAGTGTTACCACAATTGTGTAATCAAGTCTGTGATAGAGTCTGTAATCGAGTTTGGAGCACTTTGGAAGGAAGTTAATCCTGCCGCCATTTTCATTTCCGAATTGCAATTTACTCACCCCTCTGATTGGAGCAGGTTTTTATTACTTGTCTTTATCTTATTTATTTCCCGCACTCGCTTTACTTTGTTTATTTCTCGCACTCGCTTTAAATTATTTATTTCCTCGCACTCGCTTTACTTTTGTTTATTTCCTCGCACTCGCTTTAAATTATTTATTTCCTCGCACTCGCACTACTTTCATTTATTTCCCGCACTCGCTTTAAATTATTTACTTCCCGCACTCGCACTACTTTTATTTACTTTCCGCACTCGCACTACTTTTATTTAAATTAATGCACTTTTACTTTATCATGTCTAACTAAATCTATAAGGTTAGAATGTAAGGATCGTAATTGAACCGATAATCCGTACAATTGTTCGTAGAAACACTTAAGGGCTATTTTAACTTTCAACTTAAGTTTTCCCGCACTTCAATTCTGTTGGGTAAGATCGAAAGCCGTCCAACGTCTATTTAAACTTAATTGTTTTTAACTATTTCAAAAACAGCGAAAGCGCTTTGTTTAGTTCATTAGGAGTTTTTAACATTAAGAAGAAAAGAGATTTTAAAACTATTTTCGGACGCGTTTATAAGTTTAGAGTCTGGTTCGTAAGAACCTCTTTTGGTTAAGAAATCCAGGTTATAATATTTTTCAACCTAGTCAAGATACTATATTTCTTAAAAATAGGTTTCCTACTCTAACGCAATGCGCGCCTTTTTATAAGTGACAATAAGAGGGTTCGATTAGGGAGTACAACTCGGTTCTGAGTACGCGAAAGCGACAGTTCCTGTTAAATTAGTTCTTTTCAAAGTAGGAAACACTGCCCATAAGTAGCTCTATTAGCAAGTACTTGGATTATCAATTAATTATGTGAATTACATTCGACCCTGTCTTTATTAATTAATCTTTATTTAACACTTTAATTTTCAGTGCACACTCTGAAAACACCTATTTCAATTACCTTTGATAAACACCATAACAATAGATAACGATAGCTTGACACTTGGTCTCTGTGGATTCGATAATCTTTTATATTACTCTGACGCGTTCGTATACTTGCGAAAAGCACGCATCACCTCTCTAGAACCTTTTGCAACATGGACTATGTGATCCCTAGCAGAAAAACCCTATCTAGAACCCATTTGAAGACCTGTTAAAATAGTGTTTTCTTGCAAATCTAAAACTAAATTAACAAGTCCACATAAGTGTGTATCTATACTTTCATGTGTACATCACCATATAATTCATAATATTTTCGCAACCATAGCTTCATCGCATATTTCGGCTTCAATGTGAGTGTGTGTGTTCGGTTGTATCACTCATTAGAGAGTCTTGCTTTGATAGGGTTATTGCTCATTATCATAAGTCGTCATCTATCAGTATATGAAGTTATAGGTAAAGAGTTCTAAGCATTGGAAGTTTTATCTGAATAAATAAATAAATTTTGCAGAGAAAAGTTAAGAAGTTCAATGGAAGAATTCTAACATTTTGTGCAACACAAATGTAAAAAAGAGTGAAAAGAAAAATGTGATTCGTCATAAAGTCTTTTGTATAGTTGCTTTTAAAATAATTCAAGTAAAATATTTTTAAAAAGGTGTCCCTTGATAAGTTCTAACCATAATTTATATTGATAAAAATGATGGTGTCCCTTTAAAGATAGGCACATCCAAGCTAGCAACTTCATGGTCTTCTTCTTGATCTTCCCATGTATCAGATGACATACTCCTTGAGTGATCTTCTTATTGATATTTGGGACTCATGGAGGATCATATATGTGTAAGATGATGTGATATGAATCATCCCTTGAAATATTTGATCACATGATAAAGAAACTTGTTGAAGAAGTCACACAAGATACCTAGATGAATTAGGGTTTCCAAGGAAAACCAACTCCAAACTCTTAATGATTTCTTGATCAAAATAACATGTGAAGATCATGAGGATCCATATATGATACTTAGAGACAATGTGAGCCATTTCTTGATTGAGCTCTCTACATTGAGGGTCTTAAACCCTAGATATGAGCTTGATAAAGCATAGGTGAGCATACCCACTACCTACAAAAGCAACAAACTATACATTGCCATATTTTTGGTATTTTGGTTAGTAAATAATAGAAAATGAAGTATGATACAATCAAATGTGCTTGGTGATCTCTCCCAATGCAAACCCAATGAATGAGGGGTAAGGAGTATGCTAAGTTGCGATCCCAATGCTAATGCATATGATGAGATAGCATGAGGGATCTTAGGGTCAAAATTGGGGTCTTGCAGATAGCTATTGTTCTTTATGCTTTTTCAAATTCTCAAACCTGTTTAGAAACAAACAAGTTCAAATTTCAAGCCATTAAGACTAAATAAAAGCATTATATTCTTCAGCAAAAAGTTAGGAAGGAATCTTCTACGATGAAAATCATAAAATTAGTTTATGGAGACCTTTTCTATCAACGACAGCAAAGCCTTCTAGGAATATTCAACTTTAGAACTCCTTTTCAATTCCAGGTTATGATTGTTGGAAATAAACACTTTTTGTGCTTAGGGAAAGTGTGTGAGAATATTAAAGGCTTGAATAGAAACTTGGTAGGTATGATAATTATTTATGAAAGAGAGAACTTTGTATTTTTGCTTGATACAAAAGTATAGGATTACATCTCTATTTATAATACTCTAAGGAGAACTCTAGACATATTAGTTCTAGAGAGTTCTAAACTCTAGACATTCAAAGAGTATTCTAGAAAATATTACAATCCTAAGAAATATTTAGACATTCCAAATATTACAAGAATTTTCTAGAGACATTATCCAAAATAACTAAGCCCAAAATCAAATAATAAGATTAGGCCCAAATTAAGTTTAATATTTTAATATCCCCCCTTAAACTTGATTTGTGACTCCAAGCATATACCTTAGCTTCACGAAAGTTTCCAACTTGAGTGGCTTCGTGAAAATGTCGGTAGCTTGATCTCTAGACATCACATACTTCAATTTCACCTCCTTCTTCTCGATACATTCTCTTATGAAGTGGTAACGGGTGTCAATGTGCTTACTTCTTTCATGAAATATAGGATTCTTTGCCAAAGCAAGTGCTGATTTATTGTCAAAACATATTTCGACATGATCTTCTTGTGGCATTTTTAATTCTTTCAACAAATTCCTTAGCCAAATTGCATGACAAACACATGATGTGGCGGTAACATACTAAGCTTCACAAGTTAACAGTGTGATGATATGTTGCTTCTTTGACATCCAAGTGAAAGCAGTATCTCCCATAAAGAACACAAAATTAGTAGTACTCTTTCTATCATCCAAGTCTCCACTCTAATCGCTATCACTATAGACAATAATCTCATAATTGTTAAAAGAGTAATAGTGCAAGCCAAAGTTTGTTGTACCTTTGATGTATCGAATGATTCTTTTTGTCACCTTGAAGTGAGTTGTTGTTGGAGCTTCCATGTAGCGACTTACGACTCCTACAATATAGAGAATATCCGGCCTTGTACTTATCAAGTAACGCAGACTTCCAACCAAACTTTTGGAAAGAGTTGGATCCACAATCTCTCTATTTTCATGCTTACTCAACTTGCTGCCACATTCCGTCGGGGTGCCAACTGGATTGGCATCATCCATCTTGAAATTCTTCAGGACTTCTTTGGCATAGTCTTCTTGGGTGATAAAATTCCTTTGACTTCTTGCTTTACTTCGATTCCGAGATAATATGCCATGAGCCCCATATTTGTCATCTCAAATTCATTTGACATGTCTTTGTTGAACTCTTTGAACATGCTTAAATTGTTCCCTGTGAAGGTCAAATCATCAACATATAAGCACACAATCAAAATATCTCCACTTTGCGCTTTAATATAGAGTGCATGCTCATATGGACACTTGATGAAGTTCTTGTCTTGAAAGTACTTGTCGATTCGAACATTCCAAGCTCTCGGTGCTTGCTTGAGTCCGTACAATGCCTTCTCCAACTTCAAGACTTTTTCTTCTTGCCCTTTTACTTCATAGCTCTGTGGTTGCTCGATATAAACCTCTTCTTCTAGAAAACCATTCAAGAAGGCCGACTTCACATCCTTGATAGATCTTCCATTCATTTTGGGCTGCCAAAGAAATTATCAGTCTAATAGTTTCAAGACGAGAAACGGGGGCAAATACCTCATCATAGTTAATTCCTTGTCTTTTACTATAGCCTTTCTCCACCAATCTTTCTTTGTATCTCTCCACGCCTCCTTTTTCATTTTTCTTCTCTTTGTACAACCATCTTACTCTGATTGCTTTGTGTCCTCGTAGAAGTGTAGTAAGTTTCCATGTATCACTCTTCGTGATTAACTTGATTTCTTCTTCCATAGCGTCTCTCCACTTTACGTTTTCAACTATTTCTTGATAGATTAGAGGCTCGTAATCACCCAAAAGACAAAAGAGGTTAATGTCGTTTCTGTTTTTCGGTTACCTCATAAATCTCTTCAATACTCCTTAGTCATGGTGCCCTCTCACTTGAGCTTGTTTCATCCAACCTTGGTGTCGGTGAGGCCGATGGTGTAATATGTTCCTCTATCATTGGTTGTTCCATTTTGTCTTCTTCTTCAAAGTAAGGAAGAAAATCGTACATGTCTTCTTGAACACTCCAATCCCAACAATCTTCTTCTTCGAACTCCACGTCACGGCTTATGATAATCTTTCCACTATTTGGATTATAGAGCTTGTACCCTTTGGAGCTTGAGTCGTAACCCATGAATACATACTTCTCACTTTTATCACCGAGCTTTGTTCTCCTTTCATCTGGAACGTGGGTATAGGAAATGCTTCCAAACACTTTGAGGTGAGAGATCCTAGACTTCCTTCTACTCCATGCTTCTTGTGGTATCTTCTCATGCATGCTTCTTGTTGGGGAACAGTTTTTCAGGTAAATCACACATGCCTCTACTTCGGCCCAAAACTCTTTCGACATCTTCTTGCTCTTAAGCATGCTTCGCACCATGTTAAGTATGGTCTGATTCTTTCTCTTTGCTATTCCATTTTATTGTGGTGATCTTGGCACTGTTAGTGGGCGGAGGATTCCATGGTCTTCACAATATTTGTGGAACTTGTTTGAAATGAACTCTCCTCCTCGGTCAGATCTCATGGCCTTAATGGAAAGACCACTTTATTTCTCCACAAGGGCTTTGAACTTCTTAAAATTTTCAAATACTTCTGACTTCTCCTTCAAGAAATAAACACATGTTTTTCTAAAATACTCATCAATAAAGAGGAAAAAGTATTTACTCTTACCAAAAGAGTTTGGATTGATTGGTCCACAAACATCGATGTGTATGAGCTCTAGTGGTTTTGCCGCTCTTGACATTGATTCCTTTGGAAAGCTTTTTCGGAATTGCTTCCCAACTAGACATCCTTCACATAGTTGGTCTGAGTGGTTTATACTAGGCAAGCCTCTCACCATCTCCTTCTTTGACAAACATTTTAGACTTTTGAAGTTGAGATGTCCGAATCATAGATGACATAGCCACGAAGAGTCGGTATAGAAAGTCTTGAGACACTTTGCAACATCATTTTGAATGTTCAAGAGGAACATTCTATTCTTTAACATAGGCACCTTAGCAATCAAGTTATGTCTACAATCTCTTAAGAAAAGACTATGTTCTTTCAAGTGGGTGTCATAGCCTTTCTCTAATAATTGTCCCAAGCTCAAAATATTCTTCTTCATGTTAGGAACATAATAGACATTGGATATGAACTGATGACTCTCATTCTTTAAGCATATAAGAATTTTACCTTTGCCTTTGACTGGTATCTTTGAGTCATCTCCAAATGAGACATTTCCAGTTGTCGCTTCATTGATCTCTACGAACATTCTTCGATTGCCCCACATGTGATTGCTTGCGCTGGTGTCGAGGTACATTTATTTCTTTTCTCTTCAGCTTGGTTTTGGCATGCGAGCAACAAAGTTTCTTCTTCTCTGCCTTTTTCTTCTACAAAGTTAGCTTTCTCCACAACCTTCTTCGAGAATCTACACTCAGATGCATAGTGACCGATCTTGTTGTAGTTGAAGCACTTAATTTGTGATTTGTCACACCTCGACAATGAATTTCCTCTTCCACAACCTCTTGTTGCTTGTGGATTCCAATTTCTTTCTCCATTATTAGAGTAGTTGTTGTAACCGCCTCTTCCTTCTCCTCCATGTCCTCGTCCATGCCCACGATCTTGACCATGACCTCATCTTCTTTGGCTCTTGTAATTCACATAATTTGTTTCCTTTATGTTGAGTTGTAGTAGTTGCTCCATAGACTCCTTTTATTTAATTTTTCTCTTTTGTTTTTATTTGTATGCTTGTAGGACCCATGAGTTGCTCAATAGTCATGGTCTTTAAATCCATGTTTTCTTCAATGTTGGTAACAATGTGTAGCACCTCAAATTTGCACCTCCCATTTGTATATACATTTCATTTTTAGGTCATTAACATTGCATTCACATTGCATAGTCCATTACATCTCATCAGTCAAAACTGGTCAGGAGATTCAATTGTGCAAGAGAGCAAGAGCATTTTCCATGAGATGAAAGCCCTATGGTTGTTCTAGAGAGCTCATGTGAATCAAGGATCACTTTGAAGCAATTTGGCCAAGTGTTGAAGGCTTAGATTCATCAGTGCATGTGCAAGTCATCTGAGGCCCATAAAAGTCAACTGCAAGTCAACTGCAAAGTCAACTGTGGATTTGGAGGTGGGAAATGATTAGAGATACTTCATTCATGTTCAAACAAGTCTCATTTGGCATTTCAAACACTCACATTGAAGAATTTGAAGTCAAGTCAAGACTTTCCCAAAATAGCAAGTGACCTATAATTTGAAATTTCCAAAAATGGAAAGGTTTTGGACCAACTTCAACTCAATTTTACATCATCAAGAAAGCTTCAAATGAAATTTTGTCCAACATGAAAGTTGAAGATCTTTCTTTCCCATTTCCAAAAAGTCCAAGATCATGGATTTATGATGTGTAGATGAGAAGTTATGATCAGATCATGATAAAGGGTGCTTGAAAATTCAAATGGGCATAACTTTTGAACCAAGGCTCCAAATTTGGTGGTTCTCCTTGCATTATTCTCATCATGACATGCACTTTCCAAATACCTCATTGCATAGCTTGAAATGTGAACATATGATGACATACTCATGCATACTATTTTTGAAGAGGAATTTATTAAAATCAATTTGGGTGATCATATGCATAAAATATCCATTCCAAAGTGTGCATGGGTTATTTTTAAGTGGTTTTGGGCCTTATTCTGGTACTGTTCATGCATGCATGAAAGGCATGAGGTGCAAATGCCAATTTTCTCATACACCTTATAAATTGTTAATCTTGATTAACTTTGGCTTAAACAAGTTTTCAGCATCATTAGCAAGGGATATATATTGTTAATCATAACTGCATTTGCCATTAACCACAGTTTTCAGATCTAGATTCAAAATCAACCAAATTTTTCTCTCAAAAATATTTTCCAAATTCTTCACACAAAAGCATTTTCTCTTGTTGGAATCATGATCATGAAGCATTTCTGAGCAAGTTTGAACGTGGAATTGGAGCAAATCGTGCCAGTTTGGACCATACTCGAAGCTTGAAGGTTCAATGGAGCTTGCAAATTGAGCTGGATTCGTGCATGTTGGAGCATCCAATTCATCATCAATCACATCAACAAGCATTGTAGAAGAGATTTGAGGCATTGCTGAGCTTGGTAGCACACAATTCCAGTTACTGTTCTTCAAAGAGGTCAGGTTTCGAGTTTAATTATTTTGCAATTCATCATGATATTTGTGTAAATCTTTCATTGGTGATCATTCTGGTATAAAATTTGAGTGAAATGGCGCATGATTGAAGTTTGAAGTGCAAGAATGTTCTTCTTCGATTTGATCATGTTATTAGGAATTAGGAATAAATGTTTCTTGATCTATGATCCACGTGAAAAATGCTTTTGAATTCTATGTTTGTTTTTAATTTCTGGAGTGTTTGTGATTTTCTGGAAATCTGGACATGAACTTCATCGTCTTCATCTTGAAGAAGATGAAGATCATAGGTAGCCACGAGTTAGCTACGAATTTGCTACGAGTTCTTCATGCGTTTGCTACGAATTCTGGGAATTCTGGGCGCTAGGGTTTTTAGGTTGAAACGCTGTCGTTTTAGGTTGGGCGCCAAATTTGAATGTGGACGTGGTTCGATACTGAGCGAGCGCATTCTTTCAATTGCCTTGCATTTTTTCACATATTCTCTCCCTTTGACCATGCTTGGTCCATTTTGACTTCAAATTTTTTCCTCAACTTAGAAAAATCATAACAAATTGAAAATTGATCCAATTTCATCCCAATTTTTTGCAAAATGCTCCTTATTCTGTCTAGTTTTTTATGAGCATGAATTTGCAAGTTGTGCCTGGCTGGAAAAATAATTTGTTCTAGGATGATTGAATACATATGCATGTGTGATATTGCCTTGTTCTTTCCATCATAAAATGCTCAAAAATAATCCAATGAACTTGAAATTTTGTATGCTAATTCTAGACACATTGATGGACATTTTGGCTTTGGTTTGACATTTTTCTCATGTATCATTTACGTTTTATGCTTGTGTTAACATGGTTTAGATGTTTCCACACGTACCTAAGTTGCTTTGAGTTCATTTGAACTTTGCTTGGCTTGCTTGTGGTTTGCATACCACTGAGGTATAATCTCTTGATCTTCATGTAGTCTGGAAGACCTACTATTATTGGTAGGCACCTGTCTGAAGCCCTCCTTAAGAGGCAATGCTTGTGTTTGTTTAATTTTGTGCCAAGCAGGTAAAGTCCTCTTAAGAGGCAATTGGCAGATAAAAGGGATGTGTAACCCATCCCCTGTTACTCAGTGTGTGATTCCTCTTGCTCACACCATGTGTTGATGCATTGTGAATAAAATCCCAAACTCTTGTAGCATCAGTCATCTGTGGAGAAGAGTTCCTATATTCTGAACTCCCACACTTTCTATTTGAGTCTGAAGCTCTCCCAGGCCAGGGATAAGAGCTATGAGGTCTTACCCTCACTTCGCATTTCATCTGCTTCACCCTAACTCTCAATGTTAGGGTTAAGAGCTAAAAACACCCCATTCCAGTTGGCTTGTTTCTGCAGCCTAGCCCTGTATGAGCCCAATTGCTTGCATATAGTGTGTGTGATTTCCTTATTGTGCTTGTCTGTTTGATTGTGCTGCTTAGGATAGCTTGCTCCCTGTGTAAGTTAGGATAGAAACCTCAACCTAGAACCATTGCGGATTACATGATAACTATTAGGCTCGAGTCAGGCTCCCTTCTAGTTTGTCATTTCCCAGTCTCTGGTTAGGATAGAAGTTCTTTCCCTGCGTAGGGGAACTACGTCGCCCTGATCCTCATACTAGATGAGGTACGTAGGCAGGAGATGAGCTGATCTCTCCGGGCACCCTTTTTCTTTTTCAACCCCTTGTGTGTTTTGGAGTCTGACATAAGTCCAGCGATTGGCAGTTGGTTTCCTGTGTCTTGTTTGCTTGTTGGAGTCTGACGTAAGTCCAGCGATTGGCAGTCGGTTTCCTGTGTGTGTGTTTGTTGGTTCGGAGTCTGATGTAAGTCCAGCGATTGGCATTCGGTTTCCATGTTTGCCTGTTTGTGTGGAGTCTGACATAAGTCCAGCGATTGGCAGTCGGTTTCCTGTTTGTGTTTTGTTTGGCGTGCGTTAGCCGAGCTACGAGTGCTCTGATTCTTCTCCGGTCAGAGAAGATACGTATGCATACGATGCGACATCCTAGCGAGCACGTTTCCCCTGTCCCCGAACTACGTCGACTCTGATGTTTGTGCTTGACAGACTACGTAGGCCTGGGATGCGATATCCTGTCGAGTCCCGTTTCTTCCGTCTTTCATCTGTGTTTGTTTCCAGCGTGTGTGCAGTGTTTGAGCAGTTTTTAGCAACCTTTCTTCTATTCTTTTGTGCGTGGATCCCGTCGAGTACGACGGATGCGTAAGGGTGCTAATACATTCCCTTCGCATAACCGACTCCCGTACCCATCCATCTCTGGTCGCGAGACCATTCCTTTCCAGGTTTACTTCGAGCGTATCCTTTCCCTCCTTTGGGATAAATAACGCACGGTGACGGCTCTGTTGTTTCGTTTTCCCGCCGGTTTTTCGCGTAATGCGACAGCTGGCGACTCTGCTGGGGATAATTGAGAAGTTGACCTCTTGCTGGTCCATCTTCCCTAAGCGAGTCAATCCTAGCGCTCTGTAGGATAGTGTTGGTTGCTTTTACTGCTTTATTTATTGCATTTATGATTATAATGTGATTGTATATATGTGCATTATGTGTTTGCATGCATCATTTATCATTGTGCTGGTTGTGTGTCTGTCTCTCTGTGGGGTGGGAGTTACAAGAGGTAAAAGGCACAATACCCAGGCTATGAGTGAACTCTAGGACACTTAGGAATAGAGTGATTCTTGGGAAGCGGGTGGTATTGCGCCACTTAGCGGAACATGATATCACGAGCAGTTCAGATCCTGATGGGGTATTATCGGTGCATACATCTGGTGTGTACATGATGATATTCTTGAAAGGATTGTTTATCCTGCGTTTCTCTTGACCTTACCCTGGCCTAGATGACACCCGTGAGTGGGGCGGGATTGAATCATTTGCAGGTACTGATGGTGACTATGGTTTAGTTGGACTTATGGGTACTTACTTCTGACACGCCGGAGTTCTGTCCTTCATATCTATCAGCGGGTTCCGTTTATTTCGGATCCCCGGGTTGAATTTGAGATACTTGTTCAGAGGATCTGGTTGTCATCCGTTCAGTGGATCTCTTGTGATGATAGTGATATCCCCGGTTCCGTTTATTTCAGAACTCCCCAAGTTGGATTTATGGTTACTCGGGCCCTCAGATGATTGTAATCAGTTCAGAGACCGGTCCAGTACAGTTGATCCTCAGATGACTTGGAAGATGGCATAGTGACCTGCCTGCATGCATTTGCATCATTCCCATTTCGCATCCATCTGCATTTAACCCATGTCTATTCGTACTCAGGGTCCATTTTTTGATTAAGATTCTGGTCGAGAGACATCCGGATGTCAGAATGTTGTTGATGAAATATTATCCGTCTCAATGAAGCTAGAATCAAAGGACAATGCCTCATACGGATAGACATTGCATGTGTGAGTCATATTAACCTGTTTTCTGTTTTGTAGGTGTCAGTATCTAACCAGTGCGCATAGCTATTTCGTTCAGATATCCAAGCTAATGGATCCACCCAACGCCGACATTCTCGAATTGAAAGAGATGATGAGAGAGCTGTTCAAAGTCGTGCAAAGGCTCGCATTGGGGCAGAAAGCAATTGCTGAGAGGTTGGAGAGAATTGAAAAATGGCTGATAACGGAGAAAGTTCAGGGAAGGGCTCCGTCATCCGTAGTAAAGAAGTCCTCTGGCAGTGGTCAGCCCGAGAAGGAGGTCGAATCAGGTGGTGTGCCTGCCCGAAAGAAACGCAGTAAGGATCGTTACCACCCTTATGCTGCCACCGTAACCACTCCTGTTGGTGATCCACCTATACAACAGCAACAACCGCCACCTCAACAGAAAGCACAGAAAGCTAAGGGCCAAGTGAAGAAGGGGGCGACGGATCGTCAGTTTGATAAGCCACCCGTGACTTATACCCTTCTGTTCAAGAGGTTGAGGGACCTTGGGTTAGTTCGGCCAAGGATATTGGTACCTGTAGAACTGCATCAGAGGCCTGCAAACTACGATGAGAATGCCAAGTGTGAGTTCCATTCTGGGGCACCAGGGCATAACATTGAGGGTTGTAGAGCTTTTAAACATGTCGTCCAAGATATGGTGGATTCTAAGGTCATCAGTTTGGCGCCAACACTGAATGTTAACGTCAACCCCGTGCCAGGTCCCGTAGGGGTGAAGGTGATGTCAAAGGACAAGAGAGGAATAGAGGTGACTGAGGGGGATCAGTTAAAAACTTCAGTGTCTGTGGTCCCAAAACATCTGATGAAGGGAGGGGCTTTCCCTAGTGTTGATAATTGTTGTGCAACCGTCGCCACAGATGGGTGTGTAGTGATGGGGAAAACGATCCAGAGAATGATGGAAGTAGAAATGGACGGTGAAAAATTTGAAACACCAAGTCAGGCCGTTGAAACCGTCAAGGTAGAGGATGCCATTTTAGTTGAGAAAGAGAAGAAGCTGTCCATTTCTTCTTACAAACAGGCCATGGAAGTGGTGAAAAACGGAGAAGCCCTAGGCTGGGGAAAGATCATAGACATTGTGGTGAAAGCAGATATGTTCGGGGTTGGCTATCAGCCAGATCAAGACTCGTCTGGACAGAACAGAGGACGTCGTCAACCGTTCACATTCATCAGTGTCGGAATACTGGATCCAGGTCATGCCTGTGCAGTGGGTGAAGAGATTGACTGTGACCGCGAGCTTGATTCATGGATAAAGTCGTGCGTATCAGGAAACTGGAAGGCCTCAAAGATCATCACTGTCACTCATCATGAAGAGTAGTATTTATGTTTTTCAATTCTGTTTGCATGAAAGCCATACGTTTTGCACGGAACGTAATGGTCCATTGTAAGGGTCATCTCATGTGTTTCATTGTGCAACATTTTGCATCATTAATAAATGGATGTTTTTGTGATTAAAAGCGGTGTTCCCTGTTTTTCATTTATTTTTGCAGTTTAAAAATAAAAAAATAAAAATGGCAATGTTTATTTTCATTTTTCTTTCCTTTTGATTCGTCTTGTTCCGACCTCAAAAGCGACTATTCTCCTGATCTCATTGATAACAATTCGGTTACACCTCTGTATGACTTCGACAATCCGATCTATCATGCCGAAGAAGAAGGCGAAGAAAATTGTGATCTGCTGGAATTAGCCAGGTTGTTGAAACAAGAGGAGAAGGTGATTCAACCGCACGAGGAGCGATTCAAGATTGTTATTCCAGGCACCGCCGAGGTCAGAAAGGAAGTGAAAATTAGGGCCGCTTCAGAGGCGAGTCGAGAGCAGAATGGTAGCCCTGTTGAAAGAGCATGTGGATACCTTCGCCTGGTCGTATCATGATATGCCAGGGTCGGATACCGATGTCGTTGTGCACAAGCTACCATGGAGAGAAGACTGTCCTCTAGAAGCAGAACGCCGGTGCCACGTATCAGAGTGACTTTGTTTCATGATATGATTCATCATGAAATTGAATGCTATGTTGATGACATGATAGCAAAGTCCCAAACAGAAAGGGGCATCTGGTGGATCTGGCCAAGTTGTTTGACCGGATCGAGACAACTCAGACTGAGGTTGAGTCCGAATCAGTGCACTTGTGGAGTGCTGTCCGGTAAACTGCTGAGGTTTATTGTGAGCGGATAAGAGGAATCGAGGTCGATCCTGCTAAAAAAAAATAAAAAAAAAAGATATAAAGAAGAAAAAGCAATACGAGAAATGCCTGAACCAAGAA
The DNA here is from genome assembly GCF_024323335.1 of Lathyrus oleraceus. Classification (NCBI taxonomy): domain Eukaryota; kingdom Viridiplantae; phylum Streptophyta; class Magnoliopsida; order Fabales; family Fabaceae; genus Lathyrus; species Lathyrus oleraceus. The sequence continues at coordinate 50,552,479 of NC_066581.1, read as the reverse complement.
CAGAAAAAAGAAAGAGTTTGTGGTTTCTTAGATAGATTGAATTGCATTTCACGATTCATATCTCATCTGACAGCCACGTGGGAACCCATTCAAGAAAAAAAGGGGAGTAAACGGTCAGGTGGATAATCATTGCCAAGGGGCATTGAAAGATAAAAGGATAAGTTGCAGGAACCTCTGATTCTGATGCCTCCTGTGGAAGGAACAACTGTTAATCTGGTACTTGACAGCCCTCGAGGTGTCTATGAGGTGCGTATTGTGTCAGGATGACAAGTCTGGTCGAAAAGAGCATGCAATTTACCTTAGCAAAGAGTTTACCGACTGTGAAACAATACGTTCACTGCTCGAGAAAACTTGTTGTACTTTGGCATAGGCTGCTCGCCGACTGAGACAGTATATGCTGGTTCATACCACTTTGTGGATTTCCAAGATGGGTCTGATCAAGTAAACAAGTGAGAAGTCAGCATTGACCGGACGGGTGGCGAAAGGGCAAATGATGTTGACTGAATACGATATTCAGTATACCTCTCAGAAAGCAATCGAGGGGAGTGTATTGTCCGATTACATCGCCCCGCGACCCATTGAGGATTATCAACCAAGGAAGTTTGGGTTCCCTGATGAGGACATCTCGAGGTGCTCAAATCGAAAGATTGTGAGGAACCGATCCCGGAGGAGGGGCCTGACCCTGAATCCGAACGGATTCTGATGTCTGATGGGGTTTAAGGTGGATGAGTTAGCGCTGCTTTGGTTACGCCAAAGGGATCCCACGTTCCCTTCGTTGCCCGGTTAGCATTTGATTGCGCCAACAATGGTGGCTGGGTACGAAGCTTGTATCCTGGAATTGAACCTCGGTGCGCGCAACTACTGGGGCAACGCCTTCCTCACAGGAGTATGAGAAGGAATCGGTGCTACCATTTAAGGTCCTAATTGGAGAAGGCTGAGTGGATAAGGACTCGGTATGACGCGTTGAGCCTGACTGAGGAAAAGAGGCTGGCAGTTACTTGTCATGGGGCAGTTGTACCCAGTGAATGAAGCGTGTTGTTGACCGAAAAGTGCGACCTCGTGCGTACCACGTGGGAGAGCTGGTATTGAAAAGGATCCTTCCTCCTCAACGATCGTAGGGGCAAGTGGACACACGATTATGAATGCCCATTCGTGGTCAAGAAGGTTTTCTCTGACAGAGCTTTGTTGTCAACGATCACGGATGATGAAGATTTTCCATCCTTTGGGAATGCGGACGCAGTTAAAAAATACTTCGTAAAAATTGACCCGCTGGACGAAAAGAATAAAAGAGTCCAGGAAAAAATGGGCATCCCGACGAACCAAAGAAAAAAAAAGGGGGAAAAGGTTCGGGCAAAAGTTAGGGATAAAGAATGAAAAGAATTTGTACACCCGGCAAGTCGAAAACCCCACAAGGGCGACTTGGGCAAAAAAGGGTATCCCGGTGGACTGAAAACCCGAAAGAGCGGTCCAGGAAAAAGAGGGATTGAAACGAACAACTGCGTCCAGCATAATCGTTTGTGCTTGGGATATGACTTGGATAATCTCCGACAGATCGATCGAAAGCGTCTTGTTCAGAAGACAGAAAGTGCGGAAAGTCTTGAGGACATACGAGGTGTAACCAAGTTGGAACCCGATGAGATCACGGTTTCACATTGCCATTAGGATAGATTTTTCCTTTTGTGCGCAATCGCCTCTTTCTAGGGATTGTTTCCTGTGTTGCTCGGTTATGAGCCACCTCTTTTCGTTCTGTCAATAAAATGCATGTTCAGTCAAATAATTTTGTTTTTGTCTTCATTACCGCTTTGATTGCAGAAACATCCGTTTAGTTTGATAAAGAATGTTTGCATTTTGAAACATGGAGATCCTTTCCGATGCATGCTTATAAGATTGAAATCTGGAAATCTTATTCGGAAGTTTGAGTGACCTAGGTGTTGAAATGTTGGCACGCCTGGGGCACGCTTTTATCTAACGATCTCTTGTGCAGGTGCTGTTAGATATCTTCATTCACTTGCAGGCTGTGATATGAAGCCTTTTGAAAAGAGATCCCCGCAGAGTCCAATCAGGGGCAAGGGATAGAAGAACGGTGAAAAGACGGCGAAAGAAGGACGACGATCCTAGAGGGTAATCAAGAAGACTCTTCAAAGTCTGAAGATTAAAGTAGCCCGGATCTGAGGAGCAATTGTCTCGAAGCAAGGAAGAGACGAGAATACTGGGTGATGGATCAGAAAAGACCGGACGAGTCAGGGAGTCCTCAAAGGTGGAAAGTTGACATTACGGTCGGATGATGAAGGCCAGTGTTCGTCGAATCGAAGGGCGTTCCGTGTCAAATAAGTCGTATCTCCCCAGTGGATTTGGGAGTGTTATCTCCATAGCAGATTCGAGATCGGTGTCTCCCCAACGAGCCTGAAGGTTGCCATATCCCCAATAGAGGTGTCGGTGGGTAAATTGTTCCTAAGGGTGGAGAGATGTTTTTCCCCAGCAGGGTTAAAGATGTTTTTCAGCAGGCTCGGAAGTGGCTGTTTCCCCAAGCAAGTCTGAAAGCTTTTTAGAATTGTTCTTTCCCAACAGTCGGATAGCAGGTTCAAAGGCCATTCTATCCCCAGCCAGTCTGAAGACTGTTAGTCCCTACTAGGTCAGAAGGTTTCCCTATCCCCAGCGGAGGTGTCTGTGTTAGTTTGTTCCGCAGCAGTAGGGTCTGAAGTACTGTAATCCCCAGCAGGGTTGAGTTTGCAGTTCCCCTAGCAGGGTTGTGAATGTTTTCCTCTAGCAGGTCTCCCCAGCGGAGTTTGTGTTGATGGTTTTTCCCAGCGAAGTCCCCGAATGGAGCGTGTTCGGTGAAAATTATCCCCAGGAGTGTTTATCTTACCCAGGGGTTAGCAGGTATCCCCAGTAGAGGTGATCATTGGTTGTTTCCCCTAGCGGAGTCCCCAAGTGGATTGGATTCATTGGAAGTTGTCCCCGGTGGGATTTATCCTTTCTCCAGCAGCAATGTTATTCCCCGGCACAGTTGATAGGTTGGTGTATTCCCCAGACAGGGACTCCCCGGAGTTGACTTGGTTTCCTCTGCCATCTCCAGAGTATCAAATCAGCAAAGCACCCCCAGAAGTGCATCTCCCCACCGAGTCGGAGAATTTAATCAGAGTTGTTGCTCATCATAGCAATCCGTTGGCTCCCCAGCAGGAGTTTTTCATCATTTGCATCTTGCATGTAGTAATCATTGCATCCTCAAAGCGCGTAGCATTTCCATTCAGTATGGAGCATTACGCCATAGAAAAATTCAAACATATGCATTCATGTGTTAAACCTGATTAGACCATATCCCCAGCAGAGGCGGATCATTGTTCAACATCTGTACGACATTTGCTACAGTTGCTCTTGACAGACAGCATTCAAGGTTGATTCTCCCCAGTGAGCTCCCCAATGAGATCCCCAGCAAGTGTTTATCCTTGCCTTGACATATGTAGATGTCATCCCTGTGATACCGGTAAGTGTCATGTCAGCACCCGTGTGTGTTCTTTTTTTGGTGTCGGTACGCACCATTGTTTCAATGTCGGTAAACATCGAGTCTCACTCCAGTCATCGGTAAATGTTTGATCGTCCTTTTTTTTGTGTCGGTACGCACCATTGTTTCGGTGTCGGTAAACATCGAGTCTCACTCCAGTCATCGGTAAATGTCTGATCGTCCTTTTTTTGGTGTCGATACGCACCATTGTTTCGGTGTCGGTAAACATCGAGTCTCACTCCAGTCATCGGTAAATGTCTGGTCGTCTTTTTTTTGGGTGTCGGTAAACATCATCTTTCGATGTCGGTAAACATTGTATCCTTTCCCAGTTCATCCGTTGATGTCTGGTCACCTCTCCGTTGGTGTCGATAAACGTCGAGCTTCTCCCGTTCGTCCGTTGACGTCTGGTCGAGTCTTCCCAGTCATTCGTTAATGTCTGGTCACCTCTCCGTTGGTGTCGGTAAACATTGAGTTTTTCCTATTCGTCCGTTGACGTCTGGTCGAGTCTTCCCAGTTCATCCGTTGATGTCTGGTCACCTCTCCGTTGGTGTCGGAAAACGTTGAGTTTTTCCCATTCGTCCGTTGACGTCTGGTTGTATCTCTTTCTCCCAGGTATTCCGTTGATGTCTGGTCACCTCTCCGTTGGTGTCGGTAAACGTTGAGTTTTTCCTATTCGTCCGTTGATGTCTAGTTGTATCCTTTCCCAGTCATCTGTTGATGTCTGGTCACCTCTCCGTTGGTATTGGTAAACGTCGAGTTTTTCCCATTCGTCCGTTGACGTTTGGATGTATCCTTTTCCATTCATCTTTCGATGTCTGGACGTGGTTCCTTCCTTTGATAAAAAATCAAAATCCCCAGTGGAGTCGTTGATAAACGTCTTGTCTGGTCCAGTGGTAAATATTAGATCCCAGTGGAAGTTGTCCTTGGTGGACGGTCTGTTCTTGGATCCCCGCAGAGTGCAAATTGCTACGGTTCTTTGGTATTCAATCCCTGTGTACCTTGAAGGTCTGACAGTCGTTGCTCTCATCCGTTCAGGTTCCCAGTTGATTGAATAGGGGCAGCTGTAGCACCTCAAATTTGCACCTCCCATTTGTATATACATTTCATTTTTAGGTCATTAACATTGCATTCACATTGCATAGTCCATTACATCTCATCAGTCAAAACTGGTTAGGAGATTCAACTGTGCAAGAGAGCAAGAGCATTTTCCATGAGATGAAAGCCCTATGGTTGTTCTAGAGAGCTCATGTGAATCAAGGATCACTTTGAAGCAATTTGGCCAAGTGTTGAAGGCTTAGATTCATCAGTGCATGTGCAAGTCATCCGAGGCCCATAAAAGTCAACTGCAAGTCAACTACAAAGTCAACTGTGGATTTGGAGGTGGAAAATGATTAGAGATACTTCATTCATGTTCAAACAAGTCTCATTTGGCATTTCACACACTTACATTGAAGAATTTGAAGTCAAGTCAAGACTTTCCCAAAATAGCAAGTGACCTATAATTTGAAATTTCCAAAAATGGAAAGGTTTTGGACCAACTTCAACTCAATTTTACATCATCAATAAAGCTTCAAATGAAATTTTGTCCAACATGAAAGTTGAAGACATTTCTCTCCCATTTCCAAAAAGTCCAAGATCATGGATTTATGATGTGTGGATGAGAAGTTATGATCAGATCATGACAAAGGGTGCTTGAAAATTCAAATGGGTATAACTTTTGAACCAAGGCTCCAAATTTGGTGGTTCTTCTTGCATTATTCTCATCATGACATGCACTTTCCAAATACCTCATTGCATAGCTTGAAATGTGAACATATGATGACATGCTCATGCATACTATTTTTGAAGAAGAATTTATTAAAATCAATTTGGGTGATCATATGCATAAAATATCCATTCCAAAGTGTGCATGGGTTATTTTTAAGTGGTTTTGGGCCTTATTCTGGTACTGTTCATGCATGCATGAAAGGCATGAGGTGCAAATGCCAATTTTCTCATACACCTTATAAATTGTTAATCTTGATTAACTTTGGCTTAAACAGGTTTTCAGCATCATTAGCAAGGGATATATATTGTTAATCATAACTGCATTTGCCATTAACCACAGTTTTCAGATCTAGATTCAAAATCAACCAAATTTTTCTCTCAAAAATATTTTCCAAATTCTTCACACAAAAGCATTCAAAATTTTTTCTCTTGTTGGAATCATGATCATGAAGCATTTCTGAGCAAGTTTGAACGTGGAATTGGAGCAAATCGTGCCAGTTTGGACCATACTCGAAGCTTGAAGGTTCAATGGAGCTTGCAAATTGAGCTGGATTCGTGCATGCTAGAGCATCCAATTCATCATCAATCACATCAACAAGCATTGTAGAAGAGATTTGAGGCATTGCTGAGCTTGGTAGCACACGATTCCAGTTTCTGTTCTTCAAAGAGGTCAGGGTCGAGTTCAATTATTTTGCAATTCATCATGATATTTGTGTAGGTCTTTCATTGGTGATCATTCTGGTATAAAATTTGAGTGAAATGGCGCAATATTCATGAAGTTATGCATGATTGAAATTTGAAGTGCAAGAATGTTCTTCTTCGATTTGATCATGTTATTAGGAATTAGGAATAAATGTTTCTTGATCTATGATCCACGTGAAAAATGCTTTTGAATTCTATGTTTGTTTTTAATTTCTGGAGTGTTTGTGATTTTCTGGAAATCTGGACATGAACTTCATCGTCTTCATCTTGAAGAAGATGAAGATCATAGGTAGCCACGAGTTAGCTACGAATTTGCTACGAGTTCTTCATGCGTTTGCTACGAATTCTGGGAATTCTGGGCGCTAGGGTTTTTAGGTTGAAACGCTGTCGTTTTAGGTTGGGCGCCAAATTTGAATGTGGACGTGGTTCGATACTGAGCGAGCGCATTCTTTCAATTGCCTTGCATTTTTTCACATATTCTCTCCCTTTGACCATGCTTGGTCCATTTTGACTTCAAATTTTTTCCTCAACTTAGAAAAATCATAACAAATTGAAAATTGATCCAATTTTTTGCAAAATGCTCCTTATTCTGTCTAGTTTTTTATGAGCATGAATTTGCAAGTTGTGCCTGGCTGGAAAAATAATTTGTTCTAGGATGATTGAATACATATGCATGTGTGATATTGCCTTGTTCTTTCCATCATAAAATGCTCAAAAATAATCCAATGAACTTGAAATTTTGTATGCTAATTCTAGACACATTGATGGACATTTTGGCTTTGGTTTGACATTTTTCTCATGTATCATTTACGTTTTATGCTTGTGTTAACATGGTGTGACAATTTGTGTCACACATTTGGTTGTCTGACTTGTACAATGTGATTTCCATGCCAAATGACCTCCAATGTTTCTGATTTTTTGTGTGATGGATGTTGTGGATGTCTTGATTGCTCATGAATTTTTCCAGAATTATTTGAATCATTTCTGTTTTGATTGAGAATTTTCATTCATGTTGATCATATGGATGCCTTGAATTGGTCTTTGACTTATCTTGCACATGAAATGAACTTGCTTATTGATTTTGATGTGGCACTTTTTAAGACATGTTAATATATGTTTGAAATTGCTTTGTGTTGAGTTTGAAGTTCTGTTTTGGATTTTTTATCCTCTTTTGACCCTAGGCTTTGACCTAGTGGTTTGGACTTATCATTTGAGTTGTGATTTCAGGTTCAAGTATACATTTCCATGATTGGAGTGGCTCCTTCATTTGAGCTTGGCCATTTGTTGTTATTTGCTAACATTGTGTGTTTTGTAGGCCTTAAGGACAATTCATTTGTGTTTGCCCTGTGCCTTGCACCATTGTTGCCTGATTAGATTTGTTTGTCTGTGTGATATTAACTATTGATTGTTTGTCTGTACAGTTGAACTGATTGGTTTAGATGTTTCCACACGTACCTAAGTTGCTTTGAGTTCATTTGAACTTTGCTTGGCTTGCTTGTGGTTTGCATACCACTGAGGTATAATCTCTTGATCTTCATGTAGTCTGGAAGACCTACTGTTATTGGTAGGCACCTGTCTGAAGCCCTCCTTAAGAGGCAATACTTGTGTTTGTTTAATTTTGTGCCAAGCAGGTAAAGTCCTCTTAAGAGGCAATTGGCAGATAAAAGGGATGTGTAACTCATCCCCTGCTACTCAGTGTGTCATTCCTCTTGCTCACACCATGTGTTGATGCATTGTGAATAAAAACCCAAACTCTTGTAGTGTCAGTCATCTGTGGAGAAGAGTTCCTACATTCTGAACTCCCACACTTTCTATTTGAGTCTGAAGCTCTCCCAGGCCAGGGATAAGAGCTGTGAGGTCTTACCCTCATTTCCCATTTCATCTGCTTCACCCTAACTCTCAATGTTAGGGTTAAGAGCTAAAAACACCCCATTCCAGTTGGCTTGTTTCTGCAGCCTAGCCCTGTATGAGCCCAATTGCTTGCATATAGTGTGTGTGATTGCCTTATTGTGCTTGTCTGTTTGATTGTGCTGCTTAGGATAGCTTGCTCCTTGTGCAAGTTAGGATAGAAACCTCAACCTAGAACCATTGCGGATTACATGATAACTATTAGGCTCGAGTCAGGCTCCCTTCTAGTTTGTCATTTCCCAGTCTCTGGTTAGGATAGAAGTTCTTTCCCTGCGTAGGGGAACTACGTCGCCCTGATCCTCATACCAGATGAGGTACGTAGGCAGTAGATGAGCTGATCTCTCCGGGCGCCCTTTTTCTTTTTCAACCCCTTGTGTGTGTTGGAGTCTGACATAAGTCCAGCGTTTGGCAGTTGGTTTCCTGTGTCTTGTTTGCTTGTTGGAGTCTGACGTAAGTCCAGCGATTGGCAGTCGGTTTCCTGTGTGTGTGTTTGTTGGTTCGGAGTCTGATGTAAGTCCAGCGATTGGAATTCGGTTTCCATGTTTGCCTGTTTGTGTGGAGTCTGACATAAGTCCAGCGATTGGCAGTCGGTTTCCTGTTTGTGTTTTGTTTGGCGTGCGTTAGCCGAGCTACGAGTGCTCTGATTCTTCTTCGGTCAGAGAAGATACGTATGCATAGGATGCGACATCCTAGCGAGCACGTTTCCCCTGTCCCCGAACTACGTCGACTCTGATGTCTGTGCTTGACAGACTACGTAGGCCTGGGATGCGATATCCTGCCAAGTCCCGTTTCTTCCGTCTTTCATCTGTGTTTGTTTCCAGCGTGTGTGCAGTGTTTGAGCAGTTTTTAGCAACCTTTCTTCTATTCTTTTGTGTGTGGATCCCGTCGAGTACGACGGATGCGTAGGGGTGCTAATACCTTCCCTTCGCATAACCGACTCCCGTACCCATCCATCTCTGGCCGCGAGACCATTCCTTTCCAGGTTTACTTCGAGCGTTTCCTTTCCTTCCTTTGGGATAAATAACGCACGGTGGCGGCTCTGTTGTTTCGTTTTCCCGCCGGTTTTTCGCGTAATGCGACACAATGAAGTCAAAACTTGGATTTAAAGTGCGAAGTATTTTCTCCATGACTTTCACCTCATCAACATCATCGCCATTTCTTTTAAACTGATTGACTACGACCAATACTCGAGAAAAATAATAAGAAATTGACTCAGACTCTTCCATAAATAAATATTCAAAATCACCTCTAAGAGTTTGAAGACAAATCTTTTTGACCTGTTCCACTCCTTTGTTGCAAGTTTGAAGTTTGTCCCATGCTTCTTTGACCGTCGTTGCGTTGGAGATCTTCTCAAATGTATCTTCATCCACCGATTAATAAATAAGGAATAGAGCTTTCTTGTCTCTCTTTCTTGACTCCTTCAATGTCTCCTTTACACCTTGGCTTAGCGAGGCTTCATCTTACTCCTTGAAGCCTTTCTCAATGATATCCCAAATATCTTGAGCTCCTAGTAACGCCTTCATCTTGATACTCCAATTGTCATAGTTGTTTTTTGTGAGCATCGGCATTTGAAAAGGGAAACCTCCATTCGTCATTTTTGAGACCTTGAAGCTCTGATGCCACTTTGTTGGAAATAAACCCTTTTTGTGTTTAGGGAAAGTGTGTGAGAATATTAGAGGCTTGAATAGAAACTTGGAAGATAGGAGAATTATTTATGAAAGAGAGAACTTTGTATTTTTGCTTGATACAAAAGTATAGGATTACATCTCTATTTATAATACTCTAAGGAGAACTCTAGACACACTAGTTCTAGAGAGTTCTCAACTCTAGACATTCAAAGAGTATTCTAGAAAATATTACAATCCTAAGAAATATGTAGACACTCCAATATTACAAGACTTTTCTAGAGACATTATCCAAAATAAACTAAATCCAAAATAACTAAACCCAAAAATCAAATAATAAGGTTAGGCCCAAATCAAATTTAATATTTCAACAAAGATATCTTCCAGCAAAGAAAGAACCGCAAAGAAAGGACCGTAAATGATATTGAATTTAATGAAGCCAAGGAGTTCAAAAGAATTTAAAAGTGAACCATTATTGCCATTATATGCAGACTAATAATAGCATAGAAATGTTGGTTCAAAACTATTTAAACACTCATGTTTCACCTTACTCGTCTTTAAATAAAATTAATATGTGAGCACATTTATAAATGGGTCAAATTAAGAATATTTCTACTACAAAGTCATGTTTAACTCGAAAATTAATTAATGAGTTCCAAAATGTGAATTCAAAACCAACACAATAAAACTCATTTAGCTTCAAAACAGAGTCGTACACAAAAACTTGCTACCAATAGTGTTACATAACATTTGTAATGGTTACAGTTTACAATCATGAGTAACTTCTATCCCAAAATATAAGCTACTGTATCACACTAAGATGTAACATAGGATAGAGGCAATTGAGATTAAATTGAATGAACAATGAATCACATTACATGTGGTGTGTAAAAGACCCTCTCTAGAACCTTTTGCAACATCAACTATGTGATCCCTAGCAGAAAAATCCTCTCTAGAACTCATTTGAAGACCGGTTAAAATAGTGTTTTCTTGCAAATTTATAACGAAATTAACAAGTCCACTTAAGAGTGTATCTATACTTTCATGTATACATCACCACACAATTCTTATATTTTCGCAATCGTAGCTTCATTGCATCTTTCGACTTCAATGTGAGAGTGTGTGTTCGATTGTGTCACTCATTAGAGAGTCTTGCTTTGATAGGGTGATTGCTCATTTTCATAAATCAATATTTATCGGTATATGAAGTTATGGGTAAAGAGTTCGAAGCCTTGAAAGTTTTATATGAGTAAATCAATAAATTTTGCAGAAAAAAATTAAGAAGTTACGTGTTCCTTAATAAGATAGGTGACATGCAAAATATGTTGTAAATAACAAGTCATTTATAACAAAGACATTTGAATTTGGAATTTTTTAGCCATCAATCAACTCTAACTTTTATCATTTGTTAAATAATCAAAATTTTGAATCATCTATTATTAATATAATTTAAAATTTGTCGAAGAAGAATTAAGGTAAGTAATTGCAAACAAAATAAAGTAGAAGTCAATGTAAAAATAATAGCTATCATGAGAGCATCGAGTATCGAATATTTAATATTTGAAGCATAATTCTAATTGAAAATATATTTATATTTTTGAAAATATTAAATATATCATCCAACTTGTTATTACACTTGGTTAACATTTTTTTTTTAAAGGTATGTTTATAAAAGATGTCTCAAATTTTGTTAATATATTGAGGTTGGATTTTTCTATGACGCGTTTTTTTTTAAAAGATTTATTTTTATTGTGCTTGATCCAAGGTTTAATTCAAAAATATTTGATTTAGTTTGGATTTCCATTGATAAAGAATTATTAAATAAAATTATTTTAAAAAGATTTAATTGGATTTGTATTAATTAAAAGATTGAGTTTAGTTGAAGATTGGATTTGTTTTAATTGATTTGAAGATTGGATTTTTATTATTGGACTTTTTGGTCGGAATGATATCTCTGTATAAAGAGATTTTCCAGCTTGTGAAAGATATAGTTATTAGAGAATAGTCAGGCAGTTGAAATTTTTTTGCGGTGTCAAGTTTTGTTTCTGGTGTAAAACTCTATTATTGTCATTCTTTTTACTCAGACTTGATGGTGAAGAGGAGGTTGAGGAAATTTAACCAAAATTGGAACAGTTCTCAGCATATCCTTCTTTAGGTTGAAATCAGGTCTCCATTCCCTCGGCAACATCGGCATACCCCTAATTGTGTATGGTCCCTTCATCATAATAGAATCCTTTTCTGTGTGTGATTTGAATCTGAGCCGAAAGTCTCCTTCATCATGATAGAACATATCAGGAAAGTTAACAAAATTCCAAGTCTTCATCACGTAGTTCTTCACAGTATTCATACTTCAACTCCGTTTCCCAGAAGCTCATTTCAGACGCAATATCTTCATCTTCGATTTCAATCTCCACTTCACCATTCACAGTATTCATACTTAACTCATCCCCTAAGACATACATGATCAACTCCGTTTCCCAGAAACTCATTTCAGACGCAATATCTTCATCTTCGATTTCAATCTCCACTTCACCATTCACCATCTTGGTACCACATACTCAATCGTCATATCATTCACCATATTCCTTCTTCATTTCTACTTCATTGTTGTTACCGCTATCATCAACATCTTCACTGTTTGGACTGATATTCCACCATAATTCGTTGGTGTAGCATGACTGTAGGCCACAGAGGCACCTGGTTTTCGGCCGCCCTCGCCCCCTTTTCGTCTTCACCTTGTTCTTCCTATTCACAAAATCATATTATTCTATTTATATAAAGTTACACATTTATTATATATTAAAAGTTACACATTTATTATATACTAGCTCCCAAACTTTTTGCATTTTTTAGTGCATCCATGTGTCAATATATAAATAGGTGTTTTTTTTAAATCAATTTAAATTATTACTGTATTAAATTTTAGAATATACATTCTCACACCGGTTTATCCATTTTTTTATTGCACACACACAAAAATATGAATAGTACTTTTTGTTTAGTATTAATTTTTATTTAAAATACTAGTAAAAACCACAGATTCTAATCTGATACACCTATTTTTTTACAAATATAAAAATATAAAAAAGTCGTTTTATTGAAGTTATACTAAAAAAGTATATTAGGAAATTTAACAAAAATTCCATATATAAAAATTATTTTTGTTTTTAAATAGTTTATAAAACTATTTGGATTAATAATAAATTTTTTCCTGTTTATAAAAAATTATTTGGATGAAAAATACATTATATTTGTTTTAACAAATATTTGTATACATTTTTTTCCATTTATAAAAGTATTTATACCAATAGTAGACTTTTTCACTTTAAAAAAATATTCATATCAACTATATACTTTTTCCTTTTATAAAAATATTCATATCAACTATATACTTTTTCCGTTTATAAAAATATTTGTATTAACAATACACTTTTTCTTATTTATACAAATATTTGGATCATTAATCATTTTTTTTCTTATATATATAACAACGATAATATTTATTTTACAAAATAAATATTATCGTTGTTATATTTTTTGATAATAATTAAAACATAAAAAAATCAATAATAATAAATGAATTTGAAATTTTACATGTTAAAACATATAATTATTTTATTATTTTACATTATTATCCTTGAATAAATAAGTCATCTTTATTATTTTATTTCTCGTCAATTACTTTTTTTCATATATATATATATATAATTTAGTTTTTTGCATTTAGAATGATTATAGAAATCATAATTTGACATTATTTCAAGAGCAGAAATCCAATACTTTCATGCTGTTATTTCTTCTTCAATATATTACATATTGTCATCTTATTTCTCTTCAATAGATTACACATTGTCATTTTATTTCTTCATCAATCAATTATAAACTGACATCTTATTTTTTCTTTAATTAATTACAAACTGTGATCTTATTTCTTCTTCAATATATTACAATTGTCATCTTATTTTTTCTTCAATCAATTACAAACTGTCATCTTATTTCTTCTTCGCTTTCACAATGTCATCTTATTTCTCCTTCAATCAATTTCACACTATTATCTGCATGAGCAACACCTCACCCCTTGAGATAGGTAGTCTTTTGAGATTTCCATTGCTGCTTGACATAGGTAATTTTAAATTTTCGGATTCTACCTTATTTCATCACCCCATTAAATATGTATGACACCTCTTTGACTCCTTCAAATTTATATTTCACCTTATATAAACCCCAAATCTTAATAAATAACTCTTTTTTTCCCTTAAGAAAGAGGCTACCTTATAAACCCCAAATCTTAATAAATAATATTTCTTTCCCTTAAGAAAGAGGCTACCTTTAACGAGTACTATTTATATCGAGTATAAATGGGATATCAAGATTTAATGAGTACCATGAATATCATGAGTATATGAATCATTGGCATATCTCCTGCATGCCTCTCTTTTTCTATTTAAAAAAATATAAGTTAATAAATCATTTAAAACTTTTTATATAAATTTATTTTTAAAAAAATATACTTGTATTTGTACTTACCATAAACAATTTCATATTTTAAAAAATATAAATTAATAAATCATTTAAAACTTTTTATATAAATTTATTTTTAAAAAATATACTTGTATTTATACCTACCATAAACAATTTCACACCGTCATCAATTTGACATTATCATCTTATTTTTTCTTCAATCACATTGGCATCTTATTTTTTCTTCAATCAATTTTACACTGTCATATGTCATCTTATTTTTTTTTCAATCAATTTTACATTGTGATATGTCATCTTATTTCTTCTTGAATCAATTTCATATTGTCATTTTCATTGTTGCTTGAGATAGTTAGTCTTTCAAATTTATGAAAACGGTTTGATTCTACTATATCTCTTCAACCATCTCTTTACTCCTCCAAATTTATATTTCACCTTATATAAACCTCAAATCTTAATAAATAACTCTTTCATTCCGCTTAATAAATAACTCTTTCATTCCGCTAAGAAAGAGCCTACCTTTAATAATTGCAATTAATTAACTATTTATGTTAAGAATAAATAGGATATCAAGATTTAATCATCTGCATCTGTTGCATGTCTCTCTTTTTTATTTTAAACAATAAAAATTAATAAATTATTTAAAACTTCTTATATAAATTTATTTTAAAAAAATATACTTATATTTATATTTACCATAAACAATTATAAGATCTATCTCCTGCATGCCTCTCTTTTTCTATTTAAAAAAATAAAAATTAATAAATCATTTAAAACTTTTTATATAAATTTACTTTAAAAAAATATACTTGTATTTATACTTACCATAAACAGTTATAAGATCTCATTTAAATATTTTTTTAATGTAGAAGTTGAAGTGCATCACTCTTTTTTTTCTATTTTTTAAAAATATACCTGTATTTATACTCTCCCTAAATAATTATAAGATATATACCTTCCGTAAATAATTATAAAATCTATAATCTTTTATACGGAGAAAGGAAAGTAATATAAAATCAAACTCCAAAATTTTTATTGAAACTTCAAAAGATAAATATTTGTATCATAAAAAATAATGATGTAAAAATTAATCTTTGTAAACCTTATGTAATAGAAGTATTGGTATAATTATCAATTATTTTTATATTACATTTTTTATCCTGATGTATAGAATAGTTATTATATATTAAACTTCAATTCCTTATATTATATTTTAATATTAATTAATAAAAAGTTATATTTCTTCCCCTAATTATTTAATCTGCTTTTTTATTGTATTTTTTCAATCTCACTCTTTTTATTTTGTGTCATTGTATTAAACTTTGTTTAATTTATTTAACTAATAAGATGTTTAAAATTATATAACTCATATATTTAATAAGATATTAAGAATATATATCAATTACGAATTATTTATATTATATTAAAATTTATTACTATTTAATTACATTACTTATATATTTAACAATAATACGAATTTAATATCTTTTATATTTTAATGTCCAGTCCAATCATTATTATATGTTTTTTCATGATAAATTTAATATCATTAATTATCTATTAATATATTTTATTATTTGTATTTTTATATAGAATATTATATTTTAAAATAGAAAAATATAATATATTATAACTATTATAAACAAATAATTTTTAGATATATTTCATGCATTTGATTTAAATAAGTTTATCTATTTTAAAGTTGTTATTTTTTTAGAATTTGATACTAATGATTAATTTTACTATTTCAGACTAAAGCTTTATATAATATTAGCATAAATTAACCATTATAGGATCTTATTTCTTCTTCATATTTTTTAAAACAGCAAGTGAAAATATAATGCATATTTTAGAAATTGAAGTAAAAATTATAAGTCAACAAATCACTTTAAAATTTCTTATATAAATTATTTATTTATAATTTTTTTTTACCATAAATGAGATTTTGATCAACCTATCCCAAGCAGCATCATGGAAAAGAAGTACAATAGAAAATCAAGAAAATCACTCAACCTAACACTTTCACTCTCCCGCCCGCCATCCAACTCCAAGCACAACATTAAGCGACGACGCCAATGTTAAGAAGGCTGCGACAATGGACTTAGAAGTTCTCACTGAGAGGAGTCTCCAAACTTCCAAAGGAATCATACACACCTACATGTCACATTGTAATCCAATAACAGCATGTCAATTAGAAACTAACCTAACATTCCAGTTCATAACATTTCAGTTTTAACATAATTAATCTAACTTTAACTTCAAGATTCAACCTATATAATTAACACAATAGTGCTAACAATGTTCATACTTAACATTAAGCACTCACTCAAACTAATAGAATCACAACTTCACCACTGTTTCTGCAACAGAGGCGAATCGCCATCAGCATCGATTAAGAACCACCAGTTCGCAACGAATCAAACGGAGGGAGAATACTAGAAGGACATCTGAATCGGTGAGAAGCAGAAGTCATACCTGTTCGCAAATCGCATCGGTCCGGTGAATTTTCGTTTTCTATTCCGTGTCTCTTTGTTTCCGCGCGAACCAAATCGAGTGGTTGTTGTTGATTTCGATTGATTTTCCGATGAGTGGAACCTGGACTCTTCAATTTTTATGTTGAAATTTGAAGAAGACGAAGCTTCAGAAGATCAAGCCGTGAGATTGAAAACGCGATTGGAGCATGAGAGGTGTTTGGTTCTTCAGCTTATGAAGCATTTCGCGCTACTGATTCTGGACTAGGTGAACACGCGTGATTTCATTTGATACTGGGTTCGGTTTGGGCCTTGAACCAGGCCCAAACAAGTTTTCTTACTTGTATGCCCTTTCCAATTCCTGGACCCCCTTTCCATTGGTAGCTGTAGTGGTTGGCCTTTGCTTCATAGACCCAACCATGGTTTGGGCACCCTTACCCCTTACAGCGGGCTTACACCCCCTACCTGAGGGAGGCCCATTCTCTTTTATTGGGAGTTCTTTTCTCTTTGCTATTAGTTTATTAGATTAATAATTAGAATGGTAGTTATTAGGTTAATTAGGTTTTCCATTTGGATTATTTTAGTTAAGTAGATTTTAGGAATATTAAAATTTTCGATTTAGTTTATAGTTTTTAGAAATATTTGACTTTAATTAATTTTTCTAGGTTAATTAGATAATCTTTTAGAATTAGAGCTATTTGGATTCGTTTAGAATTTAGAATTTATTTTAAATAGAATTTTAATTCAATGTTAATGATTTTGTGAAATGACCATTTTGCCCTTAGGACTTAAAATCTTAATTTTAAATGCATGTTCCCTTAGTTTAGGGTCTTAATTAGAATTGTCTGATTTACTTAGTTGAATAATTCCATAGGATATAATTGCACCTAGTTTCAACTATTATTTTAATCCCATTGATTAGTGTTGACCAAAAGACACTTTTGTCAACCAAATCCTTTGTAATTGTGTTGTAAGCCCCAAGCTTATTCAAGTGATCAAAAGACCCTTGATCACTTGATATGACAAGTTCATTGCGCTCAAGCTATTGTGGATATGCTGAATCTCAGGAGCTCAAGGCCTCAAGGTTCAAGTGCGAGATCAAGACTTCAAGTTAACATCAATCAAGCATAGCTAGCAAAGTGGACTACGTTTTCAAGCACAACAAAGGTGTCAACACTTGACAAGCGTGATTCAAATTGTGAGCTATAAGCCTTAAGTAAATGAGGAATGATGAGACGAAGTTTGTCCTATCCTTGTCTAGAATGACTGCGTACGGGGCGTAGGCCCCAACTATGCAAAGTATTCGGCCTCATACATAGGCTCTAGCGCAATTGATATCAAACAATTGTCAAGCCTTTTCAATACAATAAAATAACATGGCATCATCAAGATCAATAATCAAAAGCATATATCAACACTTGTCGATCATAATTGAAACTGTATGGCACGAGCCTTAAGCAATAGAGAAGGAATGAGATTGGAGCTTTCCTACCCTCAGTCTGGATATCTTTGGGTGCAGGACGTTTGGCCCGTGGCTCATCGTATTCGCCTTTATTCATAGACTTTAGCACAACTTGAATATCATGATTGTCAAGTCTTTTTCTACAACAAATGGAACTATATCAATAGGATCATCACGCGAGATCTCCCATCAGCAACTCGTTAATTTTGATTCAAGTTGTAAGCTACGAGCCTTAAGTAATAAGGAATGATGAGACGGAGTTTCTCCTATCCTTGTCTAGAGTGACTTTGCGTAAGGGGCGTAGGCCCTAGCTATTCAAAGCACTCGCCTTTATTCCTAAACTCTAGTGTAGTTTAAATCACGCAATTGACAAGTCTTCTTCAAGCAAATCTCAATCTTTCAACACCCCAATAGTAGAGCATCTTTTGCTATTTGGAACTTGTGGTTGTACACCCTCTTCTAATACATTCTGTATCTTGTAAGGTGTTAAACCTTGGCACACTCTTATCCTTGTGAGGTGTTAAACCTTGGCACAATCGTTGCCTTGTGAGGTGTTAAACATTAGCTTTCCAATCCAGTTATTTTCCCTAAGAGTCATGGACTCTGGCACTATTCTTTGCCTTGTGATGTGTTAAACCTTGGCTCTTCGATTTTGATCTTCTCCTTGAGAGTCATAGACTCTGGCATCTAACTTTCTTTGCCTTGTAAGGTGTTAAACCTTGGCTATTAGATTCAGATCTTTGCCTTGAGAGTCGTGGACTCTGGCATATGTTTCTCTTTATCTTGTGAGGTGTTAAACCTTGGTTGTTCGATTCAATTCTCAGCCCCGAGAGTCTTAGACTTTGGCACTTGGTTCTCTTTGTCCTGTAGGTGGTAAACCTTGGAAATTCAATTCTTTTACATCATATGTCTTAAACTCTGGTAGTGATACCTCACCTTGAAGGTAATGAACCTTGGTACTCCTTTTTAGCCTTGAAGGGTATTGAACCCTGGAAAATCAAATCTCGTTCCCTTTTGTTTCAGCCTTAGTAGGCTGAACTACGATTGTTATGATTTTCTCATTGCACGATGCGAATACATAGGCACGAGGGGTTCGAATCCTTCGCGAGCATACTTATTTATTATTCTTCCTTCCGCCTTAGGGCACCATTCATATCTTTCATAATCGATGTTGATTCTAAGTGTTGGCAGTAATTTTGGTAAAACAAAGAGTGTTCACAAGATGTTATGTGTGATGTCTTAACATGAGATATCCTATGTACCTGCTGGAGCTTAAGGAACATAATCATGCAGGATTGTTTCAGAATGTCATACACAAGGTCATGGCATCTGATATGTTTGTACCTGCTGAAGTTTAAATGAAAGACATGTTCATGCAGGACTGTTTTAAGATGTCATACACAAGGTCATGGCATCTTATATGGTTGTACCTGCTGGAAGTTATAAATGGAATTATGGAATTATGCAGGATTGTTCCAGGATGTCAGACCCGATGTCATGACATCCTGTACACAGAACATTCAGTATGAATGTCTGGTGTTTTGTGATTGCACAATTAATGGCAATCTATGTATGATTGAAGATCTGATTTGCAGGCGCATTCGATCATGGATTACAACCTGATTTACTTTATTTTCCAAGGAGATCTATCCAGCTTTTATAAGAAGATTTGATTGGAAAATAGATTTAGGGTTTTCAAGATGTCCAAGCCCAGCTGAAAGCTTCTATAAAAAGGGACTTAAAAAACCTGTTTTACAACAAAACCAATACTGAGCGAAATATAGAGAGAGAGCTAGGGTTTGTGTCTGTTTAGTCGTAAGACTTGTAAGCCATTCAAGTCATCTTTTGATGATTGAATTGGACTGATTTGTGGTTGTAATTTGTCACTCTAAAGCTGTTAAGCAAAAGTGTGTGTCTACTTTATCAAAGTTGTGAAGCAAGATCAAGTGTGTGTCTTCTTGATCAAAGTTGTGAAGCAAGATCAAGAGTGTGTCTTCTTGATTGAAACTGTGAAGTAAAATCAAGAGTGTGTTATTGAAAAGTGTTTTCTTTTCTCAAGGGATTGTTGTTTAAAATCACAGGTGTGATTGTAGGGAAGTGAGTAGGTTCTCATATCTAAGAGTGCTTAGGTAGAAATTGCACGGGTAGAGATTAGGTGAGAAAGACTGTAACTTGTTGAAGTGTACGGAGAGTCTTTGAACTAATTCTATTTTAGTGAATTTCCTTCCTGGCTTGGTAGCCCCCAGACGTAGGTGAGTTGCACTGAACTGGGTTAACAATTGCTTGTGTCTTTTGCTTTACCATTCTGTATCTCTATCTTGTTTGTGTTAACAGATATTAGTGTCGTGACATTACATTCGACATCTTATATCTGATTCCAGAATTTCAATTGGTATCAGAGCAGGCATTCTGCTCTGGTTTTGGGTGAGATCTAGGGACAATACTTTCTGGTACAATGGAGAGAGATGGAGGATCTGTTCATAGGCCACCAATTTTGGATGGTTCTAACTATGACTATTGGAAACCTCGAATGGTAGCCTTTCTAAAATCTCTTGATAACAAAGCTTGGAAAGCTGTGTTAACAGGCTGGGTGCATCCTGTCATTACTAAAGAAGGAGAAGCCACTACTGAGAAGAAGCCTGAAGAACAATGGTCCAAGGAGGAAGATGATCTAGCTCTTGGAAATTCTAAAGCATTGAATGCAATATTCAATGGGGTAGACAAGAATATTTTCAGGTTGGTAAACAACTGTGAAGTGGCCAAAGATGCTTGGGACATTCTCAAGACCACTCATGAAGGCACCTCTAGGGTAAAGATGTCTAGACTTCAGCTGCTCACCTCCAAGTTTGAAAACCTAAGGATGAAAGAAGATGAAAACATTCATGAATTTCACATGAGTATCCTTGAAATTGCTAATGCCTTAGGAGCCCTGGGAGAGAAGATGACAGATGAAAAACTGGTAAGGAAAATACTTAGGTCACTCCCTAAGAGATTTGCAATGAAGGTGACTGCCATAGAAGAGTCTCAAGACATTTCCAACATGAGGGTTGATGAGCTAATTGGTTCCCTCCAAACCTTTGAGATGGGATTAAATGATGGTTTTGAAAAGAAAACCAAGAGCATGGCCTTTATGTCAAACACAGAAGAAGAAAAGAGTCAGGAGGTTGACGAAGATTTGGTCAATGAAGTAGCAATGCTGGGAAGATAGTTCAATAAACTGTTGAAAAAGATGGACGTAAGATCTAAGGCAAATGTCAGGAACATCTCATCTGACATCAGTAAATCCAACAATGCTGGAAGAAGAACAAGATCAGATGAGAAGCTCAAAAAAGGAAAAGAGGTACAGTGTATAAATGTGATGGGTATGGACACATCGGGACTGAATGTGGAACTTACCTCAAGAAGCAGAAGATGAGTCTTGCTGCCACTTGGTCTGATGAGAGTGAAACAGAGGAGGCTGCAAATCTTGTGACTGCCTTGACAGGAAGATGGGGATCTGATGAAGACTCAAGTGATGATGAAGTAACCTTTGAAGAATTGGCCTCTACCTACAGAAAGTTGTGTCACAAAAGTGTAGAGTTGTGCAGACAGGTTGAAATCCAGAAGAAGGAAATGACTCAACTTGAGAATGAGAAGGTAGAATACTTGGAAACCATCTCCAAATTACAAACAGAAGCAGTGGTTATGAATGCCAAGCTAGTTGAAAATCCACAAGCTGAAAGTCGGAAGATAGCACAACTGGAAAGTGAGAAGGTAGACCATGTGAAAACCATCTCTAAGCTGAAAACTGAAGCCATGTTCCTAAATTCTAAACTAGAAGAGATGACCAAGTATGTAAAGATGTTAAGCAATGGATCTGACTCTTTAGACAAGATTCTCCAAACTGGACAAATGACTGGAGACAAATCTGGCATTGGGTGTAATGACTCAAAGCCTGAGAGCAGTTACACTGGTGCCAAACCTCAAGCCAAACCTAAGTGCATCCATAATAAAACTAAACTTGTGATGTCACATCATATGTCACAACACCAGAGGAGAAAACAGCAGAAGGGGAAACACCAAAGGTGGAGATGCCATTACTGTGGGAAATTTGGTCATCTTAAGCCTTTCCGCTATAAACTGTATGGTTATCCTAGGCCTGCTCAACATCAGAATCACTATCAACCCAAACCCAAACAGCACAAGCCTATTGTAGCACCTCAAATTTTCACCTCCCATTTTGTACATTCATTTTCATGTTAGGTCATTAACATTAACATTGACCACTGCATAGCATTGCATTGTCCATTGCCCAAGTGCAAAATCATCAGTCAAGATTGGTCAGGAGATCCAGTCAAGCAAGCAAGCAAGTGCAATTCCTATTGAAGCAAAGCCCTAGGATGGGTTCATTGAGTTCATGTGACCTAGGGATCATTTTGAAGTGGTTTGGCCAAAGATTGGATGATCAAAGCTCGACAGTCAAGCTGAAATTCATCTGAAACCCTAGAAAGTCAACCAAAGTCAACTGTGCATGCAATCATGGATTTGAAGGTGGGAGATGGTTAGAGAGGTCTCATTCATGTCCATACAAGTCTCATTTGACATTTCAAACATCAGCATTGAAGAATTTGAGGTCAGATGAAAAGTTTCCAAAAATAGTAAGTGACCTGTAATTTCAAATTGCCAAAAATGGAAAGGTCTTCTCCTCAAGTTTACATGTCCAAGAAAGCTTCAAATGGAATTTTGTCCAACATGAAAGTTGAAGATCTTGCTCTCACCTTTCCAAAAAGTCCAAGAACATGAATTTCTCATGTGTGGTTGAAAAATTATGATCAAATCATTGTCAATGGATTTTGAACTTCAAGCTTGGATAACTTTTGAACCAAATGGCCAAATCATGTGGTTCTTTTTGGAACATTTCACTTTTGATCTCTTCTATCCAATTCATGCATCACCATTCATCAAATCTCATCACAAAAATATTGAATTTTCCATGTGAATTGAATTTGAGTTTTGGAAGGAAAAGTCTATTTTGAGAATTAAGCATTTTACACACTTCCAATCACTTGCATTTGATCTTAAACAGCATTTTGAGGTGAATTAACTCATAAAACATGCACTGTAGCAGCATTCCCATGCACATAGGGTGTTTTGACCAAATTTGCACATACACTTGGTTTGAGCTTAATACATTTCCATTTGCCTAATCATGATTAAGAAGATCATTAGCACACCATATATATTGCAAAGCCTAACAGAATTTGGATTAACAACTTCAGAATTTCAGATCTAAAATTTTTCATCTCAATTTTCTCTCAACCTTTCATCGATTTTCTTCATCTTTTTTGCTTTGTTCTTGGTTTGTGCATCATCCACAAGTATTGTTGAAGTGAATTGGAGCAAGATCCTGCAGAATACAAGCCAAATCGTGGACTGTTGAACATTGCATCTCCCATGGCAGTTGAAGATTCCATCGTGATCAAGCATTGTTGAGCTGAAATCTTTCATTCATTCATTCATTCATTCAAGCTTGGTAGAGCATCTGTTTCACACTTCCAGGCCTTGAATCGAGCAAATCAACTTCTGCATCTTCATTGAGGTAAGAATTCGATGCTCATGATTCTTGAAATTATTAGATGCATCTTGTAGATCTTTGAACATAGGTGATGATGAACTTTAGATCGTGGAAAACCATGCAATACTGAAGTAGTTATGTGGATTTGAATTTTGGTTGATGAAACTTTCTTTGATCGATTCTTTTGACATATTTAGAATCAGATGAAATCAATGCTGGATATGTGATGTGTGTTAGAAGATGAATCGAATGGTATATGTATGATGAATTTCTGTGATGTTTGGATCATGATGATGATGAACATGATGAACACGTGAAGAACCCTAGCTTTTTTATTTCCAGATCGTATTTGATCTTGTTCACTGCTGTTTGCATGCGTTTTTTCTGTTTTTCATCCATGCACCAGTCATGCTACGCCACATCACTTAATGAAACGGCGCGTTTCATTAAGTGAGCGCCTCAATTTAAATTATGCAGCGGATCGATTCCTGGCTCAAGCATTCTCATATTATGCTTCACATTTTAATTCCTTTATGCTTCACATGCTCATATGCTTGATTTCACATGTTTTTATTTTTTTCTCCTCATTAAATATTTCATAACTCCAAAAATATTTGTCCAATCAACATGAGATTTTTTCCATTGTTTTCCTCAAGATCTCTACTATTTTATGGGGATTTTTCCAAAAATTGTGCACGCCTGGATTTTTATTTTGGCTAGGGAATGTTCATACATGTGTTTTGTTGCACCTTGCTTGCCATTTTGATTGTGAAATGATGATGGTTGATCCAGTGCTTCTGAAAATTTACATGCTTAATCTAGACACTTTGATTGATCTTTTGGATTTGAGTTTGTATTTTTAGCATGCTTGGTTGTTGAGATATGAACTGATCATTGGAGGTGTGACAATGTGTGTCACACCATTTCTTGTCCAATTTGCTGATTTTATTTACCATGCCAAATAAATGTCAAATGATCTGAATTTTTGCATGTTGATTCTTCTGGATGTTAGGATTGAGTATGAAGTTTTGTAGAACTTTTTAGTGCATTTCCAATTTGTTTGAGATTTTCATCTCTGTTTGACCATTTGTGGACTTTTTGTGAGTCATGATCTTATATGATTTGTGAAATTCTTGATGTTTACTGGATGAACCTGAAATTTTGCACATGTGTTCTAGACACTTTG
Source organism: Lathyrus oleraceus (assembly GCF_024323335.1). Classification (NCBI taxonomy): domain Eukaryota; kingdom Viridiplantae; phylum Streptophyta; class Magnoliopsida; order Fabales; family Fabaceae; genus Lathyrus; species Lathyrus oleraceus. The sequence continues at coordinate 50,527,823 of NC_066581.1, read as the reverse complement.
AAGTTTGCCATGGCTTTGGTTTGAACCATTTATCATGTGTAGATTCTGTTTTGTGCTTGCTTGAAGTTGATGTATGGTTTTGTGCCCTCATTGAGCTTGTTTTGCCTTGCCTTGCCTTATGGAATTTATTTGACATGCTTCCACTTGCCCAAATGACTTGAATTTTGGTGTGATGATCATGTGATGGATGTTGTTTAGTCATGATTTTTCTTGGGATTTATTGAATTGTTTTTTTTTGTTGATGTGGATTGGATCATTCTGTTTGCCTCTATGAGCTTTGAATTTGCATGCTTTGCACTAAATGCTTTATGAAATGAAATTGGTTGATGATATGGATATGAGACCACTTGGATGTTGTTCTTATTTGATTAAGCTTGATTCATGCCAATTTTCATGTTCTGTTTTGGTTTATTGCTCCCTCTTTGACCCTAGGCTTTGTCCTAGTGGTTTGCCTCTCACATTTGAGCTTTGTTTCAGGATAATAAGCATATAGCCTTGAGGAGTGTGACTCATTTGCTCATTTGGATTGATGTTGACTAATATTGATTGGTTTTGTAGGTTGCTTTAGCTCCTTTGAGTTGAGCTTGTGTTTTGCTTGATGCTTGTCTGTTTGACTTTGTACATTTGACTGTTGACTTTTAGTCTGTCTGTTTGACCTTTTGAGTTGTGTATTGACTGTGTTGGATTGTTTTCAGGTACTTTAGTTGCTATAGTTCATTGTGAACTTGCTTTTGCTTTGCTTGATAGCTTGAGCATTGAGGTATAATGTCTCTAACTCCATGTAGTCTGGAAGACCTGGCCTGTTACTTGGCCAGGCAGCTGTCTGAAGTCCTCCTTAAGAGGCAATGCTTGTGATTGTTTATTTTTGTCCCCAAGCAGGAAAAGACCTTTGATAAGGCAATTGGCAGATACAAGAGATGTGCAATCCATCTCCTGCTATTCAGTTGAGTCATCCCTTTGCTCACATACCTGGTGTTGATGCATTGTGGATATTAACCCAAGATCCATGTTGAGTCAGTCATATGTGTAGAAGGGTTCCCATTTTCTGAACCCACACATTCTTTTGTCTAAAGCTCTCCCAGGCCAGGGATAAGAGTTGTGAGGCACACCCCTCACTTCCTATTTCATCTGCTTCACCCTAACTCTCAATGTTAGGGTTAAGAGCTAACATCACCTGATTACAGATGGCTTGTGTTTCACAGCCTAACCCTTGTGTGAGCCCACTTTGTTTGTATATAGTGTGTGCTATTTGTGTGATTGCTTTGCCTGTGCAAGTTAGATAGCAACCTTAACTTAGGGATGATTTGCATGATAACATCTAGGCTCGAGTCGTAGTCTCCCTAGTTGTGTCTCCCTTTGTATCTGGTTAGGCTAGTCATGTGTCCCTGCGTAGGGGAACTACGTCGCCCTGATCCTCATACCAGATGAGGTACGTAGGCAGGAGATGAGCAGATCTCTCCGGGCGCCCTTTTTGTTTTGTCTTGTGTGTGTTAGGAGATGGATGTAAGACCAGCGATTGGCATTCCGTATCCTCTTGTTGTGTGCTTGGAGTCCGATGTAAGTCCAGCGATTGGCATTTGGTTTCCAGTGTGGGTGTGTTTGGTTCGGAGTCTGATGTAAGTCCAGCGATTGGCATTCGGTTTCCATGTTTGCCTATTTGTGTGGAGGTTGACGTAAGCCCAGCGATTGGCAGTCGGTTTCCTGTGTGGTTTTGTTTGGCGTGCGTTAGCCGAGCTACGAATGCTCTGATTCTTCTTAGTCCAAGAAGATACGTATGCATAGGATGTGACATCCTAGCGAGCATGTTTTCCCTAGTCCGAACTACGTCGACTCTGATGTTTATGCCTGATAGACTACGTAGGCCCAGGATGCGATATCCTGCCGAGTCAGTTTCGTTTGTTTTCTTGTGTCTCTTTCAGCCAGTGTTTGTTTGTTTGTGAGCAGTATTTTAGCAACCATATTCCTTCCTTTTGTGCGTGGATCCCGTCGAGTACGACGGATGCGTAGGGGTGTTAATACCTTCCCTTCGCATAACCGACTCCCGATCCCATTCTCTTTGGTCGCGAGACCATGTCTTTCCCAGGTTTACTTCGAGCGTTTCCTTTCCCTCTTTTGGGATAAATAACGCACGGTGGCGGCTCTGTTGTTCTGTTTTCCCGCCGGTTTTTTGTGTAACACAGGGGTTTTTGGTTTTAATCACGTTATCTTGCATAAAAAGGTAATACAATGCGGTAAAAGTTTGATTTGAATATTTGAGAAATATTGCCAAAATTAGGGTTCAACGATCGCTTTGCATGTATTTGTTCGGTCAACAATATTATAAACTCCTTTAGATGATAAATTATTTCACAAAGTCCTCCCAATGTGTTTCTCTCGAACACACATTGTGAGTTTTCCCATTTTGATCGATTGTTTATCTCTAACACAACCTATCAAAATGACAACTTTTTGGTTCAACCTTATGGTGAACAAAATCATTCATTACTATCTCTAGCTAACAAACAAGATTGGATGAAAACCTAGGTTAAGAGTTGTTAAACATTTGTCGATCATAAACCAACACAAAGAGTTTTGAATAAGAACAAAGTTTTCATCATATATTCACCATTAAAGAGTTTACACATGAAGATCCTTACATTTACACACAAAGCTAATGATCATTTACATCTAACCTTGACAAAAGGAGGACTTAGCTACTCATTTTCATGGTAGCTTGGTCGGCAAGTTTCGGAAGAAGGTTGATCAACATCCGAGTCGAATAATCGAGATTGGATGGGAATCCACCTTCTTTTTGTAAAAGATGGTTAAGAGATGAAGAGAAATGAAATTTAGGGCACAAAAGCTTCCAAGAACAATGCTGTAAAAATATCTAGAAAAAGTGCAAAAGTATGAAAAAATTAGGTATGGCTTCAAAAAGTGGCACTTGCTACTTATAGAGTTGTACTGGGCTGTCATGCTCGCTAGGCGAGCAGAATGGCTCGCCTAGCGAGGGTCTAATTGAGGCACATGAGGCACCTGCGCCCAGAGAAACAGTCTATCTCAGACTGTCATGTTCGCCTAGCGAACAAAACCTTCGCCTAGCGAAGGGCACGCTTCAACCCTCGCTCCAGTGAGGTTGAGAGGTTTGGCTACTGGAATCCTCGCTAGGAACTCGCTAGAGCCTCGCCTAGCGAGTGAGTGGTGGCTGCGCTTTTCACCAAGTCTAGACGCGCTCGCTGCAACGTTCGCTGGAAGCTCGCCTAGCGAGTTTGGTCATGTTTGCCACTGTAAAATTCTGGAGCATTTCGCTGGACCCTCGCTAGACGCTCGCCTAGCGAGTGCTTCGCCACAGACCCCGCCTAGCGAGCAAGCTGATGAATGCTTGTTTTATTTGGTTCCTTTGCCAACTTTCTTGTGTCTTCATTTTCAATTATTTCATGCCTTCTTCCTGCACAATAACACACAAATCAAAGGTACCAAGATCGTTTATCAATGTGTTGCATTTCATCTAAAACAAAGGTGGTTTTGACAATTTAGCAAGGAAATGGAGTGAAAGATGCCCACATATGATAGCTCAAATAAGCACTTTTGGGCATCTAACAGAGGGCACAAGCTACCATTGAGAGAAGACTGTCCTCCAGTGAAGCAGAAACCGGTGCTGAAAAAAGATGATGAGATGAGAATGTGTGTGGACTACTAAGATACGAGTAGAGCCGATCTGAAAGATGATCACATTGATGTGTGGGTAGATAATGCCGCTCAGTTCTCAGTGATTTCCTTCATGGATGGCTTTTTGGCCAAGGTCAAATTGAATTGTTGCCAGATGATATGAAGTAAATAATGTCCATCACACCAAGGGGCACATTTCTTGTTATAAGATGGTGTCATCAGGCCGGTGTCACGTATCGAAGGTCAAGGGTGACTTTGTTTCATGATATGATTCATCGTGGAATCAAATGCCATGTTGATGACATGATGGCAAAGTCCCAAGCAGAAGTGGGGCATCTGGGGAATCCGGGGCAAGTTGTTTGACCGGGTTGAGACAACTCAGACGGATATTGAGTCCGAATCAGTGCACTTGTGGAGTGCTGTCCGGTAAGTTGTTGAGGCTTATTAGGAACTAAAGAGGAATCGAGGTCGATCCTGCAAAAAAAAAAAGAGAGAAAAAAAAAAAAAAAAGAGAAGGAAAAAAAAAGAAAAAGAAAAGTAATGCAAGAAATGCCTGAACCGAAAAAAAAAGAGATCAAACGGTCAGGTAGGATAATGACTGCCAAGGGGCATAGAAAGGCAAAAGGATAAGTTGCAGGAACCTCTGATTCTGATGCTTCCCGTGAAGGGACGGTCGTTAATCTGGTACTTGACAGTCCTCAAGGGGTCTATGAGGTGTGCTGGGTCAGCATGACGAGTCTTGTCGAAAAGAGCATGCAATTCACCTAAGCAAAAAGTTTATCGACTGTGAAACCATACACTCACTGCTCGAAAAAACTTGATGTACTTTGGCATAGGCTGCTCGCCGACTGAGACAGTATGCTGGTTCATACCACTTTGTGGATGTCCAAGATGGATCTGGTCAAGTATGTGCTTGAGGAGCTAGCATCGACTGGATGGGTTGCGAGATGGAAAATAATTCTGATTGATTCATGATATACAGTAACCCATTGAGGATCATCAACCGAGGAAGTTTGAGTTCCCTGATGAGGACATCTCGAGGTCCTCAAATCGAAAGATTGCGAGGGACCGATCCCGGAGGAGGGGCCTGACCCTGAATTCGAACGGATTCTGATGTCTGATGGGGAAGTTAAGGTGAATGAGTTAGTGTTGCTTTGGTTACGCCAAAGGGATCCCACGTTCCTTTCATTGACGATGGTGGCTGAGTACGAAGTTGGTATCCTGGGTATTGTACTTCGATGCGTGCATCTACTAGGGCAACGCCTTTCTCACTCAGGTATGAGATGAAAGTTATACTACCATTTGAGACCCAGGTTTTGTCATGGAGAGTCCTGTCGGACGTAGAATTGAAAAAGGCAGGGTGGATAGGGACTCGGTATGACGCGTTGAGCCTGACTGAGTAAAAGGGTTGACAGTTACTTATCGTGGGGCAGTTGTACCCGGTGAGTGAAGCGTGTTGTGGAATGAAAAGTGTGACCTCGTGCGTATTACGTGGAAGAGTTATTGTTGAAAAGGATCCTTCCTCCGCAAGACGATCGTGGGGCAAAATGGATAAACAGTATGAATGTCCATTCGTGGTTAAGAAGGTTGTCTCTAAACCGAGCCTTGTTGTTGACGACCACGGATGATGAAGATTTTCCATCCCCTGGGAATGCGGACGCAGTTAAAAGATACTTCGTAAAAGAGACCCGCTGGACAAAAAGAATAAAAGAGTCTAGGCAAAAAAGGGCATCCCGGCGAACCGAAAAAAAAAAGAGAAAAGGTTCGGGCAAAAGTTAGGGATATAAAAAAGGAAAAAACTGTACACCCGGCAAGTTGAAAACCCCACGAGGGCGACTTGGGCAAAAAAGGGTATCCCGGTGGACTGAAACCCGAAAGGACGGTCCAGGCAAAAGAGGGAATGAAACGAACAATTGCGTCCTGCATGATTATTAGTGCTTTGGACATGACTTGGATAATCCGACAGAGATCGAGCAGAAGTGTCTTGTTCTGAAGGCAGAAAGTGCGGAGCGTCTTGAAGACATATGGGGTGTAACCGAGTTGGAGCCCGATGAGATCATGGTTTCACATTGCCATTAGGATAGATTTTTTCCTTTTGTGCGCAATCACCTCTTTTCAGGGTTTGCTTCCTGTGTGTTGCTCGGTTCTGAGCCAGTTTTTTTCAGTCAATAAATGTGTGTTCAATCAAATAATTTTGTTTTTGTCTTCATTACCGCTTTGATTACGAAAACATCCGTTTATTTTGATAAGAATATTTGCATTTTTGAAACATGGAGATCCCTGCCGATGCATGCTTATAAGATTGAAATCTGGAAATCTTATTCGGAAGTTTGAGTGACCTAGGTGTTGAAATATGGGACACGCCTGGGGCACGCTTTTATCTAACGATCTCGTGTGCAGGTACTGTTAGATATCTTCATTCACTGGTAGGTTGTGATATGAACCCTTTTGAAAAATCCCTGCAGAGCCCGATCAGGGGCAAGGAATAGTAAAAGAACGGTGAAGGATTACGACAACGATCCTGGAGGGATAATCAAGAAGACTCTTCAAAGTCTGATGACTGGAAAGTTTGTATGAATCCCAGGAGTTCGATCTCCGTGGAGTATGAAGAAATTGGGAATACAGGGTGATGAATCAGAAAAGTCCAGACGAGTCTGGGAGTTCTCAAAAGTGGAAAGTCGACATTGTGGGTGGATGATGAATACCATTGTTCGACGAATCGACAGGTGTTCCGTGTCGAATAAGCCGTATCGTCCCAGTGGGTCTGAAAGTATTATTTCCCTAGCCGATTCAAGATCGGTGTCTTCTCAGCAAACCTGAAAGTTGCCACATTCCCCGGCAGGAATGTCGGGGGGCAGAATGTTTCTAAGGGTTGAGGGCGTTTCCCCGGCAGATATATTTCCAAGCGAGTATGGAAGCTATCAGAGTTATGTTCCCCTGTAGAGGTGTCTGTGGATAGTGCCTTCTATTCCCCAGCAGCCTTAGAAGTGGGCTGAATTCCCAGCTGAGTGCCCAGCAGGTGTTTCCCCAGTTGAGCTCCCCGCTGAGGTGGAAGGATGTTGTATCCCCAGCGGAGTAAGCCGGTTCCCCCAGTGGAGTATATCCTTTCCCCAGCAGTCTGGTTGGAAGTTATTATCCCCAGCGGGGTTGTGAGACCATCTTCCCCAGCAGGGTTGTGGATGTCTCTCCAGTATGGTGTATTATTTTCCCCAACAGAGTTGTTTTCCCCACTGGAGTTATGTTCTCCTCAGCAGAGTGGTGTGGACCTTCCCTCAGTAGGGTTTGGCGTGCCTGTTCCCGTCAGGATTGTGAAGTTTTTTCCTAGCAGATCTCCCGAGCAGAGATTTGTGTTGGTGATTTTCCTCAGCAAGTTCCCCGAGTGGAGCGGGTTCAGTGAAATTTATCTCCAGCAAGGTTTATCCTACTTGTGGATTGACAACTCTTCCCCAGCGCAGTCGCCTCGATTAGTCCTCAGCAAAGTCGCTTTGATTGTTTCCCCGAGCGGAGTCCCCGAGCGGATTGGGTCCTATGAAGGATGTCCCCAGCGGAGTATATCCTTTCCCCAGCAGCGGTTCTATTTCTCCAGCATGAGTGAGAAGTCGGTGCTCTCCCCGCAGAGTATTCCTCAAGCAGAGTCTCCCCGCAGAATGGGAGTATCGGATCAGTTTGGCTCCCCAATGGAGTTCATCATTTTGCATTTGGCATATAGTGATCATTGCATCCTCAAATTGGGTAGCATTTCCATTCAGTATGGAGCATTACGCCATAGAAAAATTCAAACATATGCATTCATGTGTTGAAACCAATCAAACCATACCCCCGGCAGAGGCGGATCGTTGTTCAACATCTGTACGACGCGTTTGCTATAGTTGCTCCTGACAGCATTCAGGATTGATACCCCCAGAGAGGTTTATTTCCTCATCCGTTGGTGAAAGGAAAGCTTGTTTCTCCCCAATGAGACCCCCAGCAAGTGTTTAGCCTTGCCCTGACAATGTCATCCTGTGATACCGGTCATTGTCGTGGTTATCCCCACGTGAATCCTTTTGTTTGGTGTCCGTAAACATCATCTTTCGATGTTCGTAACATCCTTTGTATCTCTCCAGTTCATTCGTCGATGTCTGGTCGTCTTTCTTTGGTGTCGGTCAACACCATCTTTCGGTGTAAACATCGAGTCTTTCCCAGTCATTCGTTAATGTCTGGTCTTCTTTTGATGTCGGTAAACATCATCTTTCGATGTTCGTAACGTCGTTTTCCTTCCCCAGAAGATTTACCTCTCCGTTGGTTTCGATAAACGTTGAGTTTTTCCTATGCGTCCGTTGACGTATAGTTGCTTGTTCCCCACAGATCATTTGGTAATGCCTGATGATTCCCCACAGATTCACCTTCTCCGTTGGTTTCGATAAACGTCGAGTTTTTCCTAGTCGTCCGTTGGCGCCTAGTTGTATCTTTCCCCTTAGTTCACCTCTCTGTTGGTTTCGATAAACGTCGAGTTTTTCCTAGTCGTCCGTTGGCGTCTAGTTGTACCCTTCCCCACAGGTCATCCGTTGATGTCAAATTTACCTCTCCGTTGGTTTCGATAAACGTCGAGTTTTTCCTAGTCGTCCGTTGGCGCCTAGTTGTATCTTTCCCCTCAGTTCACCTCTCCGTTGGTTTCGATAAACGTCGAGTTTTTCCTAGTCGTCCATTGGCGTCTAGTTGCACCCTTCCCCACAGGTCATCCGTTGATGTCCAATTTACCTCTCCGTTGGTTTCGATAAACGTTGAGTTTTTCCTAGTCGTCCGTTGGCGCCTAGTTGTATCTTTCCCCTCAGTTCACCTCTCCGTTGGTTTCGATAAACGTCGAGTTTTTCCTAGTCGTCTGTTGGCGTCTAGTTGTACCCTTCCCCACAGGTCATCCGTTGAGGTCCAATTTACCTCTCTGTTGGTTTCGATAAACGTCGAGTTTTTCCTAGTCGTCCGTTGGCGCCTAGTTGTATCTTTCCCCTCAGTTCACCTCTCCGTTGGTTTCGATAAACGTCAAGTTTTTCCTAGTCGTCCGTTGGCGTCTAGTTGTACCCTTCCCCACAAGTCATCTGTTGATGTCCAGTTTACCTCTCCGTTGGTTTCGATAAACGTCGAGTTTTTTCTGGTCGTCCCCAGTAGAGTTACCTCTCCGTTGGTTTTGGTAAACGTTGAGTTTTTCTCATTCGTTCGTTGATGTTTGATTGCATATCCTATTCCCCAGTCATTCATTAATGTCTGGTTGATCCCCAGTAGAGTCGTCGATAAAACGTCCTACCTGGTCTCCTTCTTCGTTGGTGTCGATAAACGTCGAGCTTCTCCCGTTCGTCCGTTGACGTCTGGTCGAGTCTTCTCCTTCTCTGTTGGTGTCGATAAACGTCGAGCTTCTCCCTTTCGTCCGTTGACGTCTGGTCGAGTCTTCTCCTTCTCCGTTGGTGTCGATAAACGTCGAGCTTCTCCCTTTTGTCCGTTGACGTCTGGTCGAGTTTCCTCCTTCTCCGTTGGTGTCGATAAACGTCGAGCTTCTCCCGTTCGTCCGTTGACGTCTGGTCGAGTCCTCCCATTCATCCGTTGATGTCTGGTTACCTCTCCGTTGGTTTTGGTAAACGTTGAGTTTTTCCCACTACGTCCGCTGACGTATGTTTGTATTTCCCTTCCATTCATTCGTTAATGTCTGGTTACCTCTTCGTTGGTTTTGATAAACGTCGAGTTTTTCCTAGTTGTCCGTTGGCATCTAGTTGTGATTTTAATCCCCATTCATCGTCTTGTGATGTCTGGATGTCACTGTACCTTTGAGAAGAAAAAATCAAAATCCCCAGTAATAAATATCAGATCCCAGTGGACGTTTCTGTTGGTGGATTCCCGCATTGTGCAAATTTCTACGGTTCTTCGGTATTCAATCCCTGTTTACCCTGAAAGTCTGACAGCCGTTGCTCTCATCCGTTTGGGTTCCCAGTTGATTGAATAGGGGCAGCTGTAGCACCTCAAATTTGCACCTCCCATTTTGTACATTCATTTTCATGTTAGGTCATTAACATTAACATTGACCACTGCATAGCATTGCATTGTCCATTGCCCAAGTGCAAAATCATCAGTCAAGATTGGTCAGGAGATCCAGTCAAGCAAGCAAGCAAGTGCAATTCCTATTGAAGCAAAGCACTAGGATGGGTTCATTGAGTTCATGTGACCTAGGGATCATTTTGAAGTGGTTTGACCAAAGATTGGATGATCAAAGCTCGACAGTCAAACTGAAATTCATCTGAAACCCTAGAAAGTCAACCAAAGTCAATTGTGCATGCAATCATGGATTTGAAGGTGGGAGATGGTTAGAGAGGTCTCATTCATGTCCATACAAGTCTCATTTGACATTTCAAACATCAACATTGAAGAATTTGAGGTCAGATGAAAAGTTTCCAAAAATAGTAAGTGACCTGTAATTTCAAATTGCCAAAAATGGAAAGGTCTTCTCCTCAAGTTTACACGTCCAAGAAAGCTTCAAATGGAATTTTGTCCAACATGAAAGTTGAAGATCTTGCTCTCACCTTTCCAAAAAGTCCAAGAACATGAATTTCTCATGTGTGGTTGAAAAATTATGATCAAATCATTATCAATGGATTTTGAACTTCAAGCTTGGATAACTTTTGAACCAAATGGCCAAATCATGTGGTTCTTTTTGGAACATTTCACTTTTGATCTCTTCTATCCAATTCATGCATCACCATTCATCAAATCTCATCACAAAAATATTGCATTTTCCATGTGAATTGAATTTGAATTTTGGAGGGAAAAGTCTATTTTGAGAATTAAGCATTTTACACACTTCCAATCACTTGCATTTGATCTTAAACAGCATTTTGAGGTGAATTAACTCATAAAACATGCACTGTAGCAGCATTCCCATGCACATAGGGTGTTTTGACCAAATTTGCACATACACTTGGTTTGAGCTTAATACATTTGCATTTGCCTAATCATGATTAAGAAGATCATTAGCACACCATATATATTGCAAAGCCTAACAGAATTTGGATTAACAACTTCAGAATTTCAGATCTAAAATTTTTCATCTCAATTTTCTCTCAACCTTTCATCGATTTTCTTCATCTTTTTTGCTTTGTTCTTGGTTTGTGCATCATCCACAAGTACTGTTGAAGTGAATTGGAGCAAGATCCTGTAGAATACAAGCCAAATCGTGGACTGTTGAACATTGCATCTCCCATGGCAGTTGAAGATTCCATCGTGATCAAGCATTGTTGAGCTGAAATCTTTCATTCATTCATTCATTCAAGCTTGGTAGAGCATCTGTTTCACACTTCCAGGCCTTGAATCGAGCAAATCAACTTCTGCATCTTCATTGAGGTAAGAATTTGATGCTCATGATTCTTGAAATTATTAGATGCATCTTGTAGATCTTTGAACATAGGTGATGATGAACTTTAGATCGTGGAAAACCATGCAATATTGAAGTAGTTATGTGGATTTGAATTTTGGTTGATGAAACTTTCTTTGATCGATTCTTTTGACATATTTAGAATCAGATGAAACCAATGTTGGATATGTGATGTGTGTTAGAAGATGAATCGAATGGTATATGTATGATGAATTTATGTGATGTTTGGATCATGATGATGATGAACATGATGAACACGTGAAGAACCCTAGCTTTTTTATTTCCAGATCGTATTTGATCTTGTTCACTGCTGTTTGCATGCGTTTTTTCTGTTTTTCATCCATGCACCAGTCATGCTACGCCACGTCACTTAATGAAACGGCGCGTTTCATTAAGTGAGCGCCTCAATTTAAATTGTGCAGCGGATCGATTCCTGGCTCAAGCATTCTCATATTATGCTTCACATTTTAATTCCTTTATGCTTCACATGCTCATATGCTTGATTTCACATGTTTTTATTTTTTTCTCCTTATTAAAAATTTCATAACTCCAAAAATATTTGTCCAATTAACATGAGATTTTTTCCATTGTTTTCCTCAAGATCTCTACTATTTAATGGGGATTTTTCCAAAAATTGTGCACGCCTGGATTTTTATTTTGGCTAGGGAATGTTCATACATGTGTTTTGTTGCACCTTGCTTGCCATTTTGATTGTGAAATGATGATGGTTGATCCAGTGCTTCTGAAAATTTACATCCTTAATCTAGACACTTTGATTGATCTTTTGGCTTTGAGTTTGTATTTTTAGCATGCTTGGTTGTTGAGATATGAACTGATCATTGGAGGTGTGACAATGTGTGTCACACCATTTCTTGTCCAATTTGCTGATTTTATTTACCATGCTAAATAAATGTCAACTGATCTGAATTTTTGCATGTTGATTCTTCTGGATGTTAGGATTGAGTATGAAGTTTTGTAGAATTTTTGAGTGCATTTCCAATTTGTTTGAGATTTTCATCTCTGTTTGACCATTTGTGGAGTTTTTGTGAGTCATGATCTTATATGATTTGTGAAATTCTTGATGTTTACTGGATGAACCTGAAATTTTGCACATGTGTTCTACACACTTTGAAGTTTGCCATGGCTTTGGTTTGAACCATTTATCATGTGTAGATTCTGTTTTATGCTTGCTTGAAGTTGATGTATGGTTTTGTGCCCTCATTGAGCTTGTTTTGCCTTGCCTTGCCTTATGGATTTTTTTGACATGCTTCCACTTGTCCAAATGACCTGAATTTTGGTGTGATGATCATGTGATGGATGCTGTTTAGTCATGATTTTTGTTGGGATTTATTGAATTGTTTTTTTTTGTTGATGTGGATTGGATCATTCTGTTTGCCTCTATGAGCTTTGAATTTGCATGCTTTGCACTAAATGCTTTATGAAATGAAATTGGTTGATGATATGGATATGAGACCACTTGGATGTTGTTCTTATTTGATTAAGCTTGATTCATGCCAATTTTCATGTTCTGTTTTGGTTTATTGCTCCCTCTTTGACCCTAGGCTTTGTCCTAGTGGTTTGCCTCTCACATTTGAGCTTTGTTTCAGGATAATAAGCATATGGCCTTGAGGAGTGTGACTCATTTGCTCATTTGGATTGATGTTGACTAATATTGATTGGTTTTGTAGGTTGCTTTAGCTCCTTTGAGTTGAGCTTGTGCTTTGCTTGATGCTTGTCTGTTTGACTTTGTACATTTGACTGTTGACTTTTAGTCTGTCTGTTTGACCTTTTGAGTTGTGTATTGACTGTGTTGGATTGTTTTCAGGTACTTTAGTTGCTATAGTTCATTGCGAACTTGCTTTTTCTTTGCTTGATAGCTTGAGCATTGAGGTATAATGTCTCTAACTCCATGTAGTCTGGAAGACCTGGCCTGTTACTTGGCCAGGCACCTGTCTGAAGTCCTCCTTAAGAGGCAATGCTTGTGATTGTTTATTTTTGTCCCCAAGCAGGAAAAGACCTTTGATAAGGCAATTGGCAGATACAAGAGATGTGCAATCCATCTCCTGCTATTCAGTTGAGTCATCCCTTTGCTCACACACCTGGTGTTGATGCATTGTGGATATTAACCCAAGATCCATGTTGAGTCAGTCATATGTGTAGAAGGGTTCCCATTTTCTGAACCCACACATTCTTTTGTCTAAAGCTCTCCCAGGCCAGGGATAAGAGCTGTGAGGCACACCCCTCACTTCCTATTTCATCTGCTTCACCCTAACTCTCAATGTTAGGGTTAAGAGCTAACATCACCTGATTACAGATGGCTTGTGTTTCACAGCCTAACCCTTGTGTGAGCCCACTTTGTTTGTATATAGTGTGTGCTATTTGTGTGATTGCTTTGCCTGTGCAAGTTAGATAGCAACCTTAACTTAGGGATGATTTGCATGATAACATCTAGGCTCGAGTCGTAGTCTCCCTAGTTGTGTCTCCCTTTGTATCTGGTTAGGCTAGTCCTGTGTCCCTGCGTAGGGGAACTACGTCGCCCTGATCCTCATACCAGATGAGGTACGTAGGCAGGAGATGAGCAGATCTCTCCGGGCGCCCTTTTTGTTTTGTCTTGTGTGTGTTAGGAGATGGATGTAAGACCAGCGATTGGCATTCCGTATCCTCTTGTTATGTGCTTGGAGTCCGATGTAAGTCCAGCGATTGGCATTTGGTTTCCAGTGTGGGTGTGTTTGGTTCGGAGTATGATGTAAGTCCAGCGATTGGCATTCGGTTTCCATGTTTGCCTGTTTGTGTGGAGGTTGACGTAAGCCCAGCGATTGGCAATCGGTTTCCTGTGTGGTTTTGTTTGGCGTGCGTTAGCCGAGCTACGAATGCTCTGATTCTTCTTAGTCCAAGAAGATACGTATGCATAGGATGTGACATCCTAGCGAGCATGTTTTCCCTAGTCCGAACTACGTCGAATCTGATGTTTATGCCTGATAGACTACGTAGGCCCAGGATGCGATATCCTGCCGAGTCAGTTTCGTTTGTTTTCTTGTGTCTCTTTCAGCCAGTGTTTGTTTGTTTGTGAGCAGTATTTTAGCAACCATATTCCTTCCTTTTGTGCGTGGATCCCGTCGAGTACGACGGATGCGTAGGGGTGCTAATACCTTCCCTTCGCATAACCGACTCCTGATCCCATTCTCTTTGGTCGCGAGACCATGTCTTTCCCAGGTTTACTTTGAGCGTTTCCTTTCCCTCTTTTGGGATAAATAACGCACGGTGGCGGCTCTGTTGTTCTGTTTTCCCGCCGGTTTTTTGCGTAATGCGACAGCTGGCGACTCTGCTGGGGAGAGTAGAGAAGTTGACCTCTTGCTGGTCCATCTTCCCTAAGCGAGTCTCTCCTAGCGCTCTCTAGGTTAGGGTTTTGGTTGCTGTTTGCTGTTTTATTTATTGCATTCATTTATTCATTGTTTGCATTTATGTTTTCATTAATGTTTGCATTCATTCATATTCATCTGTTGGTTGTGCTGTGTTTCTCTGTTTGGGGTGGGAGTTACTCGAGGTAAAAGGCCCAATACCCAGGCTATGAGTGAAATCTAGGAAACCTAGGAATAGAGTGATTCATGGGAAGCGGGTGGTATGCGCCACTTAGCGGAACATTGATATCACGAGCAGTTCAGACTCTGATGGGGTATTATCGGTGCATACATCGGGTGTGCATAGGATGATATTCTTGAAAGGGTTGTTTATCCTGCGTTTCTCTCGACCTTACCCTGGCATAGATGACACCCGTGAGTGGGGAGGGAATGATCATCATTACAAGTACTGTTGTTGACTTGTTGGTGACTCCGAGTACTGATGGTGACTTTGGTTCAGATGAACTTGTGGGTACTTACTTCTGTCGCGCCGGAATTCTGTCCGTGGTATATATCAGCGGGTTCCGTGTATTTCGGATCCCCGGGTTGAATTTGAGAGTACTCGTTCAGAGGATCTGGCTGTCATCCGTTCAATGGATGTTCCTGTGATGATAAGTGATGTGATCTCCGGTTCTGTTTATTTCGGAACTTCCCAAGTCGGATTTATGGTGACTTAGTCCCTCAGATGACTGTGACTGGTTCAGAGACTTGATGGGTCTTCAGATGACTTGGTGGCACAGTGACCTGCATTCATGCATTTGCATCATTCCCATCCTGCATTCATCTGCATTCAACTCATGTCTCTCCGTACTCAGGGTCCATTTTTGATTGAGATTCTGGTTGAGAGACATCCAGATGTCAGAATTTTATTGATGAAAAATTACTTGTCTCAGTGACGTTAGAATCAAAGGACAGAATATTCCTGGTACGGATAGACATTGCATGTGTGAGTCATACTAACCCATTTGCTGTTTTGTAGGTGTCAACCGGTGCGCATAGCTCGTCTGTTCAGACATCCTGCTAGGATCAACAAGTTCAGACTGATGGATCCACCCAACGCCGACATTCTTGAACTGAAGAAGATGATGAGGGAGTTGTTCAGTATTGTGCAAGGGCTTGCCTTGGGGCAGAAAGCAATGGCCGAGAGATTGGAAAGGATCGAAGGCTGGATGATCAAGGAGAAAGTTCAGGGAAAGGCTCTGTCAGCCGAAGCAAACAACCCCTCTGGCACAGTAGCAAAGAAACCATCTGGCAGTGGTCCACTCAAAAAGGAGGTTGAATCAGGAGGTGTGGAGACAAAGAAAGAACGCGGTAAAGATCATTATCACCCTTATGCTGCTGCTGTAGCCACTCCTGTTGGTAATCCAACTGTACCACAGCAACAACCACCACCTCAACAGAAAGCACCAAGAGCTAAGAGCCTGGTGAAGAAGGGGAAGCCAGATCGTCAGTTCGATGAGCCACCTGTGACGTATACCCTTCTGTTCAAAAGGTTGAGGGATCTGGGGTTAGTCCGGCCAAGGATATTGATTCCCATAGAACGGCAGCGGAGGCCTCCAAACTATGATGAGAATGCTAAGTGTGATTTCCATTCCGGGGCACCCGGACACAACATTGAGGGCTGTAGAGCTTTCAAACATGTCGTCCAGGACATGGTGGACTCCAAGACCATCAGCTTGACACAGATAATGAAGGGCGAGGTCAACCCCGTACCCAGGCAGGGACCTATAAGCGTAAAGATGGTGAAAAAGGACAAGAGAGGAAAGAGGGTGACTGAGGAGGATCAGTTAAAGGTTTCAATGTCTGTGGTCCCAAAACCTCTGATGAAGGATGGAGCTTTCCCTAGTGTTGATAATTGTTGTGCGGCCGTCACCACAGAGGGGTGTGTATTGAAGGGGGATACGACCCAGAGGATGAAGGAAGTGGAAATGGACAGTGAAAAACTTGAAGCACTAAGCCGAGCAATTGAAACCGTCAAGGTGGAGAGCGCTCCTGTTGCTGAGAAAGAGAAGAAGTTGTCCATTTCTTCTTATAAACAAGCCCTAGAGGTGGTGAAGAACCAAGAGGCCCAAGGCTGGGGCAGGATCATTGACATAGTGGTAAAGGCAGACATGTTTGGAGTCGGGTATCAGCCGGATCAAGAGTCGTCTAGACCAAACAGAGGACGTCGTCCACCGTATACATTTGTCAGTGCAGGAATGCTGGATCCTGATCATGCTTGTTCAGTGAGTGAAGAGATCGACTGTGACCGCGAGCTCGAGTTGTGGATAAAGTCGTGCGTACCAGGCAACTGGAAAGCCTCCAAAAGCATCATTGTCGCTCATCCCGAAGAGTAGTATTTCTGGGTTAATTTTGTTTGCATGAAAGCCATACGTTTTGCCCGAAACGTAATGGTCCATTGTAAGGGCCACCTCATTGTTTCATTTTGCAACATTTTACATCAGTAATAAATGGATGTTTTTGTAGTAAAAGCGGTGTTCCCTGTTTTTCATTTATTTTTGCAGTTTAAAAAAATAAAATGGCAATGTTTTTTATTCTCTTTCCTTTTGATTCATTTGGTTCCGACCTCAAAAGTGATTATCCTCCTGATCTCATTGATAACAATTCGGTTACACCTCTTTATGACTTCGACAATCCGATCTATCATGCCGAAGAAGAAGGCGAAGAAGATTGTGATCTATTGGAATTAGCCAGGTTGTTGAAACAAGAGGAGAAGGTGATTCAACCGCACGAGGAGCGAGTCAAGATTGTTATTCCAGGTACCGTCGAGGTCAGAAAGGAAGTGAAAGTTAGGGCCGCTTCAGAGGCAATTCGAGAGCAGAATGGTAGCCCTGTTGGAAAAATGTTGTAATATCTTCACCTGGTTGCATCAAGATACACCAGGGTGGAATACCCATGTTGGAGGGTGTTAGTTGTAAGTTTAAGTGTCGGGTTTTTGTTATCGTATCCACATGGATTGTAAGATATCACCGCCGTTCGATGGTTGTATTAATCTTAGCTTAAGTAACACAGGGGGTTTTGGTTTTAATCACGTTATCTTGCATAAAAAGGTAATACAATGTGGTAAAAGTTTGATTTGAATATTTGAGAAATATTGCCAAAATTAGGGTTCAACGATCGCTTTGCATGTATTTGTTCGGTCAACAATATTATAAACTCCTTTAGATGATAAATTATTTCACAAAGTCCTCCCAATGTGTTTCTCTCGAACACACATTGTGAGTTTTCCCATTTTGATCGATTGTTTATCTCTAACACAACCTATCAAAATGACAACTTTTTGGTTCAACCTTATGGTGAACAAAATCATTCATTACTATCTCTAGCTAACAAACAAGATTGGATGAAAACCTAGGTTAAGAGTTGGTAAACATCTCTCGATCATAAACCAACACAAAGAGTTTTGAATAAGAACAAAGTTTTCATCATATATTCACCATTAAAGAGTTTACACATGAAGATCCTTACATTTACACACAAAGCTAATGATCATCTACATCTAACCTTGACAAAAGGAGGACTTAGCTACTCATTTTCATGGTAGCTTGGTCGGCAAGTTTCGGAAGAAGGTTGATCAACATCCGGGTCGAATAATCGAGATTGGATGGGAATCCACCTTCTTTTTGTAAAAGATGGTTAAGAGATGAAGAGAAATGAAATTTAGGGCACAAAAGCTTCCAAGAACAATGTTGTAAAAATATCTAGAAAAAGTGCAAAAGTATGAAAAAACTAGGTATGGCTTCAAAAAGTGGCACTTGCTACTTATAGAGCTGTACTGGGCTGTCATGCTCGCTAGGCGAGCAGAATGGCTTGCCTAGCGAGGGTCTAATTGAGGCACATGAGGCACCTGCGCCCAGAGAAATAGTCTATCTCAGAATGTCATGTTCGCCTAGCGAACAAAACCTTCGCCTAGCGAAGGGCACGCTTCAACCCTCGCTCCAACGAGGTTGAGAGGTTTGGCTACTGGAATCCTCGCTGGGAACTCGCTAGAGCCTCGCCTAGCGAGTGAGTGCTGGCTGCGCTTTTCACCAAGTCTGGACGCACTCGCTGCAACGTTCGCTGGAAGCTCGCCTAGCGAGTTTGGTCATGTTTGCCACTGTAAAATCCTGGAGCATTTCGCTGGACCCTCGCTAGACACTCGCCTAGCGAGTGCTTCGCCACAGACCTCGCCTAGCGAGCAAGCTGATGAATGCTTGTTTTATTTGGTTCCTTTGCCAACTTTCTTGTGTCTTCATTTTCAATTATTTCATGCCTTCTTCCTGCACAATAACACACAAATCAAAGGTACCAAGATCGTTTATCAATGTGTTGCATTTCATCTAAAACAAAGGTGGTTTTGACAATTTAGCAAGGAAATGGAGTGAAAGATGCCCATATATGATAGCTCAAATAAGCACTTTTGGGCATCTAACAACTCTCCCCAACTAGATTCTTGCTTGTCCTCAAGCAAAGTATGCCCCTTGAAGGACAAGAGGATTTGCTTTAAGAAAAAGGTTTCTCCGAAGTTGGATAAAACGGCTCAAACACAAGCGAATCAGCATATACAAGTTTCCAACGGTTCGAATAAAATAATACACAAGAACTAAAACTTAATAGCTATGTGAAATATTTATCTATCTACAACAATATTATTCTGAATGAATCACCCTATCTCTCCTCTTCGAATAAGGAATGAAGAATTTACGCGTTTGCAACCGCGGGAATAATCTCACTCTCTAACAAATAATGAAGAAATCAATTCGATTCATACAATGTCTAACAATTATAAATGGTAATGTGGAAGCACGAAGATCACTAAGGGCTTTTCGGTTGAAACTTGGTCAGGTTAACAAACAAGGGTCATTTCTAAGGCCATTGAAAACGAAATTGCCGATGCAAAAGAGACATTCACTGTACACATATTCACACATCTCGACTTCGTTCCATTTGTTTCTTATTTGAAACCTTCACAGCTCTTATTTCACAACTCAATTTTTATTTTTCACTATTTTTCTTCCAAGCAAGCATTCATTTTCATTCTTTCTATTTTTGTTCTTTTCTTTCACATCATATTTACAAAACAGATGTTTCTTTTCTATATTTTTATTTTCAATGCTTGCTCGGTTTTTCTTTTCTTTTTCAAGAGTTGTGGTACTTACCGATTCTCCCCAACTTATTTCTTACTCACCCTAAGTGAATGCTCTTAACTTTTTACAGCAAAAGAACAATAATCTAGATTTTCCGGGTTGTAAAAAAAAAAAAGATTTTTGAAATCTCACTTTATTTCAAGCTGAGATTCCACTGTTTAAGCTCAAAGGGGTTAACAAATACTCTCTCTGCTCACAGGTAAGTTGTTTTTGGATGTAGTTGTGCTCGATAGAAAACAAGTGCCTTGATCATTTCTAATTGCTTCCACATATTCAAAATAATAAAAGACAAAGCATGAATCAAATGAATCAACAAAACTTATTAGAATCCAGCATTTAAGTGTACAATGGAGGTTTCCTCACAATTTGTGGTTTTAAGTCCTAGATGAAACATTCATTCAATTATGTTGCAAAAAGACAATATTCAATTTACCAAAAAGAGTAAAGTTCTTAATGCATTCTAAAATTCTAGCCGGAGGTAACCATGTACCTTAGCCTCATTCACTTGTTTATTCTTATCATTGCCATCCAAGCTCGGATGCACCTTCATTGGGTACTTCTTTGAGGAGCAACCAATCTAGAAGGTTTGCCACTCAATCAACCAAAATTTATTAAACAAACAAAATTAAAAACATAAATAAATAACATTACTGAAAAATTAAATTTGTTCATGGGGGACAAAACACCCCAAAAGTACAAAACCAAAGTCAAAATACAGAATCCAAAAATACAATAGAAATAAACATAAAAACTGAAAAATACAAAAACTTAACCCTCTAAGGGCTCAGAATCCTCCTCGCTACCGGCCTCAGAACCGGTAGCCTCATCATCCTCAGCATCATCATCATCAGCTGCAGCACCTGAAGACGCACCAGCGCCCGCCCCCTCACCATACACAGGCCTGTCCACAGGCCAGTTGGCGTTAAGCAGAAACTGCTCACGCGTCATCAAGGCATGAGCACCACTTCCCTGCAGCTGTAACCGCTGCATAGAGTCGTGCATATCTATCATGGCACGCTGGGATGCCGCCATCCATTCAAAACTGAAATCACACACAGCCTGCAGGTAAGGATCTGGTCCAGGAGTAGAAGTACCAGGACCATCAGAAGCTCGGGTACTCTCTGCAGCTGCACTGCCTCTGGCATTCTTCGCTCTGCAATATTTGGCCACGTACCGGTCATCGATAGGTGGCGGGATCCTGACCTGACCCCGAGACGGTAGTTTCACCTTTGCCTGAATACACAAACTCATGATCAAGCACGGGAAAGCTAGGGGACAATTCACACGAGCCCCCGACTTTAGCCCGCTCTCAATCACAGACTTAAGCTCATTAATGATGATCCTCGCCACATCGATCTGGACGTTGGAGAGGATACTGTGAACCAAATGTGCCACTGGGATCGGCATTGTAGAGGTGTGGGACTTTGGCTGGATGTTTGTCAGAACCAAAAGCAGAATCAGTTGAGCCAAGGGAGTCATGTCCTCTCTATGATACCTCATTGGAACCCCAGATGGGTTCAGCTCAACAGATTTCCCTCTTAATAGCAGGGCGGCAGAAATGGCTTCAACATCTCGGTGAAGCCGTAAATCAGTGTGGTATGTGTCTCTTTCCTCAGCTCCCAGCTGGAGCGGCTCACCAAGGACTCGGTTAATGGCATCCCTATCAAATGCAACTGGACGGCCGGCCACTCTAGATATCCAGGTAAAGGGCTCGTCGTCATCAGGCAGTGCGTTTGCATAAAACTCACGCACCGTTGCTATGTCATAATGCTCAAGTGGGGAAATTAACCGATCCCACTTCATAGTGTCCATCAACCCGACAAAAGCTCTGTTTGTGCCTTGGGGGTTGATGAGGAATCGCTTCTCTGGAAGAATTTTCCGTTTCTCCAAAGCAATGTACATGGCGGCCTGCTTCGGGCCGACAAATTTATCGTTATCAAATTGGATCGTTACTGGACGGGAAGTGTTTCCTCCCTTCCTCTTCTTTGGATTTCCAGACCTTGATTCCATCTGCAAAATATAAAAGGAAACAATACATACCAAACAGATTAGACAGCAAAACCAAAATTTAAAGAACTGTCATGCTCGCTGCTGCTTCGCCTAGCGAAGTGGCAGCGAACGCTCGCCCCTGGTTCGCCTAGCGAGTGCTAGCGAACCTTACGGGTTTTTGGGTTCTGCAGCATTTTGAGAGAAATCTTCCCAAAAACCCACATGCTAATGGTTTCAATTTCAGAACCTAATGACTTATCAATTAAACGAACATTCTATGCTATTGGGGATTACACATTTACATGCAAAACCTAAAATCCCCAATTGCAAAACCTAAAATCCCCAATTGCAAAACCTAAAATCCCACATGCAAACCTAAAGTTTCCCATACCATAACTCATCCTAATTGACATCCAAATCGGAAATAACAGAGTTCAAACATACAGAAAATGTAGTAGGGCAAACCTTAGTTACACGGATTGATTGAAATATGAAGTGGAGTAGGGTTTGCAATCTTCCAAATAGGGATAGAGTGTTAGTGAGAGAGATGAAAATGAGAGAGTGTGGAGATTGCTCGGTTAAAATTTTCCTCAGCAGAGTTGAAAAACAGAAAAGTTGTGTTTGGGCCAAAATGAGTGCCCTGCTGAGATTTTTAATAAGTGCTGTAATGCAGCGCTCGCTGCTGCTTCGCCTAGCGAGCAGCTAGCGAATCAGCTCGCTACTGCCTCGCCTAGCGAGCAGCAAGCGAGCATGACAACAATTTCCTTTTCAAAGGCAGCAGTTCAGGTTCATTCAGCAAGGTGCTAGCACTATGAATCCCATCACAACATACAGAAAAAGCAGTAAATACTTACAATGTTGGGGTGCCTCCCAACAAGCGCTTGTTTAACGTCGGCTAAGCTCGACGGTGTGATGCTCACAGAGGAGCATCCAACGGAATTGCACAGCTCTCGCGATCCACATGACCGCCGAGATAAACTTTCAATCGTTGGCCATTCACGGTCCAACTATCTTTCTTGTCCATGTCTTCAATGACAATAGCCCCGTACTCCTTCACCTCTTTCACCCGAAATGGCCCGGACCATTTTGATTTCAACTTCCCGGGAAACAATTTCAACCTGGAGTTGAACAATAGGACCAACTGTCCGGGCACAAATTCTTTGCTTCGGAGCTTCTTGTCGTGGTACTTTTTTGCCTTTTCTTTGTACAACCAACTTGAGTGATATGCGGCATTGCGCATCTCTTCCAACTCAAGTAGTTGCACCTTCCTTTTGTCACCGGCCAACTCATTTTCAAAATTTAAATATTTCAGGGCCCACAAGGCTTTGTGCTCCAATTCAACCGGCAAATGGCAAGTTTTACCAAACACCAATTGAAAGGGAGTTAGGCCAATTGGAGCTTTAAAGGCGGTACGGTATGCCCATAACGCCTCATCCAATTTTTGGGACCACTCCTTTTTTGAATTAGACACAGTTTTTTCGAGAATTCTCTTAATCTCTCGATTAGAGACCTCGGCTTGCCCATTTGCCTGTGGGTGATACGGAGTTGTCACCCTATGTGATACACCGTAATGTTTTAAAATGCTTTCCAACGGTGCATTACAAAAGTGTGACCCTCTGTCACTTATCAACACTCGGGGGGTTCCGAAACGGGAAAATATGTTTTTCTTCAAAAAATTTATCACCGTTTTCGCGTCCGCCCGAGGTGAGGCAATCGCCTCAACCCACTTAGAAACGTAGTCAACTGCCACAAGCATATACTCGTTCCCATAAGAGGGCGGGAATGGTCCTACAAAATCGATGCCCCAACAATCAAATACTTCGACTTCTTGTATATTTTGGAGAGGCATCTCATCTCTCTTACCTATCCCACCGCTTCTCTGGCAACTATCACAACTTTGCGCATGGGTGTGTGCGTCTTTGAAAATGGTGGGCCAATAAAATCCCGATTGGAGGATTTTAGTGGCCGTTCTCACCCCATTATAGTGTCCGCCGTAAGGCGAGTTGTGACAATGCCAAAGGATGCTCTGCGCTTCATCGCCAGTGACGCATCTCCTTAATAGGTTATCACTACCCAACTTAAACAAGTACGGGTCATCCCAAACATAATACTTGGCATCCGAAAGAAACTTCATTTTTTGGTTCGAAGTTAGGTCGGGAGGCACAAAACCACTAGCCTTGTGGTTCGCAAAGTCTGCAAACCACGGCCTAACTTGAACTTTAAACAGTTTTTCATCAGGAAATTCTTCCCGGATTTCCTTCTCAGACGCTGTAACCTCCACATTCACTAAGCGGGATAAATGATCCGCCACCAAATTTTCCGACCCCTTCTTGTCTTTGATTTCCACATCAAATTCTTGTAACAAGAGGATCCAACGGATGAGCCTTTGCTTCGAATCCGGTTTGGTTAGCAGATATTTAATCGCCGCGTGGTCGGTATACACTACGACTTTAGACCCTATAAGATAAGACCTAAACTTTTCTAGCGCATACACTATTGCAAGTAGTTCTTTTTCCGTAGTGGCATAGTTTATTTGAGCCTCGTTAAGAACCTTACTTGCATAATGTATCGCATGAAATTTTTTATCTTTTCTTTGGCCAAGTACCGCTCCAACTGCGTAGTCGCTCGCATCACACATTAGTTCAAAATTTTCATTCCAATTGGGAGCGACTATTATTGGAGCGGTAACCAATTTTTCTTTTAAAGTCTCAAAAGCTTGCAAACAATCATCGGTTAAGAGAAATACCTGGTCCTTAGCGAGCAAATTGCTCAAAGGCTTAGCCACCTTTGAGAAGTCCTTGATAAAGCGCCGATAGAACCCGGCGTGCCCCAAAAAGCTACGGATGCCCTTCACATTCACCGGAGGAGGTAATTTTTCTATCACTTCAACCTTAGCTCTATCCACTTCAAGCCCCCTTCTAGAGACTTTGTGGCCTAGCACGATCCCCTCGGTCACCATGAAGTGACACTTCTCCCAATTAAGCACCAAATTGGTATTCACACATCTTTCCAACACCGTTTTCAAGTTTGCCAAGCATAGACTAAAAGACCCACCAAATACCGAGAAGTCATCCATGAAGACTTCCATTGTTTTCTCTATCAGATCGGCAAAAATGGCTTGCACACATCGTTGGAAAGTCGCCGGTGCATTGCACAGCCCAAAGGGCATTTTTCGGTATACGAACACTCCAAACGGACACGTGAAAGCCGTATTCTCATGATCGGTCGGGTCAACCGCAATTTGGTTGTACCCGGAGTAGCCGTCCAAAAAACAATAGTATTGTTGGCCCGAGAGTCTTTCGAGCATTTGATCCATGAATGGGAGTGGAAAATGATCCTTTCGAGTCGCGGTATTCAACCGCCTATAATCAATACACATTCTCCACCCCGTTGCAACTTTAGTAGGGATCAATTCATCCTTGTCATTTCGGATTACGGTAATTCCACCCTTCTTCGGAACCGCGTGCACAGGACTAACCCACGGACTATCTGAGATCGGGTAAATCATCCCCGCATCCAACAGCTTTACAACTTCCTTTCGAACAACCTCCTTCATGGTAGGATTTAAGCGGCGTTATGGTTGAGCTACCGGCTTGAAATCCTCTTCCATCAAAATCTTGTGCATACAATAGGAGGGACTAATTCCTTTTAGATCGGAAAGAGTCCAACCCATCGCTTCTTGATTTGTTTTTAGCACGTTGATCAGACGGGCTTCTTCTTCATTTGTCAAAAGGTTGCTTATGATGACCGGCTTTGCCTCGGTCTCATCTAGGAATACATATTTCAAAGTAGAGGGTAGTATCTTCAATTCAATAGGCGCTTTTTCGTCAATAACCTCCTTCTTCAAGTCTTCTTCCTCTACTTCCCACGGTTGTAGGTCGTCTAAACTATCAAGTTCCTTTAAGCATTCCTCAAGAGCTAGCTCTTCTTCAACAGTGAAAACCTCCAATGAGTCGTCAAGAGCTAACTCCATAGGAGATATCTCATGAATATGCTTTGAAACTTCCAAAATAGCGTCTTCGGTCACATCGATGCGAAAGCTATCATTTCAATCTTTTGAGTGCTTCATTGCTTCGAATAGATCGAATGTTACTTCCTCATTTTGGACTCTAACCTTCATTAAACCGTCATCAACATCTATCATCATTCGCGCGGTCTTCATGAATGGTCGGCCCAAGATGAGCGGAGCATCATCATCTTCCTCCATATCAATAACAATAAAATCGACCGGGAAAAAGAATTTGTCGACTTTAACCAAAACATCTTGGGCTACCCCATGAGGATGGGTTGTCGACTTATCCGCCAATTGCAACGTCATTCGGATGGACTTAATTTCGATGTTGCCAAGCCTCTTTATAATAGACAAAGGTATAAGATTAATGCTCGACCCCAAGTCAATTAGTCCCTTCCCGACATAGATATCTCCAATTTTAACTGGCAAAGTAACTCTTCCCGGATCAACCTCTTTTTTTGAAGCGTCCTTTGAATAATGGCACTACAACTCGCATCAAGGACGATGGTCTCCGGTTCCGTATACCTCCGCTTTTTTGTAAGTATGTCCTTCATGAACTTGGCATACTTGGGCATTTGCTCCAAGGCTTCGGCAAACGGAATGTTTATTTGTAATTGTTTAAAAATATCCATGAACCGGGCGTAATGCCGTTCATTCTCTCTTTTGGACGGGGCATGAGGATAAGGTAGGTTTTGGATTGGAGTAGTGCTCACTACCTCCTTTCCCTTTGCAACTCTAGCACTCCTCCATCTAGGCTTTTTCACTTCCTCCCCCCTTACTTCATCAATCGTATTTTTCTCAATCTCCACACTTTTTTTCTTTTCAACTTCACCATTCTTTTCGTTATTTTCAACTTCTTCCTTTTCACTCCACTCCCCCACTTCACCATCAACATTTTCCTCCAATATTTCCTCCTCATTTTCTTTCTTTTTCTCTCTTTGTTCACTCTCAACTCTTTTGTTATTCTCACTCATCAACTCCTTCCCACTTCTCGTTGTGACCGCCTTACAATGCTCCTTAGGATTTGTTTGTGTATTTGCCGAAAAGGAAGGACCGGTTTGTTGTTCCGCGAGTTGCTTAGCAAGTTGCCCAACTTGAGTCTCGAGATTTTTTATGGCCGCGTCGTTGCTTTTTTGATTTGCCATTGACATTTGCATGAATTGCGTCAATGTGTCTTCCAACTTAGAAGTTACGACCGGCGGTTGTTGAGGTATATAAGGATTTTGGGGAGGGTTTTGACGGCTAGAAGAACCACCTCCATAACCTTGGTTATGGTAATAGTTACTCCTAGGTTGGAACCCTTGGTTCCCTTGGTAATGTTGTTGTTGATTTTGAGGGTGCGGTTGATAAGGTTGTTGTTGTTGTTGTTGTCTCGGTTGGTAGTCCCTTTGATTTGCCATGTAGTTTACATCTTCGAATCCCAGAGGTGGACAGAATTCGGTGTCATGCTCAACTTTACAAAGCTCACAACAAGCTATTTGTTTAGCTTTAGAAGGTTCCCTTAACTCTTTAATTTGTTGCGTTAAGAGTTCCACTTGTTGTGAGATGAGCTTGTTTTGGGCAAGGATGGCATCGTTCGTCCCTAGCTCAAGCACTCCCGGCTTCTTCAAAGAGTTGCCTCGACTTTGACTCTGAAGATTATTTAGAGCCATTCGATTTATAATGTCTGTAGCTTCTTCGGCACTTTTTGACAATAAAGAGCCACCCGAGGTAGCATCCAACAACGTCTTGCAATTTGGTTGAAGTCCATTTTTGAAGATATGGATTTGAGTTAATTCATCAAATCCATGCCCTTTACATTTCCTAAGCATGGACTTGAATCTTTCCCACGCTTCATTGAATGATTCACTGGTTCCTTGTGAAAACACCGAGATGGCCGTCTTTGATTCCATGAACCGGTTATGGGAGAAGAATCTTTCGATGAACTTTTCTTCTAACACGTTCCAGTCTGTCATAACGGCTGGTGTTTGGTCTAAGTACCAATCTTTTGCTTTGCCGAGCAAAGCGTGGGGAAATAATCTTCTGAATAACGGAAGCTCCTGAGCCTGATCCACTCCGGCCGCCAATGCTATCTCATAAAATTTTGTGAGAAAAGCAAAGGGATCTTCATGGTCCATTCCGGTGAATGGACTTCCATATAATAAATTGAGAGTTCCCGTTTTCATCTCAGCTTGCCTTCCCGTGTGGTTGGCAAACTGAGCGGTGTTTCTTGGACTGTTTATGCATGGAGTAGAAATAGGTGGTGGTGGTGGCTCCATGTTAGGTATGAATGGTGGTGGATTTGTGGTAGAAGAACTTTCTCCTTGCTCTTGACGTTGTCTAGCCTGTTGCCTCCTACGTCTCGTTTTGCTATTGTTCCTCCTTGCGGTTCTTTCGATCTCGGGATCAAAAAGAAGTTCGTCCACAGGGATTTGCCCTCGCATAAAACGTAAGCTGCACACTAAACCAAACAGATTACAAGCACAAGTCAAAAATTCGAAAGCTAAAAATTAAGCAACCATTGCGATGCTCGCAATATCAATTTACAATCCCCGGCAACGGCGCCATTTTGTTAGTTGTAAGTTTAAGTGTCGGGTTTTGTTATCGTATCCACAGGGATTATAAGATATCACCGCCGTTCGATGGTTGTATTAATCTTAGCTTAAGTAACACAGGGGTTTTTGGTTTTAATCACGTTATCTTGCATAAAAAGGTAATACAATGCGGTAAAAGTTTGATTTGAATATTTGAGAAATATTGCCAAAATTAGGGTTCAACGATCGCTTTGCATGTATTTGTTCGGTCAACAATATTATAAACTCCTTTAGATGATAAATTATTTCACAAAGTCCTCCCAATGTGTTTCTCTCGAACACACATTGTGAGTTTTCCCATTTTGATCGATTGTTTATCTCTAACACAACCTATCAAAATGACAACTTTTTGGTTCAACCTTATGGTGAACAAAATCATTCATTACTATCTCTAGCTAACAAACAAGATTGGATGAAAACCTAGGTTAAGAGTTGGTAAACATCTCTCGATCATAAACCAACACAAAGAGTTTTGAATAAGAACAAAGTTTTCATCATATATTCACCATTAAAGAGTTTACACATGAAGATCCTTACATTTACACACAAAGCTAATGATCATTTACATCTAACCTTGACAAAAGGAGGACTTAGCTACTCATTTTCATGGTAGCTTGGTCGACAAGTTTCGGAAGAAGGTTGATCAACATCCGAGTCGAATAATCGAGATTGGATGGGAATCCACCTTCTTTTTGTAAAAGATGGTTAAGAGATGAAGAGAAATGAAATTTAGGGCACAAAAGCTTCCAAGAACAATGCTGTAAAAATATCTAGAAAAAGTGCAAAAGTATGAAAAAACTAGGTATGGCTTCAAAAAGTGGCACTTGCTACTTATAGAGTTGTACTGGGCTGTCATGCTCGCTAGGCGAGCAGAATGGCTCGCCTAGCGAGGGTCTAATTGAGGCACATGAGGCACCTGCGCCCAGAGAAACAGTCTATCTCAGACTGTCATGTTCGCCTAGCGAACAAAACCTTCGCCTAGCGAAGGGCACGCTTCAACCCTCGCTCCAGTGAGGTTGAGAGGTTTGGCTACTGGAATCCTCGCTGGGAACTCGCTAGAGCCTCGCCTAGCGAGTGAGTGTTGGCTGCGCTTTTCACCAAGTCTAGACGCGCTCGCTGCAACGTTCGCTGGAAGCTCGCCTAGCGAGTTTGGTCATGTTTGCCACTGTAAAATCCTGGAGCATTTCGCTGGACCCTCGCTAGACGCTCGCCTAGCGAGTGCTTCGCCACAGACCTCGCCTAGCGAGCAAGCTGATGAATGCTTGTTTTATTTGGTTCCTTTGCCAACTTTCTTGTGTCTTCATTTTCAATTATTTCATGCCTTCTTCCTGCACAATAACACACAAATCAAAGGTACCAAGATCGTTTATCAATGTGTTGCATTTCATCTAAAACAAAGGTGGTTTTGACAATTTAGCAAGGAAATGGAGTGAAAGATGCCCACATATGATAGCTCAAATAAGCACTTTTGGGCATCTAACAGAGGGCACAAGCTACCATTGAGAGAAGACTGTCCTCCAGTGAAGCGGAAACCGGTGCTGAAAAAAGATGATGAGATGAGAATGTGTGTGGACTACTAAGATACGAGTAGAGCGGATCTGAAAGATGATCACATTGATGTGTGGGTAGATAATGCCGCTCAGTTCTCAGTGATTTCCTTCATGGATGGCTTTTTGACCAAGGTCAAATTGAATTGTTGCCAGATGATATGAAGTAAATAATGTCCATCACACCAAGGGGCACATTTCTTGTTATAAGATGGTGTCATCAGGCCGGTGTCACGTATCGAAGGTCAAGGGTGACTTTGTTTCATGATATGATTCATCGTGGAATCAAATGCCATGTTGATGACATGATGGCAAAGTCCCAAGCAGAAGTGGGGCATCTGGGGAATCCGGGGCAAGTTGTTTGACCGGGTTGAGACAACTCAGACGGATATTGAGTCCGAATCAGTGCACTTGTGGAGTGCTGTCCGGTAAGTTGTCGAGGCTTATTAGGAACTAAAGAGGAATCGAGGTCGATCCTGCAAAAAAAAAAGAGAGAGAAAAAAAAAAGAAAAAAAGAGAAGGAAAAAAAAAGGAAAAGAAAAGTAATGCAAGAAATGCCTGAACCGAAAAAGAAGAGATCAAACGGTCAGGTAGGATAATGACTGCCAAGGGGCATAGAAAGGCAAAAGGATAAGTTGCAGGAACCTCTGATTCTGATGCTTCCCGTGAAGGGACGGTCGTTAATCTGGTACTTGACAGTCCTCAAGGGGTCTATGAGGTGTGCTGGGTCAGCATGACGAGTCTTGTCGAAAAGAGCATGCAATTCACCTAAGCAAAAAGTTTATCGACTGTGAAACCATACACTCACTGCTCGAAAAAACTTGATGTACTTTGGCATAGGCTGCTCGCCGACTGAGACAGTATGCTAGTTCATACCACTTTGTGGATGTCCAAGATGGATCTGGTCAAGTATGTGCTTGAGGAGCTAGCATCGACTGGATGGGTTGCGACATGGAAAATAATTCTGATTAATTCATGATATACAGTAACCCATTGAGGATCATCAACCGAGGAAGTTTGAGTTCCCTGATGAGGACATCTCGAGGTCCTCAAATCGAAAGATTGCGAGGGACCGATCCCGGAGGAGGGGCCTGACCCTGAATTTGAACGGATTCTGATGTCTGATGGGGAAGTTAAGGTGAATGAGTTAGTGTTGCTTTGGTTACGCCAAAGGGATCCCACGTTCCTTTCATTGACGATGGTGGCTGAGTACGAAGTTGGTATCCTGGGTATTGTACTTCGATGCGTGCATCTACTAGGGCAACGCCTTTCTCACTCAGGTATGAGATGAAAGTTGTACTACCATTTGAGACCCAGGTTTCGTCATGGAGAGTCCTGTCGGACGTAGAATTGAAAAAGGCTGGGTGGATAGGGACTCGGTATGACGCGTTGAGCCTGACTGAGTAAAAGGGTTGACAGTTACTTATCGTAGGGCAGTTGTACCCGGTGAGTGAAGCGTGTTGTGGAATGAAAAGTGTGACCTCGTGCGTATTACGTGGAAGAGTTATTGTTGAAAAGGATCCTTCCTCCGCAAGACGATCGTGGGGCAAAATGGATAAACAGTATGAATGTCCATTCGTGGTTAAGAAGGTTGTCTCTAAACCGAGCCTTGTTGTTGACGACCACGGATGATAAAGATTTTCCATCCCCTGGGAATGCGGACGCAGTTAAAAGATACTTCGTAAAAGAGACTCGCTGGACAAAAAGAATAAAAGAGTCTAGGCAAAAAAGGGCATCCCGGCGAACCGAAAAAAAAAAGAGAAAAGGTTCGGGCAAAAGTTAGGGATATAAAAAAGGAAAAAACTGTACACCCGGCAAGTTGAAAACCCCACGAGGGCGACTTAGGCAAAAAAGGGTATCCCGGTGGACTGAAACCCGAAAGGGCGGTCCAGGCAAAAGAGGGAATGAAACGAACAATTGCGTCCTGCATGATTGTTAGTGCTTTGGACATGACTTGGATAATCCGACAGAGATCGAGCAGAAGCGTCTTGTTCTGAAGGCAGAAAGTGCGGAGCGTCTTGAAGACATATGGGGTGTAACCGAGTTGGAGCCCGATGAGATCATGGTTTCACATTGCCATTAGGATAGATTTTTTCCTTTTGTGCGCAATCACCTCTTTTCAGGGTTTGCTTCCTGTGTGTTGCTCGGTTCTGAGCCAGTTTTTTTCAGTCAATAAATGTGTGTTCAATCAAATAATTTTGTTTTTGTCTTCATTACCGCTTTGATTACGAAAACATCCGTTTATTTTGATAACAATATTTGCATTTTTGAAACATGGAGATCCCTGCCGATGCATGCTTATAAGATTGAAATCTGGAAATCTTATTCGGAAGTTTGAGTGACCTAGGTGTTGAAATATGGGACACGCCTGGGGCACGCTTTTATCTAACGATCTCGTGTGCAGGTACTGTTAGATATCTTCATTCACTGGTAGGTTGTGATATGAACCCTTTTGAAAAATCCCTGCAGAGCCCGATCAGGGGCAAGGAATAGTAAAAGAACGGTGAAGGATTACGACAATGATCCTGGAGGGATAATCAAGAAGACTCTTCAAAGTCTGATGACTGGAAAGTTTGTATGAATCCCAGGAGTTCGATCTCCGTGGAGTGTGAAGAAATTAGGAATACAGGGTGATGAATCAGAAAAGTCCAGACGAGTCTGGGAGTTCTCAAAAGTGGAAAGTCAACACTGTGGGTGGATGATGAATGCCATTGTTCGACGAATCGATAGGTGTTCCGTGTCGAATAAGCCGTATCGTCCTAGTGGGTCTGAAAGTATTATTTCCCTAGCCGATTCAAGATCGGTGTCTTCTCAGCAAACCTGAAAGTTGCCACATTCCCCGGCAGGAATGTCGGGGGGCAGAATGTTTCTAAGGGTTGAGGGCGTTTCCCCGGCAGATATATTTCCAAGCGAGTATGGAAGCTATCAGAGCTATGTTCCCCTGCAGAGGTGTCTGTGGATAGTGCCTTCTATTCCCCAACAGCCTTAGAAATGGGCTGAATTCCCAACTGAGTGCCCAGCAGGTGTTTCCCCAGTTGAGCTCCCCACTGAGGTGGAAGGATGTTGTATCCCCAGCGAAGTAAGTCGGTTCCCCCAGTGGAGTATATCCTTTCCCCAGCAGTCTGGTTGGAAGTTATTATCCCCAGCGGGGTTGTGAGACCATCTTCCCCAGCAGGGTTGTGGATGTCTCTCCAGTATGGTGTATTATTTTCCCCAACAGAGTTGTTTTCCCCACTGGAGTTATGTTCTCCTCAGCAGAGTGGTGTGGACCTTCCCTCAGTAGGGTTTGGCGTGCCTGTTCCCGTCAGGATTGTGAAGTTTTTTCCCAGCAGATCTCCCGAGCAGAGATTTGTGTTGGTGATTTTCCTCAGCAAGTTCCCCGAGTGGAGCGGGTTCAGTGAAATTTATCTCCAGCAAGGTTTATCCTACTTGTGGATTGACAACTCTTCCCCAGCGCAGTCGCCTCGATTAGTCCTCAGCAAAGTCGCTTTGATTGTTTCCCCGAGCGGAGTCCCCGAGCGGATTGGGTCCTATGAAGGATGTCCCCAGCGGAGTATATCCTTTCCCCAGCAGCGGTTCTATTTCTCCAGCATGAGTGAGAAGTCGGTGCTCTCCCCGCAGAGTATTCCTCAAGCAGAGTCTCCCCGCAGAATGGGAGTATCTGATCAGGTTGGCTCCCCAATGGAGTTCATCATTTTGCATTTGGCATATAGTGATCATTGCATCCTTAAATTGCGTAGCATTTCCATTCAGTATTGAGCATTACGCCATAGAAAAATTCAAACATATGCATTCATGTGTTGAAACCAATCAAACCATACCCTCGGCAGAGGCGGATCGTTGTTCAACATCTGTACGGGGCGTTTGCTACAGTTGCTCCTGACAGCATTCAGGATTGATACCCCCAGAGAGGTTTATTTCCTCATCCGTTGGTGAAAGGAAAGCTTGTTTCTCCCCAGTGAGACCCCCAGCAAGTGTTTAGCCTTGCCCTGACAATGTCATCCTGTGATACCGGTCAGTGTCGTGGTTATCCCCACATGAATCCTTTTGTTTGGTGTCCGTAAACATCATCTTTCGATGTTCGTAACATCCTTTGTATCTCTCCAGTTCATTCGTCAATGTCTGGTCGTCTTTCTTTGGTGTCGGTCAACACCATCTTTCGGTGTAAACATCGAGTCTTTCCCAGTCATTCGTTAATGTCTGGTCTTCTTTTGATGTCGGTAAACATCATCTTTCGATGTTCGTAACGTCGTTTTCCTTCCCCAGAAGATTTACCTCTCCGTTGGTTTCGATAAACGTTGAGTTTTTCCTATGTTCCGTTGACGTATAGTTGCTTGTTCCCCACAGATCATTTGGTAATGCCTGATGATTCCCCACAGATTCACCTTCTCCGTTGGTTTCGATAAACGTCGAGTTTTTCCTAGTCGTCCGTTGGCGCCTAGTTGTATCTTTCCCCTCAGTTCACCTCTCCGTTGGTTTCGATAAACGTCGAGTTTTTCCTAGTCGTCCGTTGGCGTCTAGTTGTACCCTTCCCTACAGGTCATCCGTTGATGTCCAATTTACCTCTCCGTTGGTTTCGATAAACGTCGAGTTTTTCCTAGTCATCCGTTGGCGCCTAGTTGTATCTTTCCCCTCAGTTCACCTCTCCGTTGGTTTCGATAAACGTCGAGTTTTTCCTAGTCGTCCGTTGGCGTCTAGTTGCACCCTTCCCCACAGGTCATCCTTTGATGTCCAATTTACCTCTCCGTTGGTTTCGATAAACGTCGAGTTTTTCCTAGTCGTCCGTTGGCGCCTAGTTGTATCTTTCCCCTCAGTTCACCTCTCCGATGGTTTCGATAAACGTCGAGTTTTTCCTAGTCGTCCGTTGGCGTCTAGTGTTACCCTTCCCCACAAATCATCCGTTGAGGTCCAATTTACCTCTCCGTTGGTTTCGATAAACGTCGAGTTTTTCCTAGTCGTCCGTTGGCGCCTAGTTGTATCTTTCCCCTCAGTTCACCTCTCCGTTGGTTTCGATAAACGTTGAGTTTTTCCTAGTCGTCCGTTGGCGTCTAGTTGTACCCTTCCCCACAGGTCATCTGTTGATGTCCAGTTTACCTCTCCGTTGGTTTTGATAAACGTCGAGTTTTTCCTGGTCGTCCCCAGTAGAGTTACCTCTCCGTTGGTTTTGGTAAACGTTGAGTTTTTCTCATTCGTTCATTGACGTTTGATTGCATATCCTATTCCCCAGTCATTCATTAATGTCTGGTTGATCCCCAGTAGAGTCGTCGATAAAACGTCCTACCTGGTCTCCTTCTCCGTTGGTGTCGATAAACGTCGAGCTTCTCCCGTTCGTCCGTTGATGTCTGGTCGAGTCTTCTCCTTCTCCGTTGGTGTCGATAAACGTCGAGCTTCTCCCTTTCGTCCGTTGACGTCTGGTCGAGTCTTCTCCTTCTCCGTTGGTGTCGATAAACGTCGAGCTTCTCCCTTTCGTCCGTTGACGTCTGGTCGAGTTTTCTCCTTCTCCGTTGGTGTCGATAAACGTCGAGCTTCTCCCGTTCGTCCGTTGACGTCTGGTCGAGTCCTCCCATTCATCCGTTGATGTCTGGTTACCTCTCCGTTGGTTTTGGTAAACGTTGAGTTTTTCTCACTACGTCCGCTGACGTATGGTTGTATTTCCCTTCCATTCATTCGTTAATGTCTGGTTACCTCTCCATTGGTTTCGATAAACGTCGAGTTTTTCCTAGTTGTCCGTTGGCATCTAGTTGTGATTTCTTTCCCCATTCATCGTCTTGTGATGTCTGGATGTGACTGTACCTTTGAGAAGAAAAAATCAAAATCCCCAGTAATAAATATCAGATCCCAGTGGACGTTTCTGTTGGTGGATCCCCGCATTGTGCAAATTTCTACGGTTCTTCGGTATTCAATCCCTGTTTACCCTGAAAGTCTGACAGTCGTTGCTCTCATCCGTTTGGGTTCCCAGTTGATTGAATAGGGGCAGCTGTAGCACCTCAAATTTGCACCTCCCATTTTGTACATTCATTTTCATGTTAGGTCATTAACATTAACATTGACCACTGCATAGCATTTCATTGTCCATTGCCCAAGTGCAAAATCATCAGTCAAGATTGGTCAGGAGATCCAGTCAAGCAAGTGCAATTCCTATTGAAGCAAAGCCCTAGGATGGGTTCATTGAGTTCATGTGACCTAGGGATCATTTTGAAGTGGTTTGGCCAAAGATTGGATGATCAAAGCTCGACAGTCAAGCTGAAATTCATCTGAAACCCTAGAAAGTCAACCAAAGTCAACTGTGCATGCAATCATGGATTTGAAGGTGGGAGATGGTTAGAGAGGTCTCATTCATGTCCATACAAGTCTCATTTGACATTTCAAACATCAACATTGAAGAATTTGAGGTCAGATGAAAAGTTTCCAAAAATAGTAAGTGACCTGTAATTTCAAATTGCCAAAAATGGAAAGGTCTTCTCCTCAAGTTTACACGTCCAAGCAAGCTTCAAATGTAATTTTGTCCAACATGAAAGTTGAAGATCTTGCTCTCACCTTTCCAAAAAGTCCAAGAACATGAATTTCTCATGTGTGGTTGAAAAATTATGATCAAATCATTGTCAATGGATTTTGAACTTCAAGCTTGGATAACTTTTGAACCAAATGGCCAAATCATGTGGTTCTTTTTGGAACATTTCACTTTTGATCTCTTCTATCCAATTCATGCATCACCATTCATCAAATCTCATCACAAAAATATTGCATTTTCCATGTGAATTGAATTTGAATTTTGGAGGGAAAAGTCTATTTTGAGAATTAAGCATTTTACACACTTCCAATCACTTGCATTTGATCTTAAACAGCATTTTGAGGTGAATTAACTCATAAAACGTGCACTGTGTAACACCCTTCTAAATACCCCAAATTATTATAATTAAAATAACAATATATATTCATCAGAGTAATTATGCCCCGAAGGGTGTCACACAGTCATTTCACCACAATTATCAAAATATCCTGTCATGCTCATTTCTTTAATCAAAATAAGATTCTTTGCATAAATCGCAGCGGAATCAATTCAACATCAATGTAAAACATGTACACAATACATGTCAATCATTCAACCACAGAAATCGAATTAATTAAAACATCCCCTCCCGATGTTACATCTATCAGAGCATGACCCATAAGAAACTACTCTAGACTCCAAGCATTAGCTTCTACTCAACTCATTTCTCGTTACCTGAAAAATAGGCGTAAGGGTGAGTTCCTCAATCAATATAATAAGCATTATAGAACAATATGTAATGCCAAGTAATTAACACATTAATTCACCCTAATCAGACTACGCATTCAGCAACGGCAGCATCCGTTCAAACATCATATTCAACAATAACATATAGCATATATATAATCTCAACCATACTCAACATCAACAACACAACACACAACACACATATAATACTGGAATACATCCATTCATATTATATGCCATACATTCATTATGCAATGAGACTCTATGCATGCGGTACCGACTATTTGTGAACATATAGTTCAACCTCACCGTCCAAATCCAGGCACGGCTACCAAGCTCACTAGTCCCACTCATTTGAGACATAGTGACTCACTCACTAATTCCTCACCATGGGAATTAGCTACCACCCCAAATGGGCCATGAAATGCACGCTAATCACCTAGCATGCAAACATCAACAACAACAATCAAATGATATACTCACTAATTCCTCACCATGGGAATTAGCTACCACCCCAAATGGGCCACAACATGCATGCTAATCACCTAGCAATGCAACATCAACAATAATCAAGAATAGACACATGCTCACACTCTAAGCCATAATACAGTCTATTCACAAACGTATACATTCACATCATCATGTATACCATCACACATTATCAACATAATTAATCACAAAAGCACATCATATCATGCCACATAATCACCCACAGTATTAGCCCGCTCTACTAATACCTATACCACTCAAAACAACGGGAAATGACCCCTACAACATCATATCTCAGCTAAGTACATCACTCGGCCTAAACAACCAAAACTGCACAACAACAGTTCAGGAAAATCCCAACTCTGCCCATACGCGTACTGTCCATGCCATACGCGTATTGCCCAAACCTGGCCAACTCCATACGCGTAATGCCTACTCTCTTACGCGTATTGCGCATTTCCTCGCCCAACTCATACGCGTACCACCTATCCCATACGCGTACGCTACGCGTAACAACTTCCCATTACGCGTACCAACAGAGACCAATTTACGTTCAAAATATCATCTTTTTCTCCCATACGCGTAAGGCCTCCTCCATACGCGTATCAGCCAGCTCATACGCGTATTGCCTAGTGCCATACGCGTATGACCAGAAACCAGAACTCTCAGATCTGCTATGGCTTTCTCTGTTACGAAACCTATCCGATCCAACCTTCCACAGTCCAAATTACACAAAATAATCGTCCATATCATCTACACAAATCATATCCTATTCATCTTCACCAATCCTAACATTATCTCTTCTAATTCCTACGAATTCTTTTCAATTATCATCCAATTTCATTATCCAATTTCATTCATCCAATATTTCACCATTTCATCATGCATCAATCAAATCAGAGATACAACCAATGGTTATCACTACCCAGTACATATTATCATATAATACCCTTTAACCGATGATAAACCCCCCTTACCTGAGTAAATCCGGCAGTCTCTGAGCTCCAAGCTTTCCCTTCCTTCAACCTTCGTTCTTTTGCTTTTTGCCCTTTCTGCCTCTTTTCCCTTTTCACGTGAAATTAACCTTTTTACCAAAAATGGGATTTTTCTAAATTCCAACTTATATATTATTCCAATAAATAATTATCCCAATAATTATTATTCCAAAATAATAATAATAGTTCAAATATTCTAATTAAATTAATAAACATATTATTAATTTAATTTAAATAAATACATATTATTATCGGGGTGTTACAACTCTCCCCCACTAAAAGAGTTTTCGTCCTCGAAAACATACCTCAAGCGAACAACTCTGGGTAAGACTCCTTCATCTTACTCTCCAGTTCCCAAGTCACGTTGCCACCTGCGGGTCCTCCCCAAGCTACCTTCACCAAGGCAATCTCTTTACCCCGCAACTGCTTCAACTCTCGATCCTCAATCCTCATAGGTGATGTTTCAACAGTCAGGTTATCTCTCACCTGTACATCATCTACTTGGACTACATGCGACGGATCATGAATGTATCTCCTCAACTGAGACACATGAAAAACCTCATGCAAATTTGCAAGCGACGGCGGTAAAGCGATACGATAGGCTACCTCCCCTATCCTCTCCAAAATCTGATAAGGACCAATAAATCGAGGTGTCAACTTCTTCGACTTCAAAGCTCGACCAACACCAGTTACCGGAGTAACACGAAGAAACACATGATCTCCCTCTTGGAACTCAAGTGACTTCCTCCTCTTATCATGATAACTCTTCTGACGACTCTGAGCAATTCTCATCTTCTCCTGAATCATCTTAATCTTTTCCGTAGTTTGTTGAACAATCTCCGGTCCAACCACAGCGCCCTCACCGGACTCATACCAACATAATGGTGTCCGACATCTCCTACCATACAAAGCTTCAAACGGTGCCATACCAATGCTCGAATGAAAACTATTGTTGTAGGTAAACTCAATCAAAGGTAAATAACAATCCCAAGCACCTCCCTTTTCCAAAACACAAGCTCTCAAAAGATCCTCTAGTGACTGAATAGTCCTCTCAGTCTGACCATCAGTCTGCGGATGATATGCAGAACTCAATCTCAGCTTAGTTCCCAAAGCCCTCTGCAAACCTTCCCAGAACTTCGATGTAAATCTAGGATCTCTGTCCGAAACAATACTCGACGGAATACCATGCAAACTTACAATCTTCTCAATATACAACTCGGCTAGCCTCTCTAACGGATAATCCATTCTGATCGGAATGAAATGAGCCGACTTTGTCAATCTGTCAACAATCACCCAAATAGCCTCAAAATTCTTACTTGTCCTCGGCAAACCAGAAACAAAATCCATACTGATACTATCCCACTTCCACTCTGGAATAGCCAACGGTTGCATTAGCCCAGACGGCTTCTGATGCTCAATCTTTGACTTCTGACAAGTCAAACAGGAATAAACAAAACTCGCAATTTCTCTTTTCATTCCCGGCCACCAAAATAGCTTTTTCAAATCATGGTACATCTTCGTAGCTCCAGGATGAATACTCAAGCCACTACGATGTCCCTCTTCAAGAATACTCTTCTTAAGTTCTGTAACCTCCGGAATACACACCCGATTACCAAATCTCAAAACACCATTCTCATCAACTCTGAATTCACCACCTTGACCTTGATTTACTAAAGTCAACTTATCAACCAAAAGCATATCGGATTTCTGACCCTCTCTGATCTCATCCAGAATATTACTCGTCAACTTCAACATCCCCAATTTAACACTATTGTGAGTACTCTCACACACCAAACTTAAATCTCTAAACTGCTCAATTAAATCCAACTCTTTAACCATTAACATAGACATATGTAAGGATTTCCGACTCAATGCATCAGCCACTACATTTGCTTTACCCGGATGGTAATTCAAACCAAAGTCATAATCCTTCAGAAATTCTAACCATCTTCTCTGTCTCATATTCAGCTCTCTCTGATCAAACAAATACTTCAAACTTTTATGGTCACTGAAAACTTCAAATCTTGATCCATACAAATAATGCCTCCACAACTTCAGAACAAATACCACAGCTGCCAACTCTAAATCATGCGTCGGATAGTTCCTCTCATGAACCCTCAGCTGTCTCGAAGCATAAGCTATAACCTGCTTATTCTGCATCAACACGCCACCCAAACCCAACAATGAAGCATCACAGTAAACCTCAAATGGTTCCGACGAACTCGGTAATATCAGAATAGGAGCAGTAGTCAACCTTCTCTTCAACTCTTGGAAACCTTCTTCACATTTTGAGTCCCAAACAAACGCTTGCCCCTTTCTAGTCAACATTGTCAACGGTAACGCCAACTTGGAAAATCCCTCAATGAACTTCCTATAATAACCAGCCAAACCAAGGAAACTTCGAATCTCCGCAACAGACTTCGGAGCTTCCCACTTAGATACCGCTTCTATCTTAGAAGGATCAACAGCAACACCACCTCTTGAAATCACATGACCAAGAAAGCTAACTTCTTCTAACCAAAATTCACATTTAGAGAGTTTAGCAAATAACTTCTTTTCTCGTAGAACTTCTAAAACCACTCTCAAATGCTCAGCATGCTCTTCTTCAGATTTCGAATACACCAAAATGTTATCAATAAACACCACAACAAACTGATCCAAGTACGGATGGAAAATCCTATTCATGTACTCCATAAATACTCCAGGCGCATTAGTCACACCAAAAGGCATTACAGAATACTCATAATGTCCATACCTTGTTCTGAAAGCAGTCTTCTGAATATCCTCAGTCTTCACACGTATCTGATGATATCCCGATCTCAAATCTATTTTGCTGAACACACTCGCACCAACCAACTGATCCATCAAATCATCAATCCTCGGCAAGGGATACCGATTCTTGATCGTCACTTTATTCAGTTGCCTGTAGTCCACACACAACCTCATAGTACCTTCTTTCTTCTTAACCAATAACACTGGTGCACCCCACGGTGACACACTCGGACGAATAAATTTCTTATCCAACAGATCTTCCAACTGACTCTTCAATTCGGCTAACTCAACAGCAGACATACGGTACGGAGCCATCGATATCGGTCTAGTACCAGGTACCAATTCAATCGAGAACTCAACTTCACGCTCTGGCGGTAACTCATTCACTTCTTCCGGAAACACATCAGGAAAATCACACACCACTGCTAGATCACGAGTCACTAGTTTATCTTTAGCCTCCAAAGTCGCTAACAGCATAAACAACTCTGCCCCATCTGCTACTTCCTCATTCACCTGCCTGGCTGATAGAAACAAACTCTTTCCTTCCTCAATCTCAGGGAATATCACTGTCTTATCAAAGCAGTTGATAGAAACTCGGTTAAACACCAACCAGTTCATACCCAGAATAACATCAATCTGCACTAGTGGAAGACACACAAGGTCTATCCCAAAGTCTCTACCGAAAATACTCAAGGGACAACTTAGACAAACTGAAGTAGTAGTTACTGAACCCTTCGCAGGAGTATCAATCACCATACTTCCAAACATCTTAGATATCTCTAACTTAAGTTTCACAGCGCAATCCAAAGATATAAAGGAATGAGTCGCACCTGTGTCAATAATAGCTACAAGAGGAAAGCCATTAATATAACACGTACCTCGGATCAAACGATCATCTGCAGAAGTCTCAGAACCTGATAAAGCAAAAACCTTGCCTCCTGACTGATTCTCTTTCTTTGGCTTTGGACACTGTGGACTGATATGACCCAACTCTCCACAGTTGAAACAAGTCACAGTCTTCAACCGGCAATCTGCAGCTAAATGACCACCTTTTCCACATTTGAAACACTTCTTCTCATTACTGGTACACTCATGGATACGATGTCCAGCCTGACCACATCTGTAACACTTAACAGGAGCACTAGAATCTCCCCCACTAGTCCTCTTCGTCCCACTTTGCCTCTGAAAACCGTTGCCAGCTGCATACGGTTTTCCACGATCCATCTGATTCTTGCCTCTCCTATCAACTCTCTGCTGATAGCTCTCAGCTCTTGCCTTGGAATCCTGTTCGAAAATCCTGCAACAGTCAACCAAATCAGAAAACACTCTAATCCTCTGATATCCAATCGCCTGCTTGATCTCGGGACGCAACCCGTTCTCAAACTTCACACACTTGGAAAATTCCCCAGCAGCCTCAGCATAGGGAGTATAATACTTAGACAACTCTGTGAACTTAGCAGCATACTCCGTAACAGACCGGTTACCCTGCTTCAATTCCAAGAACTCTATCTCTTTCTTTCCTCTGACATCTTCGGGAAAATACTTCCTCAGAAATCTCTCTCTGAATACAGCCCAAGTAATCTCAGCATCTCCAGCAGCTTCCAACTCAGTGCGGATAGCAACCCACCAATCATCAGCTTCTTCTGA
Organism: Lathyrus oleraceus; assembly: GCF_024323335.1. Taxonomy (NCBI): domain Eukaryota; kingdom Viridiplantae; phylum Streptophyta; class Magnoliopsida; order Fabales; family Fabaceae; genus Lathyrus; species Lathyrus oleraceus. The sequence goes on along the minus strand of NC_066581.1, from coordinate 50,485,000 downwards.
CAGCATATGTGTACCGAACCTGACCTTCTGGTTATCAGCACACTCAGTTACTCTGAAGATCCTCTCTATCTCCTTCAGCCACTTCTGAGCACCATCTGGATCGTATGCTCCTTTGAACATTGGAGGATTGTTCTTCTGGAACTCACTCAACTGACGAGCAGCTCCCATTCCCACAACATTTGGATTCCCTCCAAGTACTCCAGCTAGCATACCCAGAGCCTCAGCAATCGCAGCATCATCTCTACCTCTTCCAGCCATCTCTATTCTGAAAACCCAACAACTAAAACAAATAAGTACTGATAGGGTTACACAACACCTATCCCGTACAGGGGAAACAGAAAAATTACGACTCGACTCGACCGACTATGCTCTGATACCACTAATGTAACACCCTTCTAAATACCCCAAATTATTATAATTAAAATAACAATATATATTCATCAGAGTAATTATGCCCCGAAGGGTGTCACACAGTCATTTCACCACAATTATCAAAATATCCTGTCATGCTCATTTCTTTAATCAAAATAAGATTCTTTGCATAAATCGCAGCGGAATCAATTCAACATCAATGTAAAACATGTACACAATACATGTCAATCATTCAACCACAGAAATCGAATTAATTAAAACATCCCCTCCCGATGTTACATCTATCAGAGCATGACCCATAAGAAACTACTCTAGACTCCAAGCATTAGCTTCTACTCAACTCATTTCTCGTTACCTGAAAAATAGGCGTAAGGGTGAGTTCCTCAATCAATATAATAAGCATTATAGAACAATATGTAATGCCAAGTAATTAACACATTAATTCACCCTAATCAGACTACGCATTCAGCAACGGCAGCATCCGTTCAAACATCATATTCAACAATAACATATAGCATATATATAATCTCAACCATACTCAACATCAACAACACAACACACAACACACATATAATACTGGAATACATCCATTCATATTATATGCCATACATTCATTATGCAATGAGACTCTATGCATGCGGTACCGACTATTTGTGAACATATAGTTCAACCTCACCGTCCAAATCCAGGCACGGCTACCAAGCTCACTAGTCCCACTCATTTGAGACATAGTGACTCACTCACTAATTCCTCACCATGGGAATTAGCTACCACCCCAAATGGGCCATGAAATGCACGCTAATCACCTAGCATGCAAACATCAACAACAACAATCAAATGATATACTCACTAATTCCTCACCATGGGAATTAGCTACCACCCCAAATGGGCCACAACATGCATGCTAATCACCTAGCAATGCAACATCAACAATAATCAAGAATAGACACATGCTCACACTCTAAGCCATAATACAGTCTATTCACAAACGTATACATTCACATCATCATGTATACCATCACACATTATCAACATAATTAATCACAAAAGCACATCATATCATGCCACATAATCACCCACAGTATTAGCCCGCTCTACTAATACCTATACCACTCAAAACAACGGGAAATGACCCCTACAACATCATATCTCAGCTAAGTACATCACTCGGCCTAAACAACCAAAAACTGCACAACAACAGTTCAGGAAAATCCCAACTCTGCCCATATGCGTACTGTCCATGCCATACGCGTATTGCCCAAACCTGGCCAACTCCATACGCGTAATGCCTACTCTCTTACGCGTATTGCGCATTTCCTCGCCCAACTCATACGCGTACCACCTATCCCATACGCGTACGCTACGCGTAACAACTTCCCATTACGCGTACCAACAGAGACCAATTTACGTTCAAAATATCATCTTTTTCTCCCATACGCGTAAGGCCTCCTCCATACGCGTATCAGCCAGCTCATACGCGTATTGCCTAGTGCCATACGCGTATGACCAGAAACCAGAACTCTCAGATCTGCTATGGCTTTCTCTGTTACGAAACCTATCCGATCCAACCTTCCACAGTCCAAATTACACAAAATAATCGTCCATATCATCTACACAAATCATATCCTATTCATCTTCACCAATCCTAACATTATCTCTTCTAATTCCTACGAATTCTTTTCAATTATCATCCAATTTCATTATCCAATTTCATTCATCCAATATTTCACCATTTCATCATGCATCAATCAAATCAGAGATACAACCAATGGTTATCACTACCCAGTACATATTATCATATAATACCCTTTAACCGATGATAAACCCCCCTTACCTGAGTAAATCCGGCAGTCTCTGAGCTCCAAGCTTTCCCTTCCTTCAACCTTCGTTCTTTTGCTTTTTGCCCTTTCTGCCTCTTTTCCCTTTTCACGTGAAATTAACCTTTTTACCAAAAATGGGATTTTTCTAAATTCCAACTTATATATTATTCCAATAAATAATTATCCCAATAATTATTATTCCAAAATAATAATAATAGTTCAAATATTCTAATTAAATTAATAAACATATTATTAATTTAATTTAAATAAATACATATTATTATCGGGGTGTTACACACTGTAGCAGCATTCCCATGCACATAGGGTGTTTTGACCAAATTCGCACATACACTTGGTTTGAGCTTAATACATTTGCATTTGCCTAATCATGATTAAGAAGATCATTAGCACACCATATATATTGCAAAGCCTAACAGAATTTGGATTAACAACTTCAGAATTTCAGATCTAAAATTTTTCATCTCAATTTTCTCTCAACCTTTCATCGATTTTCTTCATCTTTTTTGCTTTGTTCTTGGTTTGTGCATCATCCACAAGTATTGTTGAAGTGAATTGGAGCAAGATCCTGCAGAATACAAGCCAAATCGTGGACTGTTGAACATTGCATCTCCCATGGCAGTTGAAGATTCCATCGTGATCAAGCATTATTGAGCTGAAATCTTTCATTCATTCATTCATTCAAGCTTGGTAGAGCATCTGTTTCACACTTCCAGGCCTTGAATCGAGCAAACCAACTTCTGCATCTTCATTGAGGTAAGAATTCGATGCTCATGATTCTTGAAATTATTAGATGCATCTTGTAGATCTTTGAACATAGGTGATGATGAACTTTAGATCGTGGAAAACCATGCAATATTGAAGTAGTTATGTGGATTTGAATTTTGGTTGATGAAACTTTCTTTGATCGATTCTTTTGACATATTTAGAATCAGATGAAATCAATGCTGGATATGTGATATGTGTTAGAAGATGAATCGAATGGTATATGTATGATGAATTTCTGTGATGTTTGGATCATGATGATGATGAACATGATGAACACGTGAAGAACCCTAGCTTTTTTATTTCCAGATCGTATTTGATCTTGTTCACTGCTGTTTGCATGCGTTTTTTCTGTTTTTCATCCATGCACCAGTCATGCTACGCCACGTCACTTAATGAAATGACGCGTTTCATTAAGTGAGCGCCTCAATTTAAATTATGCAGCGGATCGATTCCTGGCTCAAGCATTCTCATATTATGCTTCACATTTTAATTCCTTTATGCTTCACATGCTCATATGCTTGATTTCACATGTTTTTATTTTTTTCTCCTCATTAAAAATTTCATAACTCCAAAAATATTTGTCCAATCAACATGAGATTTTTTCCATTGTTTTCCTCAAGATCTCTACTATTTTATGGGGATTTTTCCAAAAATTGTGCACGCCTGGATTTTTATTTTGGCTAAGGAATGTTCATACATGTGTTTTGTTGCACCTTGCTTGCCATTTTGATTGTGAAATGATGATGGTTGATCCAGTGCTTCTGAAAATTTACATGCATAATCTAGACACTTTGATTGATCTTTTGGCTTTGAGTTTGTATTTTTAGCATGCTTGGTTGTTGAGATATGACCTGATCATTGGAGGTGTGACAATGTGTGTCACACCATTTCTTGTCCAATTTGCTGATTTTATTTACCATGCCAAATAAATGTCAAATGATCTGAACTTTTGCATGTTGATTCTTCTGGATGTTAGGATTGAGTATGAATTTTTGTATAATTTTTGAGTGCATTTCCAATTTGTTTGAGATTTTCATCTCTGTTTGACCATTTGTGGACTTTTTGTGAGTCATGATCTTATATGATTTGTGAAATTCTTGATGTTTACTGGATGAACCTAAAATTTTGCACATGTGTTTTAGACACTTTGAAGTTTGCCATGGATTTGGTTTGAACCATTTATCATGTGTAGATTCTGTTTTATGCTTGCTTGAAGTTGATGTATGGTTTTGTGCCCTCATTGAGCTTGTTTTGCCTTGCCTTGCCTTATGGATTTTATTTGACATGCTTCCACTTGTCCAAATGACTTGAATTTTGGTGTGATGATCATGTGATGGATGCTGTTTAGTCATGATTTTTTTTGGTATTTATTGAATTGCTTTTATTTGTTGATGTGGATTGGATCATTCTGTTTGCCTCTATGAGCTTTGAATTTGCATGCTTTGCACTAAATGCTTTATGAAATGAAATTGGTTGATGATATGGATATGAGACCACTTGGATGTTGTTCTTATTTGATTAAGCTTGATTCATGCCAATTTTCATGTTCTGTTTTGGTTTATTGCTCACTCTTTGACCCTAGGCTTTGTCCTAGTGGTTTGCCTTTCATATTTGAGCTTTGTTTCAGGATAATAAGCATATGGCCTTGAGGAGTGTGACTCATTTGCTCATTTGGATTGATGTTTTGATTGATGTTGACTAATATTGATTGGTTTTGTAGGTTGCTTTAGCTCCTTTGAGTTGAGCTTGTGCTTTGCTTGATGCTTGTCTGTTTGACTTTGTACATTTGACTGTTGACTTTTAGTCTGTCTGTTTGACCTTTTGAGTTGTGTATTGACTGTGTTGGATTGTTTTCAAGTACTTTAGTTGCTATAGTTCATTGTGAACTTTATTTTGCTTTGCTTGATAGCTTGAGCATTGAGGTATAATGTCTCTAACTCCATGTAGTCTGGAAGACCTGGCCTGTTACTTGGCCAGACACCTGTCTGAAGTCCTCCTTAAGAGGCAATGCTTGTGATTGTTTATTTTTGTTCCCAAGCAGGAAAAGACCTTTGATAAGGCAATTGGAAGATACAAGAGATGTGCAATCCATCTCCTGCTATTCAGTTGAGTCATCCCTTTGCTCACACACCTGGTGTTGATGCATTGTGGATATTAACCCAAGATCCATGTTGAGTCAGTCATATGTGTAAAAGGGTTCCCATTTTCTGAACCCACACATTCTTTTGTCTAAAGCTCTCCCAGGCCAGGGATAAGAGCTGTGAGGCACACCCCTCACTTCCTATTTCATCTGCTTCACCCTAACTCTCAATGTTAGAGTTAAGAGCTAACATCACCTGATTACAGATGGCTTGTGTTTCACAGCCTAACCCTTGTGTGAGCCCACTTTGTTTGTATATAGTGTGTGCTATTTGTGTGATTGCTTTGCCTGTGCAAGTTAGATAGCAACCTTAACTTAGGGATGATTTGCATGATAACATCTAGGCTCGAGTCGTAGTCTCCCTAGTTGTGTCTCCCTTTGTATCTGGTTAGGCTAGTCCCGTGTCCCTGCATAGGGGAACTACGTCACCCTGATCCTCATACCAGATGAGGTACGTAGGCAGGAGATGAGCAGATCTCTCCGGGCGCCCTTTTTGTTTTGTCTTGTGTGTGTTAGGAGATGGATGTAAGACCAGCGATTGGCATTCTGTATCCTCTTGTTGTGTGCTTGGAGTCCGATGTAAGTCCAGCGATTGGAATTTGGTTTCCAGTGTGGGTGTGTTTGGTTCGGAGTCTGATGTAAGTCCAGCGATTGGCATTCGGTTTCCATGTTTGCCTGTTTGTGTGGAGGTTGACGTAAGCCCAGCGATTGGCAGTCGGTTTCCTGTGTGGTTTTGTTTGGCGTGCGTTAGCCGAGCTACGAATGCTCTGATTCTTCTTAGTCCAAGAAGATACGTATGCATAGGATGCGACATCCTAGCGAGCATGTTTTCCCTAGTCCGAAGTACGTCGACTCTGATGTCTATGCCTGATAGACTACGTAGGCCCAGGATGCGATATCCTGCCGAGTCAGTTTCGTTTGTTTTCTTGTGTCTCTTTCAGCCAGTGTTTGTTTGTTTGTGAGCAGTATTTTAGCAACCATATTCCTTCCTTTTGTGCGTGGATCCCGTCGAGTACGACGGATGCGTAGGGGTGCTAATACCTTCCCTTCGCATAACCGACTCCCGATCCCATTCTCTTTGGTCGCGAGACCATGTCTTTCCCAGGTTTACTTCGAGCGTTTCCTTTCCCTCTTTTGGGATAAATAACGCACGGTGGCGGCTCTGTTGTTCTGTTTTCCCGCCGGTTTTTCGCGTAATGCGACACCTATGATCAAGAAGCAATGGGTTCCTAAGACTAATGTTACAAGTCTAATAGCTCACATTCCCCTCAGAGTCTCAGCCACAGAAGAGTGGTATTTTGATAGTGGATGTTCCAGACACATGACTGGAAACCAAGACCTGCTAACTGACCTACAACATCATACCATAAGCCATGTAACCTTTGGAGATGGAGCAGAAGGTGAAATCAAGGGAACAGGTATGCTTGATTGTCTTGGAGTTCCTGAACTTGACAAGGTTCTACTTGTTAAGGGCTTGACTGCAAATCTAATAAGCATCAGTTAACTATGTGATCAAGGTCTGAATGTTAACTTCACCAAAACTGAATGTCTAATTTTTAACAAAGATAGTGAAGTGATTATGAAAGGAATCAGGACCAAAGACAACTGCTACATGTGGAGCTCTCAAAAATATTATTTCTTAAAGTGTTCCTATGTCAAAGAGGAAGGGATGAAGATGAGGTTAGATGCTAGAAGAACCCTCAAGAGTGATGAAAGACAAGTCTGTGGGAAATGTCAGACAAGGATGTCACACCAGAAGCTCAGACCTAACCCCACTTTCATAAGAGAAAAGGTTATGATGGCTCAAACAACTGAGAGGTTAGATCAAATAGGTGGACATGTGACCAGTCATAGGCAGCTTGGAACTGGAGAGAGCATTGTTGGAACTAGGTCACAAGGGACTATATGTTTATCTCAAAGCAAAAATGCCAAGAACAATGTGGAGAAGATTGAGATGGAGAGTGAAAGGACTCTTGCTCCTACACAATTGAAAGATAAAAATGGGGTTGATGATGAAAATATATCAGAAGAAAGCAGCTGTTCTCAACTAAGTTGGATGGAACTACTAATAATTGCACACAATGTCACACACGATGTCATGACATTGAATCATGACAACCTGGATATTGCAACAATGTCCAAAAATCATAGTCAACACAGTTGGACTAAGTGCTTTGTGTGGTGTCAACACTCTATTAGAAAATGTGTAAAAGATAAATTCATAAGTCTAAAGCATGAAATGCAATCAGCTGACAAGTTTGCAAGGGATAATCAATTTGAATATGTAAGAGGGAAATTAGGGACTTGGATTCTTGAGAAAATATGGCAATTAATATGGAGTGGAAAAGGTAACAAAAATATTGTCTGCCCAATTAAAAGAAAGAGCCACATTAATAATGGATCATTCCCTAGTATTGGAAACAGTATCTATGCCATTTGCACGCTCTACCTGAACACAACTTTTTCCATCTTCATCAAACTACTCAGAGAACCTCTGCTAGGGCAAAGAAATTTCCTTCAAAAGTTCAACAACATGTCTTAACATCCATCATCATCTAGCTCAAAACCCTCTCATCATACAAGAACTCCCTCCATGGAGTTTCTAGATGAAGATTTGATGGACGTGACTCCTCTGTGTATAATACCAGGTGACACCCCAGGCCCCTCTTCCATGGCTGGAACTAAGCAATGTAACATTCCTGAAAACTCTCATAATAAAAAGGACATGTACTTTACTGATCATACCATAAGAAACCTAGTTACTAGGATTCTGAACGAAGAACATGGAGTCAAGGATATTTTTACCCCTCTGTCCAGAAGGGACCCCTCTCCTGAGGTGGAAACCCAAGCTGAGAAAGATGATGACTCATCTAAGACAGAAAAGGAAGTAGCTGCTGAGGGATTATGTTCTCTTGGAAAAAATTTACCTAGCAAGAAACCAGCTAACATGTCTCCTGATACTGCTGAGGATAATATTGATTTGGAGGAAGAGAGTTCAGAGGAAGAGGATGACACTTAGATTCACCATGTGAAACCAAGTGCTGCTAGGAAATTGAAGACTAGGAAAGGAAAAATTGTGGCTGAAATGATGACATCCAGGACTAGGAAGAAGATTGCTGGTATAGGACCCTCAAAATCATGGAGCAAATTTGAGGTTAAGAAGAGGAAAGAAAGTGAGAGTTCTGACTCTGATGAGGATGTCGAAGACGATGTCCCAGACATCTCCCCTACAAAAAGGCAGGCTATTAAGAAGTGTCCAGGCAAAGTTGCAGTTGTACACTTAGACAACATCTCTTTTCACTTAGAAGACGGTGCTGCAAAATGGAAGGTTGTCATTCAAAGGAGGGTATCGGTTGAAAGAGAGCTGGGAAAAGAGGCTGTTGAAGTAAAGGAAGTCATGGATTTAATCAAGAATGTTGGATTGATGAAGACTGTGGTTTCTCTGCCCCAATGCTATGAGGGGTTGGTAAAAGAATTTGTTGTAAATATCCCTGAGGAAATTTCTGAAAGGAGCAGCAGGGAATTTTGCAAAGTTTTTGTAAGAGGTAGGTGTGTGAAATTCTCACCAACCATCATCAACAATTCCTAGGGAGAGGAACTGATGGATGAGTGGATCTAAAGACTACAGACAATGAGGTCTGTAGGATTATTACAGCTGGCCAAGTTAAGGAATGGCCTAGTAGAAATCACCTATCAGCTAGCAAGCTAATTGTCAAATATGTCATCTTGCACAAGATTGGTTCAGCTAATTGGGTACCTACTAATCATATCTCTACCATCTCCATTAGTCTTGGAAGAATCATTCATGCAATTGGAACCAGGATTAAATATGATTTTTGAAAGTTTATGTTTGACCAAATTATCAGACATGCCTCCACAAATGTTGTGAAGCTGCCCATTGCCTTCCCATCCATTATTTGTGGTATTATCTTGAGTCAACAACCAGGCATACTCAATGCAAATGACATTCCAAGCAGAAGAAAGCCCCCTCTATCCATTCATTATAAGCTGTTTGAGGGAAGTCATGTCAATGATGTTGTCATGACATCTGTCAGAAAGGAGCCTGCATATCAAGGGAGTTTAATTGATCAGTTGAAGGAAATCTGCAAAGAACTGGAGAATGGTAGTAGGGTTGCCAAAGAAAGAAAAGAGGCGTTGGAGGATCTTATTAGTGGCCTAGAGAAGGAAGAAATGGAGAAGGCTGGTAAGAATTCAGATGCAAAAGCCCAATCCAGTGGCAGCTCTGAAAGCTCTGAAGGCTCTGAAGGTGAAGGTGATACTTCTTCCTCTGATTGATGGTTCCCCTTTTGTGTTGAAGACTGAAGATTGGGTGAGGTGTGCTGTGAAGATTGATGTCTTGGAAGTTGTTCTGTTGTTTGGATGCTGAAGTTTTATTGTTTTTTTTGAAAATGTGTATTTTTGTGGCAGTCCTCATTGATGCCTGTTTGTAATATTTTGGGCTCTTAATGAGTTCCATGGATTTGTTCATTATCTCAGCTATCACAGCTGTGTATGATGATGGTTTATATCTCCTAAAAAATTAGGTTTTAACATTTTTAATGTTATAACATCTGTGCTGACATTCTCTGCTAGGCTAATTGACATTTATTTTGTCTAATTGGTCACCTTTGGTCAATTTTGACTAAAAAGGGGGAGAAGTATTTATGTGGAGCTGGAGCTGTGAGGAGGTGTATGTGGATGGACAGAAGGACAACTATTATTGAAGGAGATGTGAAAAACATTCATGTGGCTGGACAAAAGGACAACTATTATTGAAGGAGATGTGCTTGTTGTTAAAAACAGAATGTTGTGCTGTTAACAGATGTCTGAAGGGGATGTTTGATGTGGTGCACAGGTGTTGATGTTGAAGCAGATGTCAGAATGACATTCTGATTGTTACAGGTGTTGTGGTTACAGGTGTTGTTATTTTCATGGAGATGAATGCACAGATTTAGGGGGAGAAGGAGTACCCTTGTGCATTTGTGTGTCTTACTAGTTGCATCCATAACTAGTAATTCTGTTTTTGTTGCACAGATTTAGGGGGAGGAGAAGTACCCTTGTGCATGTGTGTACTACTAGTAACTATAGTTAGTAATTGTGTTGCTTCTGCTGCTGATTAAACTACTGTTATGTTGTTTAACTACTGATAGTTTACCTTGTGAACAAAAAGGACAAATATATGTTTTAGCCAAAATTTGCCAAAGGGGGAGTTTGTTGATTCTAAGTGTTGGCAACAATTTTGGTAAAACAAAGAGTGCTCATAAGATGTTATGTGTGATGTCTTAACATGAGATATCCTATGTACCTGCTGGAGCTTAAGGAACATAATCATGCAGGATTGTTTCAGAATGTCATACACAAGGTCATGGCATCTGATATGTTTGTACCTGCTGAAGTTTAAATGAAAGACATGTTCATGCAGGATTGTTTCAAGATGTCATACACAAGGTCATGGCATCTGATATGGTTGTACCTGTTGGAAGTTATAAATGGAATTATGGAATTATGCAGGATTGTTCCAGGATGTCAGACCCGATGTCATGACATCCTGTACACAGAACATTCAGTATGAATGTCTGGTGTTTTGTGATTGCACAATTAATGGCAATCTATGTATGATTGAAGATCTGATTTGCAGGCGCATTCAATCATGGATTACAACCTGATTTACTTATTTTCCAAGGAGATCTATCCAGCTTTTATAAGAAGATTTGATTGGAAAATAGATTTAGGGTTTTCAAGATGTCCAAGCCCAGCTGAAAGCTTCTATAAAAAGGGACTTAGAAAAACTGTTTTACAACACAACCAATACTGAGCGAAATATAGAGAGAGAGCTAGGGTTTGTGTCTGTTTAGTCGTAAGACTTGTAAGCCATTCAAGTCATCTTTTGATGATTGAATTGGACTGATTTGTGGTTGTAATTTGTCACTCTAAAGCTGTTAAGCAAGAGTGTGTGTCTACTTGATCAAAGCTATGAAGCAAGATCAAGTGTGTGTCTTCTTGATCAAAGCTGTGAAGCAAGATCAAGAGTGTGTCTTCTTGATTGAAACTGTGAAGTAAAATCAAGAGTGTGTTATTGAAAAGTGTTTTCTTTTCTCAAGGGATTGTTGTTTAAAATCACAGGTGTGATTGTAGGGAAGTGAGTGGGTTCTCATATCTAAGAGTGCTTAGGTAGAAATTGCACGGGTAGAGATTAGGTGAGAAAGACAGTAACTTGTTGAAGTGTACGGAGAGTCTTTGAACTAATTCTATTTTAGTGAATTTCCTTCCTGGCTTGGTAGCCCCCAGATGTAGGTGAGTTGCACCGAACTGGGTTAACAATTGCTTGTGTCTTTTGATTTACCATTCTGTATCTCTATCTTGTTTGTGTTAACAAATATTAGTGTCGTGACATTACATTCGACATCTTATATCTGATACCAGAATTTCAATCGATTATCTACCTTCGATCATAAATCATTCACCTAGTGACATATCGTTTCTTTGAAACCAAAACACAGTTTTCTTTGGATATCCATATACACCCTTTTAGGATGATATATAGACAGTCCACATTTGTGCCTAGAGTTGTTTGTATTGTCCCCAGACATTTAATTCTTCTTTTTCAACTCAATTATACAAGGATACGGTACTATAGGCTCTCACTTATGGTTCGTGCCACCTTCCCTATATGGTGCAAATTCCATTTTCCCTATGGATACCGATGTATATCTAACCTTTGATTTCAAAGTATACCTCTTCAGTCACTTGTTACCAAATTCTCCAATTTTGTGACTTTGATCACTTCATTCCATTCATCTCCATGATGCATTCATTATTCTACATTCATTCACTCCATGTGATATACCCTTTTTTAAAGCCAATTACATTATACCTTTGTGTTCCATCTTGTACCTCTTTGTAAACCGAGAGTTGTTGTGCTGTGAAACCAAACACTTAATTCCTTTCTTTTTCGGTTGTTCCAATACAATGCCACCATGTCTTAAACCCCTCACTTGTTGGTTCATACCAGTTTAACTCTTGAGTTTACGTTTTCACCCCTCATTTGAGTTCAAATAACATAATCCTTTGGTTTAGGCCATACTCTGATCACAATTCTTTCATCTCCCACCACTAGTTCTTGGAACTACGGAGCTCTGAATTCCTCATTACACTATGAGGATACGTAGGCATGAGGGCCCCAATCCTCACCAAGCACTTTATCTATTTTCTTTCCTTTTTCCATTCATTTGGGAGTAATCTTTAGATATAACATCTATTCGAGCGAGAATAATCAAAACGAATCCCATGGAATACCATGGATGTTAGGGTTGCTAATAGCTTCCCTTTGCATGATCGACTTCCTTACCCAGCACATCTCTTTCCCCCGAGTTTTATTGATGTTTTCCCCTTCCTTCGGGAATGAATAAATTTCGATGGTGACTTTGTTGTATGTTCGAGCGTGTGATATGTTCGAGTATATTTCCGCTAGCTTCAACACCAAAAAGAGATTTCGAACAAACTGATCTCGAACCAAGACATATTTTACACAAGATGACCACGAACTAAACTGAGATTTTTATCGGCTTGATCTCGAACCTACTGAGATTTTACACCGGATTGAATTAAGAAACCTAGAGAGATTTTATACCAAGCCAGATCATGAATCAATAGAGGTTTTAATCGGATTGCACTCAATAGATTACATAGATTTTTTTTTATTAATTTTAATAAAAATATTTTTCATGTTATGATAGTTAATAAAACTCAGATTATAAAATAGATTTTTTATTTTCTCATCTTTAAAATCTATTTTTAAAAACTAGTTAATTAAATTAGTATTTTTATTTTTCCATTTCTAAAACTGTTTTGAAAAGTTATGTTACCAAACAAATTTTTTAGTTATACTCTTCAAAAAAATTATTTTTTAAAATAATTTTATAAAACATATTTTAAAAAGTAAAAGCGAAACTTATTTAAATGAGTCATAAGTCTTTATGTTTTTTAGTTCCCAATGTTTTTTAATTCACCATATTCTTCATTGAGGGCTTTATGTTAACAAACCAATCTTTCCCTCCAGACATGTGTGATGAGCATCTTGAGTCCAAGTACTATTGGTCCTTGAATCTCTCTTCATCTCTTGTTGTAACCATCAACAATGTCTCTTCTTCTTCTTCTTCATGTTTCACCATCTTTGTATAAGTTTCTTGATTCTTCTGTTTTTCTAGACAATCACTAGAATAGTGACCATACTTCTGACAATTGCAACACTGAATATGACTCTTGTCTGGCTTTTGACCACCACCTCTTCCTCTACCTGCAACACCACCTCTTTGGTTGCCTTGGTTCCAGGGTTTTCTCTGATTCGACCAGTTTCCTTCTTGCTGATTTCGACCAGTGGAACTTTTGTAGCCTCCTCTACCTTTATTGTCATTCCAGCTTCCTTTGTCATTTCTTTCTTTTGCTGATTGAGCCTGCAAAGCCATATCACTCTTCGACTTTCCTACAGTTGTTTCAGCCATTCTTTGTTCATGAGATTCAAGCGTCCCTTGAAGTTATTCCTTTGTCAATTTTGACAAATCCTTCGACTCTTCAATGGCTACTACCACGTGGTCGAACTTCAGAGCCAACGACCTCAAGATCTTTCCAACAATAGATCTCGATGTCAACACTTCTCCATATACCTTCATTTAATTCACCAGTTTTGTTACATTGGTGAAGAAAACAGTTATACTTTCATTGTCTTCCATCTTAAGCAATTCATACATTCTTTTGTGAGATTGTAACCTCATCTCTTTCACCTTCTTTGCACAAATGATTTCTCCAGAATTTCCCATGCTTTTTTCGCTGACTCTATATCACTAACCTTTTCAAATTTATCTGCATCAACACATTGATGGATTATAAAGAGAGCTTTATAGTCTTTCTTCTTTAATTCATTATGTGCAACCTTTTCTTGATCTGTCACGTCTTCTGCAAGCGTTGCTACTCCTTCCTTCAGAAGATCCCAAAGATCTTGATAACAGAACACAACCTCTATCTGCTTGCACCAATTTTCGTAATTGTAGTTCTTGAGAATTAGAAGATTTGCTGGAAAATGCCCGTTTGGATGATTCGTTGCCATGGTGATTTTCTTCCCACAAATCATTTAAACCAGAACTCTTGATACCAGATGTTGGAAATTCCCCAAAACCTATGATGAATTTCAATCAATCTTGATGAATAAGATTGTTATCCCCCACACAATGACATTAAAAAAAAGAACAATGGATAAAGAAAGAAAGTAAAGAACAATGAAGGAGAAGAAGAATCAAATTCTGCAGAGTTTCTCTCTGCCCACAAACTGTGGAAAACTTCTTATTCACTTTGCAACTGCAACATACTGTGAATTACAATGTTACGAATACTCTATTCACTTCATTACAAAAATAAGGGTTACTCACTCTATTTATAGATTTAGGTTAACTTGGACCTCAAGCCAAAGCCCAAATCTATAAAAGCCCAAAATAGCTAACACTACTAAACTAGGGATGAGTCAAAATCCTGTGGAAAGCAACATGCTTTGACACTTCGACACACTAACACAACTCAACATACTAGGTGGTTCGACACTTCCTTGTTCTGTCGAGAAACCTGCTTCGACACAAGGAATTACAATTCAATACACCACCTAATTCATTGTGTCTAAGCGATCTACATTCATCATAACTCTTAGTCTTCCGAACACTTTGATCTGCTTTCCCTTTGTCATGATGTCTGCAATCTGATTCTCAATTCTGCAGTGTTCCACATTCATCTTTCCATCTGGTACCTGCTCTCGAAGATAATGGAACCTCATGTTGATGTGCTTGCTTTGACCATGTGCTATCAGATTCTTCGCCAGATTGATATCTGACATGTTATCGATCTTCATGGTAATTGTTCCATGATGCTTTGCTGTTATCTCTTCGACCAGATTCACCATCCACGTTGCTTGACATGCACAAAAAGAAGCATTTATGTATTCTGCTTCGCACGACGATAATGTCACTACTGGCTTTTTTCTCGAACTCCAAGTAACTGGTGTACCACCTAGCATAAACACATAGCTGTTGAATGTGTTTTTAAGTGTCGGGTTTTTGTTATCGTCTCCACAGGGATTGTGAGATATCACCGCCTTTCGACAGTTGTTTTAACTCTTAGCTTAAGGTAACAATGGTTTTTGG